>NC_050533.1:21471335-21547092 GCF_002922805.2 Oryzias melastigma
ACAGCGAATACCCTGTGGGGGGGCATTGTGTGTGTGTGTGTATATATATATATATATATATATATATCAGGGCTCTAACGAGTATCCGGGTGCTTGAATACTCGCGATCTGTCCCTGAAATTTCGAGTACGTATATTTGCAAAAATTGTGATGTCCAAGATCGCTGATTCACGGTCTTTATAAATATAGTAAAGTGTAGTAAAATATTATGAAAATATTAGCTGGGGAAGTTGTATTTTTGCTCAGAAATTTATATTAATGTTGATCCGTTAGTGCTGCCTTTTGTGCTGTTGGAATGATCGTTTATGCTGCAACAGTGTCTGAGAAATTAAAGATTTTTTTAAAGTTCACTCTCAGGTCATCATCCCCTCAGAAATGAACCAGACCGGGTTCTTTCTTTAGTGCTTAGTTTGTGCAGATTTGTGTCGTTAAAATAATTTGTGCTGCTGCCGATAATGAAATATATAAGTTTTATTTTCCGATGGTGACGTCACCATCCCCCCCAGATGTTTACATGCTTTTTTATTTATAGTGTTTTAAGTTGTTGAAGCCGAATTTGCAGAAATGACAAGTTTGGAAAACAAAGTGAAGTAAAATGTCAGTTTTTTTTATTACAAATTGGTAACATCTCTGTGTGTTACTCATATCTTCATACTTAGTCATTTCATAAAAATGCTTTACCTTTTCTCTATATTTTTGTTGACGAAATATCTACTGTATTTTAGTCGACTAAAATTTATAGAATCAACATGACTAAACTGCAACCAAAACTAAATCTTATTTTAGTAAAAAAACTATGACTAAAACTAAATTAAAATTCTCTGTCAAAATTAAAATGAGCTCTCACCACCGTTTTCCACACCTTTCTTTTCATTTGAGCTGAAACTCTTCTTTCACACCTGACACTTTTCTCCTCTCATTCCAACCTCCCTGCGCTCTACAGATCTTCCTCCTTCTTTATCTCTTCTCCCTGTAACCTCACTCTTCCACTTGGGTCCCTCTCATTCACAAGTGTTGCTGCAGCTAACCTTCATTCCTCTCCTTTCCAGGGGACACCTGCACCTCTAGATCCTCCACCTGCTCTCACCAAAAATCACAGTATCATCTGCAAACATCATAGTCCATGGTGATTTCTGTCTAACCTTATCCGTCATGACTTTTTGTTGTAGAATGACATTTTTAATGTTATACAACCACTGTTGTGATGTATATTCAAGCGCTGGAAGCTCTGCACTAATTGGTGCCGCATCGAGTGAAAGTGACATCCAAAATCTGACACACTATATTTTAATAACTCTCCATTTGGAGGGCTAAGGAAAGGGAGAAGAATTCGGATTGGGCCACAGTGTTGATTGTTCTGTTGATTTATTTAATTGAAATTCTGTTCTTGTGTAATTTTTCATCTTATTTGAACGGAAGCTTCAAGGGGAACATTATACATATGAAACATCTTAGTTTACTATACCTACCTTTTGTATATCCCATACATTTGACTGTTTAAACTCAACTGAATTCATCTCATAAAGGCAACTGTAATGCTCTCAAATATGCAGCAAATCTTACAAACAATAAGTGTCATAAAATAGTACCAAAATCCAGAAAAGTCTGGAGCCTGGTGACTCAACACATCAAGAATTTCCAAAATTAACATGGGTAGAGCAACACGACTTTAACCTAAATGTGACAAAACCAAAACACATCAACCATCTTGAATCATGAGACAACAAAGGGTGACAAGACAGAGGATGAGACAATGGAGAGCTGCAGCCGTGGTCTTAAATATGCTGAGGGTACCAATTAAGTGAAAACAGAAGCAGCTGGTGATTGCTAACTAAAACCTTGAGTGAACGCAACTCTGGGGAATAAAAAAAAAGCAAAACCAACTCCCTGAAATATTGAAACAACATCATTTTATCCTCTATTTGTCCTGTCCTGTAGAAAATCCAACTTAAGGAAGCTGAGAGGCTCTTGTTTTGAATAGATTTTATTTTTGCAGTTTTATTATATTCTTTGAGGAATCTGCTGTATATTAAAACAAACTTTTGCATTTGAAGCTTAGCTTTTTTATGAGCTATAATGGTTTAAAGAAAAACTATATTTTTGTGCACAACTGCACATGTACCACACATGAAGCTATGCATGAATCTGCACACACACACCCCACACACACACATGTTCATGCAAATTAACACAGACAACACATGCAAACCAATTCACATAAACTTACCAACATACACAAAAGAGTTGATCATTTATACCAGACCCTCGATCAGGCAAGCATCTATGTTTGTGCAGAAGTGAAGAAGCTGGTATATTTAGGGTAATGTGGGTTTTGCTAGAAGGGACTTGCACACACATCAAGAGAGGGAGAGCTCCCTCGGGAAGAAGCTCAAGAACCTCTTTCCCTGGACCACCCAAAACCTGCCACTCAAACACCGTAGAGACCAGCACATGATCCCTTACTGTTAGATAGCAAAGGATCCAGAGCACGGAGAGCACGAGCTCTGGGACCAGGGGGCCCCACATGCCTGAAGGGTCCACCAGTCCCGGATAAAAATCCTGAGAAGCCCCCACAAAGGCCTCCAGAGACGGTCCAGAGGGACCCGGTAGGCATTCCATCAGCCTGCCCCAGTGGGAAGAGCAGCACAAGCGAGTGGAAAGTGTTTCCTTCTCAGACTGGCTCAGACGAGCCAGGACCAGCACGGTTTCAGTTACCAAGCCAACGTTGAATACATTAATACAGAGTACAGATAAATATAGGATGACCTGGCACACAAAGGCAATGAACCAAAACCAATTCAGGGTGGGGGGGCAATCATCCCCAGGCTCTGATGTATTATGATCCCAGATTTGTGAATCCCTGAGATTTCTTCCATTGCATGGAGAAGTATGTTCCAAGCCCATGGAGCTAACGCACCAGGAAAACACAACTACTAACGCAGTAACAAAATCCAAGAAATTTGCGATGCCTTAAAGTAATCTAAAAGAGACAAAAAAATTGACATACATGTAAAATTCTCCAATAAGTCTAACTGTGTTACCTCGTTAATCGCGGTTACATTCCCAAAATAACCTGCAATAGATGAAATCCACCAAGTATGATTATGAAGGATTTAAGGCTTTAAAACCCCTAACTACTCTATACAGTTTTCTCTGACTGACATGAACATTTTCAGACTTTTCCTTCTTGTCTGAACTCTCAAAGTTATATAAAAAAAAGTCCAGTTATAGAAGAAAAACAAACATCTGATCATGAGCAACGATTCTAGTAAAATTGACAAACTGAACGCATTCTGTTCAAGAGAATCGACACAGATCGATTCTCCATCCAATCAGGATACAGAACAACGTGTTGAAAAAAAAAACAACACCAAAAAAAAAAACATGCAAGATTGCATTAAAAAAAAAAGTGAGACCAACACATTCTCACTCCCTGGTTGTCACATATTGACGTTTAGTTAAGGACCCTTATATATATATATATTGGCCATATATTGGCTGTTCCCATTGAATCACGGGTCCCAAACCTCTGCACTGTAAACCAGAACTTGGCCAGTATTACGACATGTAGCACACCGATACCCAAACCCAGTACCGGACCAGTTGCGGGGGTGTACCCAAACCGGTACCAGACGTTGTACTGGGCGCGAACCGAACACGGTACCTGACGTGAACCAGTATCTGGTTAAGGTTAAAGTACTGATACTGGGTTAGGATAGGGTACCGGTACTGGACGTGTCCAGAGGACCATTGAGCATCCAGTTCTACGGCCCGAGGGTTGTGGATCCTTGATTTTCCGAACAGCCAACACATCAAGACACGACGAGTTGGGGACACCCAAAACGTCAAAAAGTGACGCTGAAGGGGCCTTAAACAGAGGCCAATATGTGATGTTTCGGGGAGAATGTGTTGGCGAAACAGTGAAATTGCAAAAGGTGAACAATGACATACAGTAAAAAAGGAGCACTAAAGTTAAAATATTGATAATTTCCCACATGAT
Source organism: Oryzias melastigma (assembly GCF_002922805.2). Classification (NCBI taxonomy): domain Eukaryota; kingdom Metazoa; phylum Chordata; class Actinopteri; order Beloniformes; family Adrianichthyidae; genus Oryzias; species Oryzias melastigma. The sequence goes on from NC_050533.1 coordinate 21,475,336, forward strand.
AAATAACTCTAATATGAGTGGTGGATATTTTGCTAAACACAAATATATAGATGTGAAATTCACTTACACGGGCTGAAAAAATAAAATAAACGTTTGAAATACTTTAATGAAGACAGCTGCACGCTTCTATAAAAGCAATTGAAGTATTTCAAACTTGCATAATCAAGTGACGGCTTCCAATAAAATATTGTTATCGCGATGCATGTTTTTACGTCTGTTTTTGGGCTCTGCATACAAAGTAAGTTGCCATTAAACAAGCATTGACAGTTAAATGAATTCAAACTTTGACCAATCAGTGACTTGGATTTGGTAGTACTGCATGCTTTTCAAAACACAGAAGTGCCAACCGTATGAAAATTGATCATGGAGGAGAAAATATTTGCTGGAATTATACAAAACCAAGTTTTCATATAGCGGGATAGCACTGTAAAAGACAAAGTCTGTAGTAAGATTTGCAAAATTTGCTTTGACATTATGTATCAAGACTCTTCCAACTGTGAAGTCTTGTGCAAGAATCAGGTAGAAGTGCTAAAAGTACATTCAAAACCCACGTTTAGCGTCTTGAACGAAATGCCTTCAAAAGTCAAATTAGTGGAATATTTGCTCAAATTTAAGCAAGCATTAAAATCCACAAGTCGCCTCTCCCAGTAATGTATAGGCTTCAGCGGAAAACTCTATAAGAACTATGCCGAATCTGACAACAACTGGACAGCAGTGGGCCACAGCAACTCCAAATGCAGTCACACTGAATATTCACTTAGAATCGCTTTTCCCATCCTCCAAGGATAATAACATGCCAGAGGTGTCAGTTGAACCAGCTATAAGGAGACAGTATGCCCCACATCATCAGGCTCTGCTGGGCTCTGCTTATTTTAGTTGCAGCTGACACCACTTGCACATTATTGCAGTGGCAACAAAGGTTCTGAAAGTGCTGGAACACCAATAGGCCTAATCCAGATGCATGAGGAAGTATATGTAAGCAAATAGGTTTCGGCTGGGCAGGATCCTGTTGCGAGGTAGGTTCTGGTCTGCCCCCACCCACACACTCTCACATCAGTGCTGCACCGGAAGGGCAGGAGGCCCAGATCCATGTTGCTTTTCAAAAATGTCGCATGGTGGTGACACAATGACACGCTAGCGGTCCACACCACGCATACACCATGAAAACAAACTGCTCAGTGGAAGCGAATTTTAATTGAGTGGAAACTTTCGCCAGAATTAACCAGACTGTACCTTGCTACTCCTGCCATGCTAAACACCTCAAAGGAAATGAGGCTTTAATGATCAGCTTCATCCAGCAACTGTGACGAGCACCACCTCCTACAAATCTTAGAATGTGGTAGACCCTTCACACACTAAAGACATTTTGTTGAAGTATTCAACCAACTGGGCCTGGTTTGTCCTAAAATTGGAGAACACCTAGGACGGGTCTGCAACCTGCAGCTCCGGAGCCACATGTGGCTCTTTTATCCCTCAATTGGGGCTCCTTGGCTTTTAAAAAAAGGCACATAATCTGAACAAACAATGGGATTGTAATTTATAGGTTAATTTATTTTAGCTAATTAAGTTTTTTTTGTTAATGTTTAGATTTTTAACATGTCAGATAACAGAAAAATGTTGGTAAAAGGTTTCAACTACAGTCCATTCATCCATCATGCATCCCATAATGATAGAAAATGCTTTCTTTGTCCATTTCTAATTCAAGTAAATCTGCAGAACCAGGTGGATCTTATTTGACACTGGGCGTATTTTATTTTGAAAGGACCTTAGACGTGCTGCTGGCTAAAGTAATAGAAGTGAAAGATGTTATTTGTAGAAAAATATAACCCTGTTGTAATTAAATAGTTCTAAATATTTAAAAGCTACAATTAAAGGCTTTTAATGGTCACAAAAATAAGTGTAAAGTTTATTTTTCTAAAAAGGAAGTTGGATTTTGTGGCTCTTGGTGGGTTTTGTTTTGTAAAAAACTGGCCCAAATGGCTCTTTTAGTGTGAAAGGTTCCACACCCCTGACCTAGGACTCCCGGGTTCTCCGGTGTTTCCACATATTTGTCCCAAGTCTTGATAAATGCAGAGTGATGTGTCAAAAAGTGCTTCTGATGTAAAACTGAAGCCAAATGAAATGAAGAGTATTTCACTGAGGCGCCCCCTAAAGGGAATAGCCACAAAAAAAATAAATAAATAACTTGCTGTTTTTCAGTTGCTTTGACGTCTCGTCATTTTTCAGTATATACTGACCTTACATCTGCATTGACTGTGTCGCTCACTGTGCTGCATACTTGGATGTTCATGTGAACTGACACAATTATGTGACTGTGAGAAAACCTCTCAGTGTGAGTCTTGTCATTTCTTTCTGCAGCTTCAGCCAGTATTGTGCCAAAAATAGAGATGTGCAGAGCCAAACAAACCTGCTTCAACAGCAGGCGTCAGTACTGACAGCAATGCTCTTCATGCTGTTAAAGATATTAATTACAAACCAAGCCATCTGTTATGTCTATCATGACTTTTGTCACAATATGCTCAAACGTTGGTAAAGCCTAAAATTGTTAAACGGCGGGAAGGTTTTTTTTTTCTCTAATTTTATTTAGAAGATAATATCTTATTTATTTGTAATGGCAAGTAAGAAAAACGACTGACTTTTTAATATAAATGTTTTGTTAGTATATTTTGTGGTATGAATATGAGAAAATTTGAATTGCAATATTGGAGGATGACTGACACTCTGATAAAGTAACACTAAAACCGATGGTAAATATATATTAAAAAATTCTGATATGATTACATTTTCCATCCGTCAAAAGAGCCGTTTCACTGCAGCCTGACACATTATTACACCATCAAGCAGGTATCACTTAATTGCTTGTTTCAGCCGCAGCGAGAAGATCCCATTTCTGAGAAGAGATAAAATAACTTTTGGCAGGCTCACGCTGCAGACTTATCTCTGGCTAGACAACTCTGCTGCAGAAAAATACCACCACACACCGAGTTTCCCTTCTGTTAATAATATTGCCATTATTAATACAGCTCTCTTGGAATAAAGAAACCCCATAAACATGGGGATGAGGCTGCACTGAAAGATGATAGATAAGGTGTGCTTTCAGAGGGCTCTCAGTCACGGATAACCACTTTAATCGGAATATGAGATTCCTGACCCCTCCCTTTCTCACTGCCAGCTTTTTGTCATGACCTTCCAATGCAGTCTTTTGAGAATCTCAGAGAGCTCATAACAGATTGCTAGAGGGCGTGTTCAGGCGGAGAGGATCATGAATTTAGTAATGGCACCCCTGCTCCTGTGTAGAAGCGCCAACACTGTAATAAGGGAAATATTGGATTAAGTAACAAAAGTTTTTATCAAATTAAATTTTAAAGTAGAATAAATAATCAAAATTTTAACTTTAAATGTAAAAAAATCACAGAACTTTTGTTAATTGATCCAATGTTTCACTTTTTACCATGAACATATATGAAAACCTCTGGTTGTCATTCTGTTTTACAACAATGTTTGAATTGTGGAACATAGAGGTAAATACAATGGACTCCATAGGAGTGATTTTATGAACTTCTAAAAGAAGCTATTTTAAGTAAGAACTGACCCTTTCACTGTGACGTCAGACGAAATGGCGACAGGACTGTCAATGTGTATTTTGACTTTTGGCTTAGACAGGCAAAGCTGACTGAACACAATTTTATAGAAATACACTGAAAAAAGTGAAACATGAGCAAAAAAAGATCTGTGATTTGTTACCTTTAAAATGATCAGTTTTCATCAAATTAAGATTCAAAATTTATGGTTTACGTAACGGAAAATTTTAATGATAAAAACTAATAATGTTAAATGTAACACATTACAGAGGTTTTGCTATTTAACCCCATGTTTCACTTTTTACTGTGTAATTAAAGGTATGATTACCAATTGACTCTTTTTCATGTGACGTCACACAAAATAGCGAGTGTGCCATTTTATCAATGACTTCCGGTTTTTGGGTTTAGATCGCAACCTGAAAACTTAACGCTGTTTAAAGTAATTTTATTTAAATAATTAAAAGGTGACCTAACCAATTGTAACTGAAATCCATAAAAACAGAGCTAAATGAAGACAATTTCAATGTGTCTTACAATAAAGAAAAACTAATAAGTGTAGCGTTATTTTCTGACCGTGACGAAGAGGCAGAGACGTTTGGATCCATTTGCAACAGGGTTTAATGAGAACAAAGAGCAGGTAAACACAAGACAAGGTGTAATCTGGAAACAGAAATACCGCCTGGCCTCTGTGATTTATCATGAAAGACTTACCAAAAAATCTGCTCACTTCTACACATATTTTGCAAAAGAAGATGTCCTCATTCACAGAGATATTACATTCATCAGATGGGCGTATGGATGACATTGTGAGCAATGGCACAATATTTCTTTATGAAAGGTGTTTGAAAACGACTGATTAATCCAGACATTAACATACACAAAGATACACAGTGGAGCAAAAATAGTCACCAATTTCACAAGGAAACGGCAAATAACTAAACATATGCTTACAGTCGGCCCCTGGGAGTTTTGTCCCTTTGTCTTTGGGTGAAGGAAAAGTCTCTGACTGTTATTTTGGCCTACGCTGAAAACAGCAGTTCGGAGCACCTGGCCTTCTTGGTGTCTTTTTGAGAGAACTCAAGACTGCCCCATCAGGGTATTACATTATCACCTGGGGAACTTCACTGCCCACATAGTCAATGACAGTGGCACCTGGAGGGGCATGATTGGAAGGAATGGTCTCCTTGACCCAAACCTGAATGTGTTTTTTTTTTTTTTGGACTTCTTTGGTCATCACAGGTTGTCCGTAACGGACACCATGTTTCAACACCAGATATCCATTAATACACATGGCAGATAGACACCCCAGGCTGGACACTGATTATAAACTTTGTTGATGTTTCAAGTGACACCTAAGTAAACAAAGGGGCAGAACTGTCTATTGATAACTATTTGGTGGTGAGTTGGAATCGCTGGCAGAGAAGGAGGTGGAAAAGACTTGGCAGGCACAAACATGCTGTGTGGGTCTGCTGGCATCATCTAGGTGAGAACTCCCTCAGGGAGGTCTTCAACTCCCACATCCAGGAGAACTGAAGAGGGTGGGGACATTGATTCAAGTGGACCATGTTTATGACCTCTATTGTCTTTTCTGCTGTTCAGAGCTGGTCGCAAGGTCTCTGGTGGTGGACACCAGAAGTAAATGATGCCACCAAGCTGAAAAAGGAGTCAAATCAAACCTGGCTAGTTTGTGGGATTCCAGAGGCAGCTGACAATTACTTTAACTCTAAACAAGCTGTGGCCTAGGCTGTGGTGGAGGCCAGAACTCCTTCCTGGGAGGAGTTTGGTAAGGCCACAGAGAAAGACTATCAGTTGGCCTCGAAGAGATTCTTGCAAAACATCTAGCGCCTCAGGTGGAGAAAGCAATTTTCTGCAGGCACCGTTTTCATTGCAGGTGACTTCAACTGGGGATATTGTCAGGTGGTGGAAGGCATACATCAAGGATTTCCTCAATCCTGCTAACATGATTTCTCTTGAGGAAGCAGAAAGTGAGGACTTTGAGATTGGGCTGTCCACCATCCAAGCTAAGTCACCAAGGTAGTCAATGAGCTCCTCTTTGGCAAGGCACCCAGAGTGGATGAAGTCCCGCCGATTACCTCAAGTTTCTGGGTGCTGTCTTGGCTGGTACATGTCTACACCACTGCATGCCGGTGGGGAACTGTACCACTGAACTGATGGTTTCCCCTTTGGGAACTGGAGGGTGTGTTCCAATTACTGGCGAATTACACCCCTCATCCTTCTTGGGACAGTCTATGCCAGGGTATTGGAGAGGAGAGTTTGACTGACAGGTGAACCTCAGATCCAGGGATGACTGTGTGGTTTCAATTTTCTTGTGGAACAGTGGACCAACTCTACACCCTCTTTGGGAGGAGGGTTTGTGGAAGTTCACTTATCCAGTCCACATATGCTTAATGGATTTAAAGAAGATGTTTGACTGCGTCCCCTCTTGTCCTGTTGGGGTCCAGGGAGCCTTACTAAGGGCTGTCCAGTATCTACATGACCAGAGCCAGAGCTTGCTCTAAATAGCTGGTAGTAAGTCGGGCCTGTTCCTGGTGCATGTTTGATTCCAGCGTGGCTGCCATTCATAATCAGTTCTGTTTATAATCTTTTTGGACAGCATTTGTTGGCACAGCTAAGAGCCGGAGGGAATCTGTTAGGGGACAGCAGTACTTCCTCTGCCCCTCCATTTGCAGCAGCTGTTGTCCTGTTGAATTCATCGACCTGGGACCTCCAGTATTCATTGAGGTTGGTTTGTGGCCGAGTATGAAGCAGCTGGGATACAGGTCAGCACTGCCAAGGCCTTGGTTCTTGACTAAAGAAAGTTAGTTTGTCCTTTTTGTCCCATTCATCAGTGTTTGCCCCTCCTCCTGTGCCCTCACCTGGTTGCCACAGCTGCATCACATTGGTCATTAGTCCTCAGGTTATTTAAATAATTGTCTTTTGGTTTTTCATCATCACAGAGTCTTATCAACTATGTCTTTTGCTCTCTTGTATTTAAGTTTTGTTATTAAATATTTTTTATAATCTGCGATGTGGTTTTGAGTCCTTCCTGCTCTTGGATTCCATCCTGCCTACCAGCCGTAACACTTTTTGTCTGGGTGGAGTGCTCTTGTGTTTATTTGCTTGCTCAATTTGATCGTTGTATTTTTAGTTGTCTTTTCTTGTCAAGCATTGGCACCCTGATGATGTCGTAAAGTGCTACTGAGATAAAGATTCTTCCATACCCCAATGTCAGCTTTGTAGTAGTAGTAGGAACTCTCAAACTTCACCTTTCTTCAAGGGTTTGTTTCATGGCATCACATTAAATCAAGATTATTCATACAGTGCTATAGAAAAACAACAACGTCTACAACATACAAGCCTCCCTGCCTTTGCTGTTGTCCTTCAGACTGCTCTTGATCATGATTTTGGCTGCATTCACCTTCCCGACTAAAACCCTAAAGCCAGTACCGAATTGTAAAAGGAATTTTGTAAATCAAACACCCACCTTCAATGTTATTTATATAATCAGACCTAAAAGTAAGAGAAGACCATGGAAGGGAAAGAACTGATACAACAAGTTACAGTCTGGTCTTCTGCTGGGCACTTGTTAACGTGGGTCTACATGCAAAAACAAAATCCCTAAAGACAGTTTTGTTTGTGGATGTATGTAGACTTTAAAGGCCGTGTTACACTGCCACTAAGTACAATTTGTGCATTGTTAACGTATGTAAGTGTGGTCTAACATGCTTGACATAGGCCTACATATTTCATGCATTTTTTTCTGTTTATTTGTCGATGTGCACAGATGTTCATCAAGGGTCTTGGCTGAAGGGTCTTTACAGAAATTTGGATTTGAGCGGTTCAAAAAATTTGGTTGGTTGAGAATTACGCAGTTTATGTGTATTTTACGTAGTTCTTATGCAATTATTACATAAATCTTATGAAATTGTGTGTGGTTTTTGCAAGATGGATACTCAAATTTGTAGCTTTCCATGACCGTCCCTTGTATGTCGACATATGTCTAATAGATTTTTCATGCATGTGCTTCAGATGTGTAACCCTGGAAGGGATTAAGCACACAAATCACTAATAAATTGCATATACTTTTTCCTCATATATTCACATATGACCAATTTTCCTCAGTTCAGTATGGGCAAATCGTACATAGTAGCAGTGTATCACAGCCTAAAGACAGCCCCACCTTACATGTAGGATTTGTGGTGAGTTTCTGCAGAGCACCTCCACCGCGTATTTCCTTTTTTATCCCTTCAAGGGGGAAATTCATTTTCTCCATTTGACCCCAGCATGTGTGAACACGTTGCATGAATGTGTAATGAACACCAGGAGCAACAAGCAGCTTTGGGAATTGTGTGTCTTGTTCATGGGTCTTTAAACCCCCCTCCAACAATCTTGCTAACCTGCTGGAAGTAAATTGGTGGACTATTTTACAGCCTGTAGGGCTTTTAAAAATATTGCAGACATGTTGCTGTCGTAATTTCTATATGTTGAATTTATGGATGGCAACACCCTAGTATGTTCAATTAAACGCCCCCAAACTGTTTTGCTTTTTTAGTAGCTATTAACCTTTAATTGTCTGGAGCCTTTTTGAAAATTATTTTAGTAACTAACAATTTGCTCAATTAATTTGTCTTTAAAACAGCTTTTCATGACATTGCTTACTATCTGTATTTTTCGTACAACTTCAGATTTTTTTTTTTTTAGAATTTCTGTTTTTTATCATTGTATACAATAATTCCAATTAACCTAAAATGGTCCAAAAAATTCAACTCAAGGTAGTGTGAGGATTCTGTGCTTGGGTTTTTGTCATGTACTGGTAGATTTATTGCATGTTCAAGTTTTTGTCACAGAGTCTGCTCTCCTGCATTTTGGGCCCAACACCACCAGTTCCTGACAGAATGACCGGATCACCCTGGACTAAGCAGGAGTATTTTTGCTGTAGTGATTGGGTTTTTTTTGGCACTGCAGTCCACACCATGCCATGCCACATGTTCAACTTAGACTGCGCCACGTCCAGCCTATCAGTCCTTAAAACTTTGAAGTTTCTTGTTCCTAGCATTCATCCCCCTTTGAGGGTCACAGAGGCTGCTCCTCTTCACGCCTCCTGTCCCTGGGGAAAGTAGTTGGGACTTCTCCTCTTAATACCTGTTCCTGAGAAGGGGTTCTGTGTTTCCCCTCACACCTGTTTGGCTGCAGGAACCCTGTTTTCTGGTTTTAACTTTTATTTTTCGCTTCTCCAGGTCCCCTCCTCCCAAGTTTTTTTTTTTAGTTTGGGCATCTGGGATCAGCCCTTTTTGGGAGGGGTACCGTGAGGATTCTGAGCTTGTGTTTTTGTCATGTTTTGGTTGATTATTACATATTTAAGTTTCTGTCACTAAGTCTGGTCTCCTGGATTTTTTAGGACTCACGACATCAGTTCCTGACAGGTGGTAAACTTGGTCATATTTTTACAGCAAAGATCACATGGATCAAACTGTTTTTATGTTTTAAATCAACAATCAAACATAAAGACAAAATGAAAATTTTAAAACAAAGCAAAAACCAGGACAAAATTATGTGAAAAATATATTTTTTTAAAATAGTGAAAACTCAACTAAATTATTTACAAGGTTCAAAGGATTTATTCTAAGTAGTATCACAATTATTTTTTGTAAGTCTTGTAATTTTGTTTTTTATCCAACAATTTCAAAGCTAAAAGCCTTTTGGAAACTTTCAGGTTAAATTCTGAATGAAAACTATATTAATTGGGCTCTAGTGTATTTCCTATGTTACTGTAAACAGCTGATGTGAATGGTGAACTCACACTGTTAATTTTAGAGACTGCTAAAGTAGTGTATTAATGTTAGTACTATGTTTTAAATGAGTTGTAAACAATAATTTGTTACACTTTGATTTTCAGTCTTGTCACTGGGAATAGATTTTCACTGGACCTATAGATAGTCAGTTTAAGAAGTTGGCATTTATAAGAAGTTTATTTTCTTTAATTGCTTTAAATAATTTAATTTCTAGTTTCCTTCTTTCTTCAAAGCACTATCCTCATTTTGACCAAGATAAATTATTCCTGCCTGGTATTTACTGTACAAACACCTACTATAAAAAAAACAAAAAACAAAAAAAAAAAACTATTTTATTGCTTTGTCCAAAAATAGTTTCTCTGCAGTAACAACCCTAATGAGAACAGTGAACTTGAATTATCCCATCCAGTGTTCAGGGAAGTATTTTGTTAATTCCTTTAATCATTTTTTTGTGAAATTCCAGCAGGCATACTGTACATTTTCTTTAGCAAAAGGTCATCTTGTCTTATAATTCTGCTGCAGTGAGACTTTTGTATAATATATTTAGCTCACCTTAAAACCTATTAATAACAAAACACTCTGCTCTGAGTCCTTAAATCACCTGAGTCTGGGCCAAAGTAACACTGGAACACCCGACATCTATAAGTCCTAAAAGCCAGTAATGACTTGCTTTTGTGTGCAATTTTTGCACTGTAGAAATCAGCAGAAATCTCTACATTATTCAGTACCTGATAATTTAAAAAAGGCCCTACAGTGTTATTTCTTCAAAGACTGGTCATTATTTCATCAGTTTAGAGCGTCTCATAGACAAGGTGTGTTAAACATCCTTGACCCAGAATAACCCGCTCCCTTTCAGTGATTCTCAGCATCATGAGTCCAACATTATAGTTCCTCTACAAACACAGAATAACAATGCATCTGCTTTCTTTTAAATACAAGAGACGATAAAAGATGAAATGACTTCCCTGCAACATCTGGGTGTGCTTCTGAAGAAGCAGCGGATGATCTCTTGGGGGGTATCTCCCCTCACACCTGAACTAAAGCATGCATCAACTCCTGGACAGTTTGTGGTGCAACCTGGCATTGGTGGATGGACCGAGACATGATGTCCCTGCTTCTCAATTGGATTCAGGTCTAGGGAACGGGCGGACCAGTCCACTATATCAATACCTTCGTCCATCAGAAACTGCTGGTACATTCCAGCCACATGTGGTCTGGGATTATCTTGCATCAGGAGGAATTTAGGGCCAATTGCACCAGCATATGGTTTCACAAGATATCTGGAATGTCATCTCAGTATTTAATGACAGTCAGAAGACCTCTGGTGAGCACAGGGAGAGCTATACAGCCCTCCAAAGAAATGCCACCCCAGACATTTACTGACCCACTGCCAATGTTGGACAATGTTGCAGGCAGCAGAGCGTTCTCCACATCATCCCCGAACTCTGTCACATGACCTCAGTGTGAACCTGCTTTCATCTGTGAAAAGCATAGGGCGCCAGCAGCGAATTTGCCAATCCTGGTGTTCTCTAGCAGACAAAACGTCTTGCACAGTGTTGGGCTGTAAACACAATTCCCACCTGTGGATATCGGGTCCTCATACTTCCCTCAGGAAGACTATTTCTCAACAGTTTGAGCAGACACATTTGTGGCATACTGGAGGTCACTTTGCAGGCCTCTAGCAGTGCTTCCTCTGTTTGAACAAATGAGGAGGTAGTGGTCCTGATGCAGGGTTGCTGGCCTCCTAAGGCCTCCTCCACATCTCCTGATGTACTGGCTGGTCTCCTGGTAGCACCTCCATGCTCTGGACACTACGCTGACAGACATAGCAAACCCTCACAACTCATGTGCCGTCCTGAATGAGTTACACTACCTGGGTCGGAGAAGTTGTCTGTGGTCACCACTTGCAGAGCCACTCCTTTATTGAGGGTGTCTCGCTGAAGGCCCATTACTTCGACTTCTTGTCTATTCAACTTGAACAAAAACACATGATTTTGATTGTTAGTGTTAGTATCGATGGGACAGTTTGATTACACAGAAGTGAGACTGATTTGGAGTAACACAGAGTTGCTTAGGTGTTATTTTTTTTGAGCAGTGTATATGAAGTAATGATCATATATTCAATAAGAATTTCTTTCTTGAAACTGTTGTCTAAAGTTGTAAAATGTTGCTTTCAGTACATGTCTTTGTATTTTTGATGCATCGTAGAGAAAAGAAAACAAATTGAAAGAAGTATTATTTTGTTCCTTTGTTTTTGAGTGTTGTCTTTGCTTTTACCTCTACTTCATCCAGCCTGGATGTGTCTTAACACACTTGACTTTTACTAACTAATTTCTGCAGTAATTCCTCTTCTGTGCAGTTTGTGATCCTGAATCTCCAAAACGGTCAAACCCTCATAAAAATGAGATCATCTCACAGTAGCTGTGAATGTGGGAGCAGCTTTTTCTCTCAGAGATGTGAACCCTGATCAATGTCATGACACTCTGTGTAACCCTTGGACTGTATTTCCACTCTTGCACTCTTCCATAAATTCTTTGTGCACTTTAGTAAGGTAACTTGGGTATGACATCCATTAAAGAGTCTGTTTTTACTGCATTTGATGCATAGTTTAGTTTTTTTTTTTTTTTTTTTTTTACCTTCCCAGAGGAAATGTCCACCCAGCAGCAGTGGAGGAAGCTTAGTTTCTGCAGTTCTTTTAGTCTGTTTGTTAAACATTGTGAACTCATTTATCACTAATTATCTGCATGATGTCATGATTCAACCATCAGCCCTCACTTCCGTCCACCAGAGGGAGCCCTCGCCAGAGTTTTAACCTCCACTGCCTCACTAAAAGTCCCATCAGCCACTTTCCTTCCAGCACAGCTGATCACCATCAGCTCATCAGTACCCTCCAGCATTTAAACAACCACCAACCACTTCTATTTTGTGAAGTCTTGTTTTGCCTAGCAGACATTCTGAGCTATATTATTCCTAGTTACCTCCTCTGTGCCTTGACCTTTGCCTGTTTTCTCGTTGATCTGCCTCGCCCTTGTGATTTTGACCTTTGTCTGTATTTCGACTATGTATTATATCTTGCCCATGCTCTACTTCAGTAAAACGTTTGCATATGGATCCAAAAGACTCCATCCCTGCTTTACACATGAGCTTAGATTTGCAGTTTAGTTTCCTCTGTATAACCATGAGTCAGACAATTACCCATAGAAAATCTAAGAATTTGTTTATTGTTGATGCCTATGATAAAGATCTAAATTAAAATCAACATAACATGCTTTAGTGTCTCTGTCTTTTAGACCAGTAGTCCCCAACCCTTCGGCACTGTGGAATGGTTACTGAGGTCATGCTCTGTCATGTGTTGAAAATCCATCCTTTCCTTTCTTAAAGTGGTTGCTCTGGTTGCTAAACAAACATATTTAGAATGTTTGTTTTTTTTTCAGAAAAATTAAGTGAGAAAATTGGAAAAGAGCCTTCTATTTCAAAATAAAATAAATCTACATTTAATAGGCAAAAAACAGGAGTCTTTACACCAGATGTGGATTTATTCTCACACTTGTTCCAATAATCTTTATAAAAATGCAGGATAATCACAAACCTGTCTAATGCTACAAGGATGTTGGTAGTTAAATTTTTCAAATAATGGATTTATGCTGGTATTTAAAAAAAAAAATACTAATTTTAGTGACCATTTTTTTTGACCAAAGGTTGTGTGAAAACCTATATCACATTTTAATGGTTCCTACATCAAATCTAGTGTACAATTGGATTTATTTAAACCAGAGGATGAAGATAAACTTTCCCCTCAAAGGTTAAGGGAAACTGGACACTGATAACATTTTTTTTTTTTTAATCTGACGCACACTTCAGCCTTGCACGGCCGAGTAAATATTGTCTGACATTAAAACAGTTCATGGCCTGAAAAAGGTTGGAAACCACTGCTTTAGACAGCTTCCAGGCTACAGCAGACAGAGGTGACACGTTATATTTAAACCGGTGTGAATGTCTGATATATGTTTGCAGTTTTCATTTTAGTCCTATAGAGCAAACCTTTTTTTTGTAATTTTAGGCTGAACTTTGGCTTCAGACTAACCAGGAAAGCTTGTTTTTGCACAAACACAGAGCTCCTTTATGAGTTCTCCATCCATATATTTGAAAAGCAAACAGGAATTTCAAACCAAAATTAGATTGTGATGTAATTTGGTTCATTTTTGTTCATTGGCCTTACAGTTTACACCTTTTTTTAGGATTTTCATGGGCTAGTTGTTGAGAATACTGCAAGGTTTTATTGTCAGCTTCATTTACTGGCTCAGAACTATATATAGTTACTATAAATGATCAAACAAGAGTAAAAAAGTGTTGGTTAAAAAAAGAAAAACTTTCCAACCCTATAGAGGCTTGAGCTGCAGAAATGGAATAATAGAAAACCTTGCAGTGTACATTTTGGGTTATGCATAATGCAAACAAGACATTCCTGGACTAAAGTGCAGCATATGGAGATAGAGAGAAACTTTGCCTGAAAGCCACTGCAGCAGTACAGATTACATAGGACTTGTACAGCCTGGATGTCTCCACTGCAGTGCTGCAGAACACACTCAGATGGGGAGTTAAAACCTTGTAGGAAACAAAGACACAAATGGATTTTTATGTCTTTCCCATTTCAGAAAAAGGAGACATTGTTAAACTGTTGAAATTCCAGGAAATCCCTGCTCTCTCACAGGCGTTTTAGGCACAAAGAAATCCCAGAGACAATGCTTCATTTCTGTTTCTTTCACTTGTATTGCAAAGCTAAGAATATTACTGCTGTGGAGTAGAAAATATAAATGCTGAGGTCTTAGTCTGCATGCTTAAAAATAATCTGTGTAAGGAATACTGTACCACCTTTGTACTTCAGGACAAAGGTGGGGAACACCTAGGACAGTTATCTGGTCAATCATAGGTTTCAGATTTAAGGAACAACTTACAATCATCCATGAAGCTGTAAAATGTTTTTGGCTGTTGGACGAAAACAGACTGCCAGGAGGACACCCATGAATGCGAACTCCACACAAACAGAACCCAGATGGGATTTGAACCAGGAACTTCTGGAACTTCAGGCAATGGCGATTATCCCTCGGATAGGATGGACTGTCTGTGGACAGAAAACTTGTACGGGGCACAGACAAAATTTTAAGATCTAGGACCACCTGTTGAGCCTGAATTCAAACTCCAGGCCTCGAGGGCCGGCCCGCTGTTGGTTTTTTAAAAATCAAGTCCCATCTTCTGCTGATTACCTGGATCTATTTGGCCAATAAAGAGCTTCTGGGGCAGCTTGGTTGGAAAACATGTAGAATATGGGCCGTCGAGGTCTGTCCATGACATAAAAAGGTTGTAGCCAGTGGCGGTTCTACTCCTAATTACTCCCCAGGTGAGATACTCCTTAGGCACCCCCCACCTCACCAGAGTCACAAATTTTGTTCTTTGTCCAAATTTTGAAAACGTCAGGCTACCACAAATTACTATTAAAGTAATAACTAAACAGAAATTATTTGTCTTGCAGAACCATCGTAGCTTATTCTGCATTTATGAACTAATTATACAATAAAACCTTAGTGTTACCGCAGACAGGAGTCATGATGGGCTAATGCCGGGTTCACAGCGCACGCGGAAACACCGCCGAGCTGAACCTGCACGGAATCCAATTCACCTCCAGTTCACACCAAACATGTATCTGCTCAATGCTGTGAACCGCTCAGCTGTGGTTATTTAAAGCTTGTACAATTAATTTGACATCGTCCGTCTTGACTTGTCGCCAACTGCTCTCTGCCTCTCCCTTGTTGATTGTGTTTTTAGACATCCAAAACCACACCCTCCATAGTCGACACACTACATTGATCGGCGTTTTTCAGTCACATGACCTCTCCGGATCATCACAAAAACTCTGACAACTCAAGACAAATGCATGAAACTTCCAAAGGTGCTGCGGGAATTTCCCAGGAGGGGAGCGCAGTTGAAGAGCACACCAGCCTGTCCGCTACTCACACACACTCGCACACACTGAGAGCCTGCATGGAGAAATAGCATCCGCTGACTGAGAAGCAGCTTGAAAATATCCTGATAATCGCAGAGGATATTTATCATCCAGAGCGGGTGTTTATTATGGATGAAACCGGCAAACTCTGGATAGAGATGCTGGAGGAAACACACTTTTGTAGGGTTGAGATGGATACTGGGGGGGTTCTCTGTATTCATGGATTCGGCATACTCGTGGGTGTCTCTGGTCCCTTACACCCATGAAAAAGGGAGGAATACTGTATTTTCATCTCTAGTTAATACAAAAATATGATAGAATTCGTCAATAGTGTTATTTTATTGTTAAAAATTGGTGATATATATTTTTTTAAAATTGATCGGATTTTCTCGTGTGTCTTGGCATAACTTCCTGCCAGGATTGACGTGGATTGATTCACAAAAAAAAAAACAGACCACACGCTGAAACGATCGCTGCACTGTGCGGACCAACCGCGGAGGACCGTGGCGCTTCGCACCTGGTGTGAACCACAAGGGCGCCAAATGGTTCAGCAGCGTAAGGATTACCACTAATGTTACACACAGCTGTCAATGCAAGTAAAGGTATAGCAAAAGTTTTAGAAGATAATAAAACTTAAAAATAGACAATAACGGCAGCTGCAACAATTCAGCCGACTTTTGTTTCGTTTAACCAAAAAAAAAAAAAAGGCCTTGGTCGTCAACGTCATTGTGATGTGACATTGATGACTGCTCCTTCCATTATCCTCTATTTTATAGTGAAAGAGCCTCTCTAGTAACAAAACAATAACTTAAAAGAGAAAAATAAAAATAATGACATGTACTGACATCTAGGTAAGGATATTGTCTGTTTACATTATGTTTTTCTTGTACAACATGTAAAAAACTTAGATTTTACCATGTTTCTAATGAATGAATCACCAATCACCCTGTATATTGAGAAAATAATGTCATTGCTTCTCTTATTTTTGTGGTTTACTGAATTGTTTGTAACTTTAGAGCTGAAAAAAAAAAGTTTTTCATGTCCAGAGAAAAATATCAACACTTAATTAAAAATATTCATCATGAATACATCAGAAAGTTCATTTTATCTTTGTGAGTGCAGTATAGGCTTATGAATGAATTAAAGAATGAGTCCTGATGATTGGAGGATTTTCAGTTTGATGTCCAGCGATCTTTTTCCTTTTGCATCTTCATAAACTGCATGCCGCTTCCTCACCAGGTATCGCCTTCCCTTATTGGAGATTATATTTACTCTGTGCTGTTGTAAGCACCTTCCCTGGCAGATTAAATGAATTAAGACCTTATTATGGGCTCTGGCCAGGACCTGCATGTACAGGTGATTTGTAATGAGGACAGTGTTGAGGTGAGTCAGCAGCCACTGTCCTGATTATAGCAGCTGGACGTCAGGAGGAAAACCCTCTGCTGGACTGCAGAGAGCTCTCTGTACTTTGTGTGGAGGAACATCAAGCTAACACCTGTAAAAATGCCATGTTAAGAAGAAAAAACACAGAGAAGCCAGGTTGGTTCATGGGAATGAATCAATAATTTATACTCTTTTGTAACAAAATGTTGCCACACAAAAAAATGCTTTTTTTTCTTGTTTTTTTTTCCTAGAACCTCAGGTGAGAATCATGTCTATGTCGAGTCAAGTAAACACTTAAATTTATAATGTCAGTTAGCAGAGAGGAAGAGATTTTACACGATATCACAGGTAGAGGATGAAGAGTCGCTTTGTTCTGGATTTACTAACAAACCTCTGTGGATTCTGAGCATAAAAGTGTGTTTTCTTCAAAAGTCCCAGTCTACTTTTTTAACATTCGCATGAATAACTGGTAGAATCATAAGGCTTAAGCTAGCTTATAAATACTAAATTAACATTTCATTCTGCATTGCTGAAAATGTAGGGCAATTCTGGAGCCCAACATTTAAAATGACAAAAAATAATGAAAAAAGAAGGGTTAATTATCAGGAATGTGGTGGAGGACCCAAACACAGGAGACCAGGCTTGGTGGCAAAAACTTTAAACCATTTTTTCTAAAAGAAACTTAAAACATTTAATAAATAAACTGAAAAACGTGACACAAACCCGTGGAGAACCAAAACAGCGACTGGAAAGAACAGCTGACCTGACTAGAATGAACTAAAAATGAGACACGTAAATAGACTGAGGCCAATCAACAGAAATGAAGACAGCTGTGAGTCATACACCTAAAACTGGTGTGACTGAGGGACAAATCAAAACATGACCAAAAATCGTGACTTACAAAACCCAAACCAAAGTTTACAATCTTGACTGTACCCCTCCCCAAAGGGGCAGATCCCAGATGCCCGAATACAGAAACAAAACAAACTATTGTCTGGACTTGTTTTTTTTTTTTCTTTTCTTTTTTTTCCTTCAGGTCCCTTCCTCTCAGATGTTTTTGGCATCTGCCCTTTTGGGGAGGGGTACTGTCATGTTCTGTTTCCCCTTTCAGCCTCACTATGTTTAAGTTAATCATCCGCCATTCCTGACAGAATGACCTGACCACCTTGGATCCAGCAGTAATGTCAGGATGACTGCCACCAAGCCCAGTCTTCTGTGTTTGGGTTCTCTCACCACAAGTTGTTGATAGTTAATTAAAAATACAAAGTGGGTTTTTTATAGCTTGGTCCTTTTTTTTCAATTAAACCAGTTTTTTTTATATCTTCTCAATGTTGAATAACATTTGCAGAACAAAAAGCATGTTTTTAAAGCAAAAGTCCCATATTAATTTTATATAATTTTATGTAACCTTCTATTGGAATGGTACAAGAAGAGTTGACAAATTTATTACCTTTTCAATTTTAAAAATGAGAAATAGAAATAGAAGCTAAAAAATATGTAAAAAAAAAAACAACAACAACAAAAAAAAAAAAGTTTGTGTGGCACATTCCATTAAAAAGTACCCACTAAAAATAATTCAATAAATTTGAGATGTTTGTAAATATTTGCTTGCCCTGCTTTTTAATGAAAAACAATGTTCTTTATAAAATTGACTGTTGTATAATTTACATCTAATTTTTTTCACCTATACTTTAGCTTTAAATTTATGATTTATGCAGTAACCATCATGTTGTAACTAGGAGGTCAGAGGTCAGATTAGGCTTATGTTGGTTCTTAAGTGTTAACCAAGAAATTTAGATTGAACAATTTGCAAGATGAGACCACAATTTTTTCTTCCCCAAAACTTTGATTTTTAACTTTAAAGACCCACTCTGACCATCTTTTACGGTACTTTCAAAGGGTTCCCAGTGGTTTACTCATTATGATTATGTCGTTTTTAGCCAAAATTTAAAATAAACTGTATCGTTACCTAGGACATTGTTTCTACAGGGCAGCAGGAAATAAGTTGAAATTTGCTTTTGACTTGTGGGCGACACTGTTGGCTTGGAGCAACTGTGTCCCGTTCCCCACCTCCCTGCTGGGAGCTCTCTGTTTGAGCACAGCTCTGGCATATTTTCAATGTCACAAATGCAATTTTTTTTTATGGCATTCACAACAATTTGACTTTCATTTTGATTTTCTATACAAATGTGTTCTCCATCAACAGAAACAAGAACATGTTAAAAGCACTAAAAACACAATTTTCATCAGAGTGGGTCTTTAGCTAAATATTCAAAACCATAAATGAGTTATTTCTATTTTTTTCTTAAATTAATTGGTCAAGATTTAACAGAGGTTTGATTCATATTCTAAAAGATTTTTTTGTCAAATTAAATAAAATAAAGAATGTTTTGACTCAGCATGAAAACAATTTGACTTTGGATTCAAAGTCTGTTTTTATGGAGAGCTATTGACAGATTGGAAATCTGAATTTTAGTCATCGGAGGGACTAAATCTTTTAAGGAAATTCCGGAGCTCCTCTCCCTACATGGGGTAACGTGTAAAATCCCATTTCAGTAAGCTGACTAACAACGATCATGTTGGTACACCACAGTAAAGCACCTTCTCACATTTTGCTTCACAGGAAAATAAAATTACTACTGCACAATTTCCCGTACTCCCCCTTTTACATTCTCACCCAGTTATTGTACAAAAAAATATGCTAATATACAGAACAGTACACCTACTGTAGGAGGAAAACATTTCAAAAGAACATGACGACTAACCCACACTTTGAAATGCAGCAGTCCCAAAGAATATCCAGAAAGGCAATAAAATGCAGGGATGTTGCAGTTGATTGTACTTGGATCTGAGCAAAGACCGATTCAGAGTTCTACTGCAATGTACAGCCCCGTGTGATAGAGGATGACACATGAATTGTTCTCTGGTGAAGCAATTTAAATAATAGGTAAGTGGAAAAAAAAATCTGTATCATGCAATCTGGTGAAACAGATTTCCAGACGTTTCATCTTAAAGGCTCTAAACAAGTTGTTTTTTTCCCCCCCTTCAGAGTAACATCCTCTTACAAGCACCACAGTGACCTTTATCCAGATAATAAATGACAAATTCCTTCATTTAACCTGGCTAAATGAACAATTACCACGTGCTCTTGTTTGGATTGCCTGAAGAGAATCCCAATTTGCTAATACATCATCCTGATGGCTGCTTTGGGCGAATGATTAACTGGGCTTGATGAATTTCAAACAGCATTTGCATCAGGCTTACTGTAAACGATGATAGCATCTAAAACCCATCCTGAGGTAAAAGGCTGTTTAAATCAAAGGCTCATCAGACTGCAGGAACCCTGGTCACCAATCAGAGCCAATGGGGAAATTATCGACTAACTCAATCTCAGATGGATAAACAATAGGGGTGTAACGATCAATTTTAACAAAGATTCCATTCATAATTAGTGGTTGAGATACGTAGTCGATATTAGTTCATTCTGAACGATCCGATACTTTGACCTAAAATCGAGGCTGGACATCGTTATCCAATAAACTCGTGTGTTGTTTTTGCATTATAGTAAAATAAACCTACAATTTCCTATTTCAAATGGTGTGTTCCTATATTGATTATCGATTCATCTCATTTTAAAACAATTTTTTAATAATATTAGTCAATTCGATTCAGTTTAGAACTTCTGATTGATCTGGTTGGATTGTAGGGAAAGAAATCGATTCATTGATTAATCGTTACACCCCTAATAAACAAGGAAGTCTTGCTATTGCAAACTGAAAAAATCTATCAGCAACATAAAAAATAAAACAAGGAAAAAAATTAAACAAATACAATATATTTGGAGCCATTTGTGATCTATCTGGGGCAGATTTCTAACTTACTATCACATATGAACAACCTCATATAAAACATAAGCTGAGGTAGAAAGACAACACTGACTTGCTGTAGTTCAGTGTTACTGATATTTAGGGTCTCAATTCGTGACTGATTAAAATTGGCCTTGAAGTGTAGAAAATAGCTGTGTGAGAGATGGCAGCTTCTGTAAGTGTGTTTGATCGTCAACTACAAGCTCGTCATAGAGCTTTGCCTCTGTCGTCTGATGAATCACTTAACTAATAAATAGTAAAAATGATAGAAAACTCTGGGTGAAAATAAAAATGACTTTGTTTTAATTTTTCCTCTACTTCCTCTGGTCCCTTTCTCTACTGTGGCAGTAGTCCCATGTTATGCGTGAGGTCCACAATGCTGTGAGCCAAGTCAGTGCAACAGAGGCAAGTCCTCCAGTAAATCATTTGTGCTGAAGACGAAGAAGTTGATCCACTTTTTTTTTCCTTTTTTTCCCAACTGTGCTTCAGGAATAAATCCAAAAAGGACAATTTTTTCCAAATATAGTCAGTATTGTTTAACAGTTTAGATCATGGTCACATTTTTTCTTCCATGATCTTTTGAACAATATTCACATGGGTATCATTTGGTTAGTACCCGATGACAGTTTCTCTGTGGAAACTCCCTCCAACCACGCTCTTGTTTTAGTTTCTAAGGACTCCAAGTATGCGTCTTCCTCAAACTGTGCTCTCCATCACCCACTCAGAGCTCTCAGAGGAGGGCTTCTCATCCTCGCTATCATCGCATGGCAGTAACATGCCGTTAACGGACAGACTGCGCTTAGTCCAGATGTTGCTGATCCTCCTTGGCTGGCTGCTGCGACACTGTCCTGCACTGGCGTGGCCCATGTCAAAGGAATGGCTCCGTTTCGGCTTTCCCTCTTGGGGAAACCCTAAAAGTCGTCCCAACATGGTTGTGGACTCCGCCCTCCCAAGGAGAGGCTCTTTATCAGAGGGTGGTGCTACAGCCACTGTTGTCATGGTGCTGGGAGTGCTGGAAGGGCCTGCAGTCCCTTGGACGTCCTTGGTTACCCCTCGTAGTTCCATCGAGGTGATCGTTCCTATAAGTTGGTCCAAGTTTTGCCGTGCTTTGGCGCTATGCACGTGCCTCCTGAACTTGTTGCCGGGCAGGGTGCTGCATTCACTGCTCTGGACACTGTAACGGCCAGTAGCCCCTCGCCCTGCCTGGCTGTCTAAAGAGTTGGATGAAGAGGAGGAAGAAGAGAGGCTGCTTTGGAGGGATCCACACTTGAACTCAACCATTTCCTCACGCATGACCACCACTGTGGATTTCACTTGAGGTGGAGCACCATTGAACCTGTTCACCCCTCCATTGGTCTGGGAGTACGTGTTACTGACATTGGGTAGTTTATTTGTTGGAATCCCGTTGGTCACTTTGTAGCGGACCATGAGGATAATTATGAATACCAGCAATGTGGCCACGATGATACCGCCGATGACCAGGATCATGGTGCTACCTAGGAAGCCACTGTGAAGGGACTGGCACTGTGGGTAGTCATCTCGGGTCACAAACTGGACACAGCCGACAATGTTGGTGGCAGTGAGTGTTGTGGCAGTGTCGTCCCAAATGGCCAAGACACACAGGTCATACTGCATCCCTGGCACAAGGTTTGTGACGACAAAGGCCCTATCTGTCCTGGGGATCATCCTGAAACACAAAAGAGATGCGTTTTACTTCATTAAATACGTCTTTCCATTGGAGATGGAAACAAGTCCCAAGGCTGTAAGAGTTCGGGGCAAATAAATTAGTTTAAAACGCTACAACACACCAAAGAAAGAGCTAGAAAGAAGCATGATAAAAAAGCTATTTATATGCAAAGAGTAATTCATAAATATTACTTCATTGCTCTCAGTGTTTCACATTTGATATGCATGAGTTGAAAAGTAATGAGACAAGTCTTAAATGGACACTTTTTGTAATATTGTTTTAGTGTAATGTAATTTCTCGTACAATCCATTAAACATTCATTAAGGTGTTTCAAATCAGGCTGTTAGTATTCAAGAATTTTAAATATGACCGAGTAACTGAGTCTAAGTGCATTTTGAAATTGAAAGTCCCTGCTCTGCTAAGATGGACATTTAAAGAAGAAATCTTCTTTTCCTTTCTGCTTTTCCCTTCAGGGGTCACCATAGGGAACCCTGTCTTCTGCATCCTTTACTCTAACATCTTCATGTCTTTGTTCCCTCAACTATCCTAAACCTCCTCTTTGGTCTTCTTCTAGACCACAGGTGTCAAACTCCAGTCCTCGAGGGCCGGTGTCCTACATGTTTTCCAGACAAGCTAACATAGAAGCTCCTTAATGGTTAAACACACCTGATTCAGGTAATCAGAAGTAGATAAGGCAGGATGTCTGGAAAACCAGAAGGACGTCAGGCCCCCTAGGCCTTGAGTTTGACACCCCTGCTCTAGACCTATGGCTTGGCAGTTCTAGACTCAGCATCCTTCTACAATATATTTAGTGTCTCTCCTCTGGACTGAATTGTCTCAGTCGTGCTTCTCTGACTTTATTTCCAAAACCTCTTATATGTACTCTTCCTCTGATGTTCCCATTCCAAATTGTTGGTCTGGAGAAAGCAGGTTTTCCAATAATTTTATGAATCTGGGTTTGGGGGCGGCCGTGGGGCAGAGGTAGAGGGATCAACCTGAGATCAGAAGATTACAGTTCTGGTTTCACTTTCCCCGCCCATTTGGTAAAGTGTCCTTAGGCAAGACACTGAACCCCATATTGCTTCATGTGGCTATTGGTTGGCGACAATATTCAGCAGCAGAACCAACATCAATGAGTGAATGTGGGTGTGCTTGGGTCAATGAAAGTTACTGTAACATTACGCTCACACCGGTTTTGGAAACCCCCGTTTGAGCAACCGTTTTCAAAGAAAAGTCTTTGTAAACACAAGTATATGTGCGGTTTGGGCTTCTGCGTACGATATTCCTACTTTTAGGCCTAATCCGAATTCTTCCCTTCTCCCTTCCCCTCTATTTGAAGGGGAAGTTTAAGTGTAAGTGTGTCCAGGAAATGTATTTTTTAAATTCGACCTTCCGATTGGAGCGATATAAAGTTCTCTCCCGTGAGGCTAAACCACGTTGCACTTAGAAACACTTTTCTTCACGTGGGTGTGCTCTGAAGCACAGACGTTTATATTTAAATGTAAGTAATGACTTTGTGTTGTTGAATAACCTTTTGGAAGTTACAAAACCGCTGTTGTTATGTATATTTAAGCGCTGGAAGCTGCGCGCTAACGCTAGCGGACTAGCACTTATTGGTCGCGTCATCGACGAAAGTGACATTCGAAATATTAGACACTATTTTTTCAGAACTCTCCATTTGGAGGGCTAAATGAGGAGGAAGAGAGAAGGGAAGAGTTTGGATTGTTCCTAAGTGTTACTAAAGGTTTTTCGGCCTCCATATACAAAACACACGGCGATTGGACGCATCAAAAGTTAAGCCAGTTGAACTATGACAAATCAGATACTCTGATTTGTTAGCGACGTATGGATACTGTCCATTTTCAAAACACGGAAGTGCCAACCAGTTGAAAATCAGGAGAGATCAATAATCGCGATTTGTGACCGTCCAGATTTACACGACGCCACATCTGCCAACTATTTGAATAGATCTGTGAGGAAACAGCTTGCAGCAAAATTTGAACTGAGATTTCGCACCAAGCCTCCTCCGACTGAGAGTACATGCGCTAGTATCGGGTAGCGACTGTCCAGTGTGACCGCTAGGGCTAGGTATCGATAATAATTTCCAGAAAGGATTTGATTCTATTAACAAGACCCTGGATTGATACGATTTAGATTTGTTTCTATTGTTTCGATCCTCCAAATTCAATTCAATTTTGAGTATACACATTTGTTTAGAAATACATTAATAATCTACTATATGTTTTGAATATATTTATATTAATCTGATAAAGTTCACATACTGTAAAATGTATCAGTGAAATAATGAAATTGTTAATAGCATATATAGTTACATTGTTTCTCAAAATAATAAATGCTAACAAAAATATTCAGATCTTTAACATTGTAAACATTGTTCTGCTTCTCCTGGAGGACGTTTCAGTTTGACCACTAGGTGGGGATCGTGCTATAGCAGAACACTGTATTCTAGAAGAAGAAGAAGAAGAAGAAAGTATGAGCAAAGACCACAAATTGTTACTTTAAAAAATATTTCCTTAAAAGAGTTTGGAAAATTCATGCCTGTGAGTTCATAAAGATGTTTATTTACTGAGCGTTAGCATTAGCTGTCTAATGGGAAGTCTCATTAAACCTTAGCATCAAGCTAGCGGACTTTAGCTTTAGGTGCTAGATCAATCTGTAGTTTTATGAATCGATTATTGAGTTATTAAGCTCAAACTGATTCAAATCGATTCATTGATTTTATCGACCCAGCTCTAGTTAGCTTCATATGCTAAGAGTGCATCAAGAACCTATGTTTAGTGCACTCCTGAAAACGCCACACATGCCCAGTGTGTACATAGCATAAAGCGTTTTGGGCTTTCAAGAAAGATAGTAAAGCACTTTATGCTGTAAATAAACAACATATTCCATTTGTATTTAACAACTGCTGGGAAATAGTTTATTTTTTGTTATCAAGCTTTGCAACATTTAAAAAAAAATAGAGATAAAAAAAGAAAATGATACTTTCTACAATATAAATAAATGCTGTCTTGATTCCCAGTTGGTTGTCAGCATGAACAGGACAAACGCAGCATTCTTCGCAGCATCATATTTAAAAAAAAACTGCATTGTTGTAGCTGTCTTGTCAAAGAAATAAATGTGATTATTTGAATCATGTTTGAATAAAAATCGGATGAGCCGTAAGCACAAGTCTGAAAAATATGTGTATATGAAAAAAAATAAATACATTTCCCCAAGAGGAAAGTGGGAGTACATGATTGTTTAACATGCTGGCTGTGATGTTCAATGTAATTTGGAGTTTAGTTAATGGAGGCCCAGCGATCTCAAACAAGCTCATTTGGAATTGCATATTAGATGGTATTCACACAAATATGTGCTGGAAATATTATTTGTTCTTCATTATACTAACTTGAATCTGATTACATATGCATTGTAGAAACTATTTATACGTGTTCAATTGTTAACTAAATTAGTAGAAATAGGCCCTGGAGTGCTTAGCTATACTGGCACGGTTGGCTATAAATAGCCTGCTTTTGCATTCCTCCATTGTTGGCTTGTAGATATCCCAGAGTCTATGCTTCCAAAGCTTTGATCCTTCTGGAATGCCCAAGCTTTGGGGCCCAGGCACCAGTAGGGCTCTGTTTCATTATTAATCCTTAATTGGCTTTTTCCAGACCCAGGAACAAGCTGTGCTCACATGTCCAACAGAAGTCATGCAATCACTTGCTGCCCCACTTGCCGCTAATTGATTTTTAATCATGGCCTTCCATGAGTGCATGCTTTGGGAAACTGAGCATGTGCAGACAATACAATTATCTAGGTATCATTTTAATAAATGCCCTGTCTTCGCAAGTCATGTTTTCTTTTCAGATGCTAATGAATCATATGCTATAAACAACAGATTCAGGCACTATAAAAAGCTTTGAAATTTTTGGGATGTCTTACTTCATAGACTGATAGATTTGTTTTATAATAGACCAAAAAAAAGTCAAATAAGGCCAGTAACACATGAATGTAAACACCCAGACTGGGGTCATTTAGATTGATTTAAAAAAACGTTGGTAAATTGGTATAGAATAAAAAAAAAAAATCAGTACATCTCCAATGTGTAATCTGGAAGAAACACATCATTTAAAATTGACGGTAAACATTTAAGTGTGGACTTTTTTTTTTTTTTTACAACTAATGCTTAAAATGAACTTTTCTGACATTGTTTACATGAGCAAATTGCATGGGTCCTATTTTCAGCATTCATGCAGAAAGTGGGTTAGTAGTTTCACACAGTCCAAAAACAAAAAACAAGAACAGAGCACAATAAAATATTAACAAGTAACCAGTGAACAGAACAAGTGAACTTGTTTGGGACTGATTTGATGAACTGGAGTCAAATCAGTTCAGCATGTCTTACAAATAATTCACTCCTCATTAATGTAAAACAGCCCATTTAACAGTTCAAGAAAATTATTTTTTTTGTGTTTGAGGTTAGATTTAATCTAAAAGACAACAATAAAAGAGTTTTTTTTTTTTTTTTTTTTTCCATGTATTTTGAGCTTGCCCTCTGGGATTTTTAACAACAGGTTGGCTGTTGGATGCTTAAGATTTACAAGAGAATTTAGTGTTTTAACAACAGTGTGTCTTTCCCTTTGGTTACTATAAAGGTAGAAATTGGTTTACAGCCAGATAGTGACCAACTCAATGCAGAAAAACTCTTAGTTAGTCCTCTCCAAAGAACCATATATTTTGGATTAAAAAAATAGTTTTCATGTTATTTTTTTCATATCAACCATTGGTTTTTGTGGTGCTGTGCATCCATGTACAGCCAGCAAACGCAACTGATAATATGGAGATAGAAAAGTGAGACCAATCATTCCTAAAACAATTATTAGAAAAATTAAAAAAATAAAAAACTGCAGACATAACTTGTGATGTGTGGACCAAAACTTTGATCCTGCACTGATTTTGATGATGTTTGGATGAACACAAAAACATGGTTTTAGTTAAAGGGACCATACCATGACAAATCAACTTTTAAGTGTAATATACTCTTCATTCCTCACTATAAACAATCCCAAAGTGGTATTTTGATCTGTTCACACATTTCTGAGTAATCCTATAGAAACCTGCGCTCTCAGTACCAGCTCCTCCCATACCCACGAAAACGAGCGGGTCCTCACGTGCTTACATCACAAGTTGAGAACCGCCCCCTTCAGGAAGACTCTGCTCCACTGCTTTACTTTGTAGATAAACTTCTGGTGAGAAATCTCCACGACATGTTGGGATGGATCCTGAACGTAGACGAGAATGACGCAAGGGGTATCGGGAAGATGGCAGGAGAAAGGGAGCAGACTATTTCCTGGAGGTAAAAGCAAGTGACAAATTTGGAGGACTGGTTTGAACAGGAATTGTGCAATGGCGGAAAGGTACGCATGAAAAGGATTTTTGATATGGAGAGTAATGATGCTTCAAAGAGAACAGAGAAGTGGCCAGAGCTAATCAGAACAATGTTTTCTTTATTTCAATAGATCCTGAAATGTTCATCTTTTGTCGTCTGTATTTTTTGACCGAATATCAGAGCAAAATGAACCCAGTAGCCATCACCATTCTCTCTGTGCTCAGGATGACGTCATGAATGGGCGGCACCCTCAAGGAGTGAAAGGCGGAGCATGAGCATTACGGGTATGAAAAGAGTTCCTGAAAAATAATTTATATTTCATACATAATTAGCTCTTTAGTGTTCCAAAGGTAAAAAATATGGTCATTTATATGGATATCATTTACTCTGAAAGACTTAAGAAAATCATAGTATGGCCCCTTTAAATACCTGAATAACTGACACAAAAATAGACATTGCCAAAAGATGGGGAATAGAAAAACAGATAATGGAAAAATAATTATGCTAACAATCTAAAAAAAAAACGTATCATTTTACCACCGTGAAAAGAGAAAGTGTTGAGATTGAAATGAGATCCAGTCATTGACTGGCAACAATGACAATAATATTTTTGATAGACTTTCAGCAAAGAGGAAAACAGTTTGGACGTGTTTAGCTACCTTTGCATTTAATAGAAGTGTAGATGAGTCATCTAATGTTTCTGTCGCAGTGCAGAAGAAAATGGTTCTGAGAATTCATATTGTCCTCTCCACTCTGGCATGAAACGCTGGCACAGGTTGTGCATGCAACAAAATCAGATAAACCGTTCATTATTGAATTTTCAGAGGCGGGAGTTGAAACGGCAATGAAAGAAGTAATATATTTCTTCATTACAATATATTTTTTTTAATCCAAGCTTTTGAGCTAATGACCTGTTTCCCTAGTCGTCTCAATATTCTCTGACTTATCTTGGGGTGAGAAACTGTGGTGCTTCATGTGTAGTAGCTGTATCCAAGGTGTTGTAGCATTATAGTGTAATTTATTAGAAAAATATTTAATATTTATTCATACAAGGTCTCTGCATCCACTTGCAATGCTTTGCAACATGGACACAAAACTGCTGCAGCTACTTTCAATGAACATATCCATTTTATAACAGCGGGATGCTGAAGAAAGAAACATAGCAGCATCTTTAGCATAATCCAATGCAATCGTTTCCCAAGAGGATTTGTAATGTGTTTAAGAGTAACTTCAGGGGATACTGAAGAAACCTAAAAAAAGAGTTCATTATTATGTAAAACAAACAAATATATATGCCAGAGATGTGTTTAGGGAAAATGAAAAGGATCTGGTTGCTTTCTCCTTACCTTTTAATTCATCCGAAAGAGATTCATTAAGTATTTCGTTTTTGGGATTCCAACCACATATCTTAGTTGAACATTCTTATTTAAAATAAGAAATTGATTTCACAGACCCCAAAGATCTATTGCAGTCGCCAAGCTCACACTTGTATGGTCTTGAGCAGCTTAAGAGGAATACATTGAAATGAGATTTATAATCCTTTTATTTTTCTTTTTAGGATTTTTATTAATGGTTAAGGGCAAGGATTTGTTTGAAGGTTTCTCCTATATATGTAAAACTTTGCATCTCCATCAAATGTCAATTTCAGCACAAACATTTTAGAAGAATCGGGGCACAGAAGTTAGAGACTGACTCCGCCCATAGCCTAAGTTTGAAAATCCCGTCAGAGGGGAGGGGCTGGGGAACAGGAGTGTTATCGATACTGCAGCTGCAGCTCATAAAGAGGGACATCTGAAACTTATATGGCATGACTAAGTGCAAATTCAACTGTAATACTTTGTTTCAACCTGTAGGGGGCAGAACACAGAAGGTTTTTGACTATATTTTCAAGAATTAAACAAGTTTATTTTAAATTTGTCAATGACTAATAGTCAGAACTTTTAAAGCCCCATTTGTAGAGGTCAACAGACAAAAAAAAAGTTGATTTAGGGTTTGTTCACCCTTCTTGGTATGTTGACGTTGGGAGAGGGGTCATCTGGACCCCACAAGACAGTGCTCTGAAATTTAAAAAAATATATATTTTTTAAATTTTCGCTGGTGTCTGTGGCAGACATGAATTCCTGTCCACCTTCATCCACATTTCTACTGGGATGGATAACACATCACTGTAAGGCTGGGGTCATCTGGACCCCATAAGATAGAAGAAGGGTTAAGTAAGGTGTTAGATAGAAGCTCTCATTAGGTAAAGAATGGTTGCTTTAGCCAGACAGGTCTATAAAAACACTTACCTATAGATGAGGACTTCATCATCAGAGCAGTTGTATTGAAGCTGATACATTTTCACCTTAGGAGTCGATTTGCTGACAATCCACTTTACGAGGGCCGACACAGCAGTCACTTCTGATACAGACACGGCTTTTTCAGGAAGGAGTTTAGGCTCCCCTCTGCTGATCTTGGTAGAGCTTGTGATGTCTGAAAGTCCTGACTTGGACTGTGTGGTACGGTTTGTACCATTCGCCACGTGGGGGAGCTGGATGATCGACAGCTCAATGGAGGCCGTCGATTCCCCAGCAGCGTTAGCAGCGATGCAGGTAAAAGTGCCGTAGTCCTTGGACGTGGTGACTGTTATATCCAGGGTGCCATTGTCGTACACAGTCGCCCTCGATGAGTTGCTGATCAAGCGGTCATCAGGAGCAACCCAGTGTACGGTTGGCATTGGATCTCCTATAGCTTTGCAGCGCAAGCTAGCTGTTTGGCCTTCCAGCACTAGCAACTTGTGTGTATGTTGTGTGATCAGTGGGGGCTCACAGACAAATTCTTCCTCACGAACAGACCAAAAGTAACGGCCTTTCAGACTGGTGGGAGAAGCGCAGGTTTCCATATCGTCCTCACGGTCCAGCCTCCGTAGCCAAAGTACCTCACAGTTGCAGTGCAATGGGTTTCCACCAAGGCTGAGAGAAAGTGGAGGTGCATAAGGAGTGCTCATGATCATACTGGTCTGAGAGCGGGCGAAGATGGGATCTGGAGGGAGCTTTTGAAGGCGATTGGAGGTCAGGTCTAATCGAGCAAGCTTATCTAGGTCTGTAAAAGTACCTTCAGCAATGAAGGAGATGAGGTTGTGGTCCAGACTCATTTGATGGAGGTTAACCATTTTGCGAATGGCTTCCCAAGGCACACTGCGTAAGTTGTTGTATGACAAATCCAGATCCTCTAACGTCAATAACAAATCATCAAAAGCTGCTTTTGAGATTCGACCCAGCTGATTGTTGTTCAGGATCAGGTGCTGCAGGTTAATCAGTCCTCGGAGGTCGTCTGGTCCCAGTTCAGTTAACCTGTTACTGTCCAGATGCAGGGATCTTAGTGTCTCTAGGTCAATGAAAGAAAAAGGCTGAATGGTGCTGATAGTGTTTCTGGATAAAGTTAGATCCACAAGACCCGTCATGTTGGCAAAGTCCTGGGTGGTGATTTTGAGGATAAAGTTGCCGCCCAGCCGCAGCTCGACAGTTCGCCGATCGATGTCGGGGGGAACAAACAGAAGTCCTTTGGCAGGGCACAGGGTTCCCAGAGATTCTGAGAGGTTCTGGCAGACGCAGTACTTGGGACATGCATGGACCATCACAGCTGCAGTTCCCAGGAGCAGGAGACAGATGAGCACCTTGTCCATGGTACCTCATATAAAGAAGAACCTAAAAGAAAAAAGAAACAATTTATTTTGTTAGACACAATTCACACAACTTACAAATTGAACATTATCTGGCTTAAACACATGTAGACATGGTTATGATATATTCATGAATGAATGTTTTCCTAATGTACTGTGTTTTAAAAGTGCTTTGACTCATTGTTTTGCAGCACTTTGGCTCCTTGTTCATTTTGAAAGGATGTTGTTGACTTGTGTGATAAATGTATTTAACTGTGGGCAGCACATGTGAGATGCTGCACATCACAAGATTAAATGAGACTCAAATTCTAGTAAAATAATATTTGCACTGTGTGCCCTTGTCATTTTATTCTTACTTATTCCAATGAGAATAAATACATGCAAATGGATTTACTAAATATAAATGGTGCCCCAAGTTGAGTATCGTATTTTGCAATACGAATAAAAATGTGTCTGATAATCCAGAGTGCCTTATACAAGAATAAATTCTGGTCATTTACTGATGTCAAAGTGATTTTCATAAGTACGCAGCGCTCTGTCAAATTGTCTGTTTTATTTATTTATTTTTTGTAATAGTTGCAAATAAGGTTGGGTGTCATTGTCAATATGCTAACCCAGCTAATGTGTAGCAGTATGTGTGGATTTTTTACGTGTTACTAGCAAGGTTAGGAGTTTGCGTTGCCATTGTAATTTTTGCTTTTGGGGGATCAGTCTGTTTCTTACATGTTGCAAAACAAGGTTGGAAATTACAGGTATTGTGAATGTGCTAAAGCAGCTAACATGGATCGGTGTCGGACTATGTTTTTTTTTGACTTATCACTAGCAACGTTAGGAATAAGCCTAGTCAAAGTAACATTTGTTTTTGCAGTGCATCAGTCTTTTTTTGTACTTGTTACAAAAACAAGGTTGGGAGATTTAAGTATTATGAATATGCTAACGGGGCTAACGTATTGTGATGTCAAAATCTGTGTTTTGTTTTTCGTGTTATAAACAAGGTTGGGATTTGGCCACATTGATGTTTGTCTTAGCCATGTTAGTCTGTTTTTCACTTATTGCAAACAAGTTTTTGGAGTTACAGGTGTTGTAAATGGGCTAAAATGACTAATATGTTTAAGTGTTGGGCTATGTATTTTGTTTTTTTGTTGTAATACGTTTCTAACAATGTTGGGAGTTAACATAGTCACAAAAATATATATATTT
This sequence comes from Oryzias melastigma, assembly GCF_002922805.2. NCBI lineage: Eukaryota > Metazoa > Chordata > Actinopteri > Beloniformes > Adrianichthyidae > Oryzias > Oryzias melastigma. The sequence continues at coordinate 21,507,899 of NC_050533.1, forward strand.
TTTTAGCAGTGTGTTAGTCTGTTTTTTTACCTGTTGCAAAATCAAGGATGGGAGTTACAAGTATTGTGAAAATGCTAACTCAGCTAACATACAGTGTCATCAGACTTTCTTGTTTTATGTTACTAACAAGGTTGGGAGTTAGCGTAGTAGCAGTAACATTTTGTAGCAGTGTAATAGAGCATTTGTATGTTTTTTTTTGCCTGTTACAAAAACAAGGACGGGAGTTACAAGTATTGCTAAAATGCTAACCCAGCTAACAAATAGTGGTGTCAGGGTTTTTTTTTGTTTTTTTATGCGCTACTAACAAGGTTGGAAGTTTGCGTGGTCACAGTAACACTTGTTTTAGCAGTCTGTTTTTTTACGTGTTGCAAAAAAAAGGTTGGAAGTTACAAGTATTATGAATACGCTAACAGACCTAATGTATAGTGGCGTCAAACTCTGTTTTTTTACGTGTTAATAATGAGTTTGGGAATTAGCGTAGTCACAGTAATGTTTGTTTTAGCCATATCAGTCTGATCTTTTATTAATCGGAAACATGATTTGGAGATACAGGTATTGTAAACGAGCTAAAGTGGTATTGTTGGACTGGGTATTTTTGGGTCTGTTACCAACCAGGTTGGGAGTTAGCGTAGTCACAGTCATGTTTGTTTCTCCACTATCAGTCGGATCGGATTATTTACGTGACGCAAAAGCAAGGTTGGGAGTTGCAGGTTTTGTGAATATGCTAATGTGGCTAACGTGTAGCGTCTCACAAACAAGTTGTAGATCAGCTGGGAATGAAGTTCACAAAATCTGACTCAATGCGCCTTATAGTTCAGTGAGCCCTATTTATGAAATGAGACCATTCATTGATGGTGCGCTTTTATATTCCCATAGTGCGGAAAGTACAGTACGCACATTTGTAAGCACTTATTTAAAGTATTTTTGAAATTTTAAATGACAAAAAGTTTTTGTAACAACAAAACAAATGACAGTTTAGCTTGCATGTTTTTGAATAACACTCTTACGTTTGATCAAATGGACCCCACCCTGCATGATGACAGTGTATGCTTACGTTTTCTGTTTATGTAGCCCTGCAAATGTCTTTTACTGGTATATTTGACTCGCCCCTTTGCTTCACTGCGCGTTCAGCAAAAGCAAAGCAGCACATTAACGAGTTTATCAGCGTCACGCATACGTTCATCAGAATTGACAATATCAGCACGCCTCCATGAACGTCTTACCCGCCGTCACACCTGGCTGGCTCTTCTGAATGAATAGTCATGCTTGACTTCATCCTGGAAGTCTAAACCTTCCAAAATTTTGTTTTAACAATTCATAATTAATCATTTTCTATTTTTAAACAATTTTACTAATGAGAAGCTGGGCTCTGTCTTCTGCATGCTTCTCTCTGGAATCATAAAGGGCGGAGGGTCATTTTTTTTTCCTTTGTCATTTATTTACTTGGCCACATGCTTGGGCATTCATTCATGAATATGTATGCATCATGTGAAAACTAAGTCTTTACGTTTAAGTCCTGCTTTGCACTAGCCTGTAATTACTCGCAACAATAAATATTTATAACCTCGCTCATTTCTGGAACGGTGTGGAATGACATTATAAAAAGCTGCAGCACATTTCATCCGTTTATGATCACACAAATGCATCTGGAGCTGTCCTCACCGAGGGACTGCCAAACATTAGAAACCCCAAACGAAACAAAAGAAGAAATTTAGTTAAAGGCACAAAAAGTATTGCAGTTTTAATAAATCTACGTTGTAATAAAAACACATTATATGTCATTGCCTGCTATTTTTTTCGTTGCTCTATCAGATTACTTGCTCATTTTTAGGATTTTGTATATAAATGATATATTTTCCTGATGTTTTCTGTGTGTTTCCTCTCCTTCCTGGTTGCTGTTCATTGACAGCAGTTTCTTATCAGCCATGTTCCAGTTTGTAATCACTTTAGTTTTACCTATCAGTCGTCCTTGTCGCTGTCTTGGTTCAGAGAACTTTGTGTTCATGCTCCATTCTTCTCTTTATGGTATAGTGACTTAGAAAAGCTTTTTTTTCTTCTATTCTTTTCAGTTATTCAATAAAAATATCAGCTAATTTTCCATTCGGCTGCCTCCTCCTCACTCTGCACTTGAGTCCTCCACCGCACAACACCCATTCCTGACAATACATCTCTGGAAGCCTGGGGGCTTCATGCAATGTCCTAGCTTTTCCTAGAACTGCATGAAAAAATAGAGAAATTAATTTCCTGAACTGATGAACCCCATGCCCACATATTTGCTATTTCATAATTAAACCGTTTTCCGTCCCATAAATGGAAGTTAGTATGTAAAATTGGAGCTGATGGGTAAAAAAATCCATTTCATGACAAATGACAAAATATTGGAGCAATTATTTTTTTCATCAGCTCTGACAATGTCTAATGGGTACAACGTTTTTATATTAGTTTCTTTAAATTTCTGAGAAATGAAAACACATTTGTGCTGCACAGCTGATCATTACCTGACCATTTCTCCGTGTCGTCATGTTTCTAAACTGTCGCATTGGGATTCCGTCAGCATTGTTACAACTTTTGCTAATTCAAATTCTTTCCACACTTAATATACATTGTTGTGATCTTCTCAGCACTCTGAAGCTAATCCCCAGAAGGCTTGGTGGTGAGAGCTGTCAGCAGTGACAGGCAGTTTCTTTCATGGACTCGTTTTAATGAACAGAATCTAGGAAAAGTAACGCTGCAAACCCACAGAAGCTGACTTTTTCTTTTTTTTAAACTTCTTTCTTAGATCTAACTAAAAAGGAACAAGCATGTTAGGTAAGCATTTTTTAAAAACTGAAAGAACATCCAAAATGAAAGTAATCTCTACTGAATTAAAAAAAAAAAAAAAGTTCTTCCCGATTCCTAGTTTTTAAAAGTTTGCCTGTTAAGCTTGTGGGCATATGTGAGGTTACAGGGTGGAGAAAAGTGGGTAAACAGGAAAAAGATGTGACCTTTCAGCAATGGCAGAAGAAAAAAAAAACTAACCAGCTTTAAAACGTTGGCTTCAAAGGGCTGGAGACTGCCAGGCTGTCTCAGTGAAATAGCAGCACAAGTCTCATCTGCTACAAGTTCAGTTTGTCAAATCTTGGATGGATTAACAACCTTTAAAGACTTTGAAAAACTTCACTTTTGCTTATGACTACAAGCTTCAAATATTTCAGCAATTTTTGTTATTTCCATGTCTTCTGTGATATTCCATCATTTAAAACGGCTGTTTCACGGACGATTCGTGGTCCTTTGACATGAACATACACAGTTATCTACAGTGCTCTGTGGTCATTTTATGTTAATTCCACCAATTTCTAACTCCAGAATCAGAAATTCTTGAGGCTCCTACTGGTCCATTCATCTATCAATCTGCTGCCTGGATGGGTCAGTTAGCTTACTGCTGAGTAAGAAACCAGGGTTTAATTCCCGGGGGGCACGATTAGCTGAATCCAGTCTGGGTCCGTAGGCAAAAACTGTCACGCCTAAACTATGTAGCCACAAAGTGAGCCCAAATCTGGGTCTCCCTGTGCTAGTCTCAAGCCCAGATAAAATACAGTGTTATGGTAACCAGTGAAAGCTGATTCCCTTGACAAAATGTGCCGAAAGGTGAAAAACATTTTCAGAACCCACTGAATTACTTTTAGGGTGACAGGGAGACAACCCAGCTACTGTTAGGTGAAGGTGTAATGCATTCCCACTCCCAACTGATCATATATCAGTAAAGAGAGCGGGGCGAACTACTTGGCACAGGGGTGGCAGGACAAACCAATTCTCTGGAAGCCAGGAGGGAGGGGGGACGAACTGGAGATGCAACAAAGACCATGTAAACTATCCAACGGTCATCAGACAAACTCATAGACCGTACAAAGATTGACTGATCAAGACTTTCCTTCTCGTGTTCCAAACAGGAAGTACCCGAAGGTTGTAGGAAGTCCCATAGACTTCCATTGAGAAATAGAGAATTATTTCTCAGTCATTGTATTTGTCAGAATAACCATTCTTGCTCTGATACATTCTTCTTAGTACGTTCTTATATATTTTTTCAATATATTTTTTTCTTTATTGCCAGTTATTCAAGTCATAAACTGACCAATCAGATGCCTCAGTTGAAGTATGTGGTGCCCCCGCCTTGAACGTTTGATTGACAGATTCCCCCGAGTCACTTTCAGTGAGAGGGGTGTGGCCTTTGAACAAGCTCACTCATGATTGGCGACAGTTGTTCCTCTAAAAACGTGACTCCGACCGAGTCAGACCAATCGATGTTGACATGATGTTTTGTTTTGTTGTGACGAATTGTTTGCAGTATGGAGGTAGACGTACCAGGAAATGACAGCAAAGGCCCTGGCCTGATTCACCAGGTAAGGCATTTCCTTTGGGGGACGTCAGCATCCTAATATATCCAGTTTTATATATATATATATATATATATATATATATATATACTGTCAATGGACAACTCCCCATGAAATGCAATCAATGACGTTTTTCTTGAAGGAAACTGGAGTGGCTGGATGGACAAATCCCCAAATGCTTGAGGAAAAGATGCAAACACAGAAAGATCCCAGCTGGGTTTCATACTATGACCTTCTTACAATGAGGCAAGAGCACTAACTACTCACTCTGTGGTGGTCATTATTTATCATATTAAACTTATTAAGTCACAAAAATGAATAAAACAATTACAGTTACATGTCTTGTAGTCATACCAAAAAAGAATCAAGTGACCAACAGTCTCTTTGTGAGATTTAGTTCTTAAACAGGGATCTATAGTTTACTGCACTGACAGTAATCACTTTATTTCTTGATATTTAATTACAGGAATTGAATTGAAAAAAAAAAATAGTGATGTGGTCAGAATTTATTTTTGATTGTGTCTAAAGCAAATGTCGTACAAGAACAAGCATCATGATGTTGGCTCCACAGCCTTTTGACCATCTGTTTAAATAAAAATCCAACTGCATTTGAGAAAAATGATAATCTAATACAGTAAAGGACAATCATTCCTGTTGTTCTAACCTTGGCAGAAGAAACACCTCCATCAGTTCAAGTCCAAGTCTAACTTCAACAAAACAAAAACGGAAAAAAATTAAAATCAAAATTTAAAAGTGTTGTTTTCGAGGACGTCGTTTTAGCAGAGTCGGAGGAGTTTATTCGAAATCTGCCTCTGAGTTGTGGGTGGGACCATTGGTGACTCCACCCCCATTTCCCTATCCATTGTGGGGTGGAGCTAGAGTATTTTACAACCTTTTTCAAAATACATTTTTTGTCTGCTCCTGTTTCATAGCGATTTGAATGAAGAAATAAGAGGATAATCAGGAGAATTTTCTTTATATACATCCTCTGTCATCAGAAAAATGCCACAAGAACATGTTAAAAACACTATTTTTATACGATTGGGTCTTTAAAATCTGTCCCTAATATAGGCGTCTGTCACCTATTGTAAAGTTTTTTTGGGTAAAAAAAGATCCTCTCACGTTCACATTTCAACACCAGTTGGAGACACACACTGACTCCTGCATTATATCTTTCTAAAGGAACTGTGTCACACTGATGCAGTTCTGTATGGCTGCTCAGAGCTATCAAAGCTTCTCTCTCTCATTCTTATTTGGAGCTTGTTAAAGTAAAAAAAAAATAACACACTAGCAGTAACTTGTCCCAAAGTGAATCATCTGCAATTCCAAACTTTCATTCATCTGCTTGAAAATTTTAAAATGATATCTATAACATTTTCACTGACATTATGCTTTTGGACAACATAATGTAATCTGATAAAAGAATTTTCCATACACGTAAATGGCAATTCATCATTGTTCGCATTAGGCAGATAACACTTTGTTTTAATTACTTTCTGCAGTCAGTGAAATTATTAATTTTAGTGTAGCACGTCACAGATCAATGAACTCCTCCAGCTTCTCTCCTTCGTGTTGCATTATGCAACATCCAGTTAGCATCAGTCAGTATTTAGTCGTATGTCTTCATTTATCCAAGCGCGTGAGCACGGAACCACAACATAATACAATGTCCTCCAAAGCCTGTGCACAGTAGGCTTCCTGATAAATAGTTTATGACTGGTTTGGTTGGGGTGGTTCATGTTGATCATAGATTACATTTGTGATTTAGATTTTATCAGGTAAACCTGTAGATACTCTGATAAAACTGAATCTTAAGTAAGTAAAAAGAGCCTTGATTCAAGAACAATTGTTTTGTTTTCTCTCTTGCAAGAAAAAAAGTTTTAGTTTGAGATGTCTTATTGACTTGCGTTTTTTTTCTTAAAATAAGACTTCTTGTTGAGACCATTGTTCTTACTGCATTCACAAAATGTTTTGCTTGCATGAGAAAGTCTGTCAATAGTGGAACAATTTTCAAGAGAATTTGGCCTCAGAGAAAAAAAATATGGCGCTCAGAAATTAATAGCCAGAAGAAAAAAAACCTCATTTGCTCCTGGAATCATCGATCGGAAGTCCTCCACCGGAACCCCCGTTTTAAGCTCCAGACCTTTTTTCCCTTTGACGCACCGTAACTGCTTACTTGATCAACTCATTCACAGAGGAAAAAAACTGTGTTTTACCAGTTTTTTTCTGAGATAAACACTTATTAATATTGAATTGAATGAAATAGAACGATTAACGTTCTCTGTCCCATTTGAAGCTCATCTCACACAGGAGTTGGTTTATTTGCATTCAAAAGATAAAAGCAGATAGTTCTGAAAAGATTTGAAAATGTCATATTTGAAAGTGTTTCCTAAAATTTAGGAAACTTCTGCTCATGCGAACTTACATGTGATCAGATTAGAATTTTGAACTTGTTTCTAAGGGGCCAGTGTACAATCTATGCAATGTTTCAAGTAACAAGGTAAGACCAGTACAGTGCCAAACTGGTATCATATTCTTTGAATGAGGCTCCAGTGGTGTTGGTTTATGCCTTTTCAAGTATGACTTTACTGCCTTTGAAGTACCGACTGATGGTGGAGGGGTAGCACCTCATACAAAACAAAAAGTACAAATATTTAATCAGTTTTTCATTTTTTTCTGGTTGAAATTAAGACAAACTTTTTCTTTTTGTTGCAAATCTTTAAGTCCAGGTTTTGATCAAGAGAACAGGGCCATTTATGTTTGAAGTAGTGAGGGCTAATGGGTATTATTGTTTGTCTCTTTGTACTCCTCAGCGGAGAATTATGAAAGCTTGGCGTCCGCTTTGACTGACCCTTTTGATCCTGAATGTTGTGAAGTACATATAAAAGAACAAGATATAAGATCATCAAAGGGAAAATTAGAGGCGCGCTGTAAATGAAAAACATTAAAAGTTGTCTTTACTGCATAAATGGAGGCTTTGCCTTTGTGGGAAACTGACCGCCAGAGCGTATTAGGAATCTACCTGTTCTGACAGACAGTCAACTTCTATTAGACAGAAGTCTTCAGGTGACTTCTGCCCATATCAACAGCAGCAGCCAATAGCAAGGACAGGCTGTCTATAAGCATCGGTGGACTCTGTTTGCCTTTTTTTGTAATTCCACAGCCTGCTGTTGTGCCATCTGGCAAATTAGAAAACGCATTATGCAAAAGTTCTGATAAAGAAAAAAATCCTCAAAGCTGCCAAATCATTTTTATATTCTTTATCCTGATGCCTGTAAAAAGTGCAGGTAATAAAAAAAAAGTGGTGCCTTTATTCTAGTATAACATTAAGAAAATACTGTATTAATCGCACTATAACAGATTATTATTATCAAAGGGAACTATAATCACACCTGTCATGCGTGTGTTCAAGAATGTGCTTTTTAGCATATGCTGTTCACACTGGAGCGTTGAGTGTGTCTGCCACCTACTGTTGGAGGTTTGGTGTGAAAATGTCAAAATAGTGTAACTTTGACAAACTTTTGCTCCAGACTTTTTTTCCCCCACAGTTTTACTCCAATATATGAAAGGATTGGTGTCATAGAATTCCAGCAATCAAACCACAATTCTTAATGTATCCTCTATAATCAATTCACAGACATTTGGCAGTTATTATCCACACGTCACTACAAAATCTGAGTCCCCGATTGGTCAGATTTCAACATGGTTTAACTTTCAACACACGTTCAATTGCTTGTTATTTACGTAATACACAGCTGGAAAACAGTCAAAGAAACTTGTGTAGCAACGCAGAGGCCTGAAAGATGCGTTTGTGCGTTTACGTAGACATTTCTATGGAAGTGGTTGCTAGCACATGCATTGCCGAATGCGGTTTGAACGTTGTTTTAGAAGTATTAAGAGAGTACAGTGGCCGACACGGCTCACATAAATGCAAAAGCTACAACACAACGACAAAAGCTGAAGCAAGACGACAAAGTTGACAACACAACAACAAAAGCTGAAGCACGATGAAAGCCACAACACAATAAAAAAAGTAGAATCGTGAAGGTAAAAGGCAAAGGACTACGACAAAAACCACAACAAGACGACAAAAGTCAACGACACAACAACAAAAGCTGAAGCACGATGAAAACCACAACACAATAAAAAAAGTAGAATCGTGAAGATAAAAGGCAAAGGACTACAACAAAAACCACAACAAGACGACAAAAGCCGAAGCACAAAAACAAAAGCCACAAGATGACAATAGCCACAACACAATAACAAAAACTACAACACAATGGAAATGATTCATAACGGAAATAAACAACTGACTTTTTTTAAACTTTCATGCAGTTTCAATCTATTGTTGGCACTGCTTAAAACTTTGAATATTAATCTGAAAGGATAAATCAAAATAAAGCTGGGAGGGATCTCTTTGTTACTTTGTTTTAACTTACCATTGTGTTCTTTTTATTATTGTCTTGATTTAAAATAAAATCATCATAGCCGTGGTTCTGGAGTACCGCACCCACAGGAAAGCTCTGGGGTCTAGTAGAAGTCAGTTATTTATTTCCGTTGTGTTGTGGCTTTGTCGTCATGCTTCGGCTTTTGTCGTTGTGTTGTGGCTTTTTATGTGAGCCATGTTGGCCACCGTACAAAAACAGACGGTCACTCAGACTTTATTAGCAGCGCTCACAATAATACTAGAGCTTGTTTGTAACACGCTACATGTTAGCCACAAAAACATTAGCAGCATTAGCGTATTGACAATACCTGTAACCCGTAATCGTACTTGTAATATTTGTAATAAAACAGACTGATACCAGTAAAAAAAAAAAAAAAATTACTCTGACTTTGCTCACTCAAACCTGGTTGGTAACTTAAACAAAAAACACAGACACCGCTACATGTTAGCCATGTTAGCATAGTCACAATTATACGTGTTTGCTACTCATAAAAAAACGCTGTGTACCTCTTCACCATTAGTAAACACAATCACTTGATCCAGATATAAGGTGGTGCAGTAGTTAGCATAGTGAAAGAGCCCTGATTTACATCCTGGCTGGATCCTGTCTGTGTGGAGTTTTTGTCCTTGTGAATGAGTAGAAAATGAATCAGTTCTGGTCTTGTTTTAAAGGTAATTCCAAAACTTTTTTAGAGATATTGGTTGTTAGCTGGTTCCAAACAGAAGACTTTAAAGCAGGGGTGTCAAACTCATTTGCACAGGGGGCCAAAATCCAAAACAGACCTTAGGACGGGACGTGACAGGACGGAGCTGCTCAGCTCAGCACCAAAAGCCACGCCCCCTCAGAGGAGATTTTTGAAGCAGAGGCTTCAATTAACATGAAAAATGGCTTTTTAGGACATTTAGGTTGTGTGACTTTGGTTAAAAACTTCATACTAATAACTTAAACACTACTGAGAACGTTTTTTTTTTTTTTTTTAATTAAAACAATTGTCATGGGGGACAAATAGACATTTCTGTGGTTGAGATGACCTCTGGCTGCTCATTTTAACTAGACAAATTAGACAATAGTTTCTTTTTTTAAATGTAAGTACAGATAGGCTTTTTAAATAGAAACTGAACTTCTACTACAGACATTTGAGCAGCTTTATTTCAGCTCTTTAAGGTCACAGAATATCACTGCAGATATAGATAACAGCCACCAAAAACATGGCTTTGAAAAATGAATTCAATGCATTTCTGTGAGCTGTGAGTGCACTGTCTCTTTTTTAGTGTTATCAAAGTGACACCACTATTTTGTTCTGACCGAAACTCTCGGACTCGCTTTTTGACAGTGAATAATACCACATTTTTTACTACAATTACTCTGGTGTTAACCTCTGGTGGTGACAGCTGCCAAAAAGAATTACAACACTAAAATTATGTTTGTTTTCACAACTACAAAAATTTACAGTTTGTCAAAATCTTGGTCAAAAAGGGAAATCGACCTTAAGAAAAAGATAATTTATTACTTTTAGTTTTACTAGTAATGAAATCCATAACAGTAATGCTAATTTGACAAGGTTTTTGGTGGAATTTCAGCTCTCTGTTGACATGCTCATTACATTTTAAAGATTCTCCCTGTCTTGAACTGTATTTCCCCAGCTCCACTGATCTTTTCTTTTTTTTTCTTTAGGAATGGACAGATCTTCAGTGTTTATCAGGCTGTAGTGATCTTTTTTCAGAGACACAAGACTTTCAAAGCTACATGCAAGTGTTTAGCTTGCTCGAATATATTCATTAATCAGAAAGGTTTTTTGGAAATTGCTCAAATTTGCAAAATATTCTGAATTCATATTTGTGTGGTTCTGTGTTTAAGGTTTTAAAACAGTGATGTTTAAAATATTACTCTGTAAAAAAAATATTGATTACGTTAACCAGCTCAGTGGCCTTGTGGTAGAGTGTCCGCCCTGAGACTGGAGGACCGTAAGTTCAAATCCCAAATTATCTATAAACCCTCTATCAACCTCCTATAAACTTTTAGCATAACAGTATTTCCCGCACAATAAGGCACACTTAAAGGCTGCTTTTTCTTTCAAAAAACAACATTGTGCCTTATAATCCAGACCGATTATATATGGATTCATTTTCATTTTGCTTCAAACAAGGCTGGCTGTTCTTGTGAATATGCTAACATAGCTAACATGTAGCTGTGCCGGACTGTGTTTTTTTTAATGTATTTATAAGAAGGTTGTAAAGTTAGCATAGACACGGTAATGATTGCTTTAGCATTAATAGTCTGTCTTTTACGTGTTGCAAATAATCAAGCAATCACTCTTTTTATGTAGCAGTTTTCATCACTAAAATAGACATATATAAACATTAGTTAAAAAATAAAGAGTCATGAGATGAATTAGGTAAAAAAACAATAATAAAAAAATGGAAATGCTGTGGCAAAAATTTGAGAAGGCGATGCATTGGTTAAAAGGCAAAAATATATAAATGGTAAACCATAAAAGCCTTAAAATGCTTAAAAGCCCAAAATATAAATAAATAGACTTTTACGTTGATTAAATGAGTTGTGTAAAAGCCAATTTGAAGAGATGTGTCTTAACTTTATATAAAAATCTCCACAGAGGTAGAAACTCTCAGGTAAACGTTTCCACAAATAGTGAAAGGAGACCTGGCCGTGAGTTCTGGTTCTTCTCAGAGATAAGAGAACAGAACCTGAGGATCTGACGGTTCTGGGCGGGTTATATTGACCGAGGACACCTGAGAGGTAGGAAGGTCCCATTTCTTGAAAACATTTAAAAAACTAGAAGAAGAAGCTTAAAATCTTTTCTGAAGCTGAAAAGCAGCCGGTGTAGAGACTTCAAGACAGCAGTGATGTGGGCTCTCTTCTTTGTATTGGTTAAAAGACGCGCAGCTGAATTCTGAACAAGCTGTAGGGACTACAAGGTTAGGGGTTAAAGTTATTACGAATACACTAATCCGGCTACACTAACATGGCTAATGTGTAGGGAGTTCTAGGGTTACCGTAAATGCAGTTAATAAAGTCTGACTGCCTGCCTTATCTCCGTCTCTTGTCTTGCCTAATGCACCTTATAGTTCAGTATGCCTTAAATATGACAAAAGATTGTTTATTGATCACTCATTGACGGGGCACCTTGCTTGGGTTTGGAAATAGACACCAGAAATATATATCTATACAGAGATATCAAACACAACAATTAGTCATAAACTCGACTGGAAACATAAGTCCACAATGAAACTATGAAATATGACGTTTGTCAAAAGGAGTTCAATAGACTGCCTGAAAGGTAATGGGAGGAAGCGAACTTATATAATCCCACCACTGTTGCTTTACTTAACTTCTAATCAGTTATTTATACACAGATTCAGGTCATTAAAAATCTGGTGTGCCCTATAGTGTGAAAAATACAGTACAATTTTTTTAAAGAGAGTTTGTTTTTCCTTGAAAAGGATTTCTGAAAGACAGAAAGTGATTTATTTGTACAGCTCAGCCTCTTCATTTAGCCACTTTACGTTTGTCTTGGACTCTTAGCATTAATGCCTCTGACACACTGATCTTAGGATGATTTATTGCGCCTTAAATCAACGGTCTTGCTTGGGACTATAAAAAAAAAAAAGCTTTGTCTACAGTTATGGACAGCAGAAGTGCAGGCAGGGCTGCCCTCAAAATCCCCCAACAGGAAAAATAGCATTTTTATAATTACGGCCTTACTCTACATTGTCCCTCAGGAAGGAGTGTGAGTGTCAGTCTGCAGTGGACTGGAAAACTGTCCAGGGTGGATCCTGCCTTCCCACTGAAATATGGCTGAGATAGACTCCAGCATTTGACCCTCCACAGGACAAAGTTGGACCAGAAATGAATGGATGAATGGATAATTAGAGCCAGCAGTTCAACTCAATTTATTCAAATAGCCCGATATCACAATTCAATTCCCTCATTGTGCTTCACTCAAGTACATTTTTTTATGAATAAAGAAAAAAAGGAAAAGTCTTATGTATTAACATTTACAAATAAACTTTTAGCATTTTAAACAAGGTAAACAAAAAGAACACATTAGCATCAAAGTTGTATATTAAGTAGGTCTGTGGATTATTACTTGGGTGGCGGTACAATTCGATTTCAAGCTCAACGATTCACGATTCTTACTATTAAACATAATATGTTTTTACAGTTTCTATATGAAATATTATAAAAACCTAAAATTTATATACATGTTATGTAAATAAATAAATTATACTGTAGTGTTCCCCGTGTATTCGTGTTTCTTTATACGCGGTTTCACGAATTTGCTGTTTTGTATTTTTTTCCCGTCAAGGTGACTCTTCCGGTTCATCGCAAAAACTCAGACAATTCAACACACTTATACAAAATTTTAGAGTCCTACGGAGGAATTGTGCTGCTGAGGTGTATCTCCGTGCAGCAGGAATGCCCCTGCATGGAGAAATGGCATCACCTGACTCAGAAACGGCTGAAAAAAGTCCCGATATCCTGATGAAGATAATCGCTGAGGATAAGTAACATCCAGAGCAGGTGTTTATTATTTGATGGAGTAGGCGCACATTCCTGATTATAGGTCATATTCTATTTTTGGTAGATAACAAAAAAAATAAATAAATAAAACAAAAAAATAAAAAACATACTCGAACAACTTTAGATGAAAAGGTTAGACGCAACTTTTCCACCATGCTAACAGTCAGTCACATGAAGTAACATTAATATTTGTGAATCTTTTTATATTTAGTAAATTTATATTTATTACATTTCTGTATTCAAACAGCAGACTGCGTTTAACTCTAAGCAGACAATCTTAGACATACCAAAAATTCTTGACCGTTCACGCGATCACCGTGAATCAGGTGATTCTGCAGTTCAACTTTGTACAGATGTGCTATCCTTCTGAAGTACTGGATCTCATTGCAAAGCACTTATGAGAATGTGCTTTTATCTACTGAATCAAATTCATTATTTTCAGAACTAATGCTAATAAGCTGAGCTTTAGTGTCATATTTTTCAACTGCAAAAAAAACCTCAATAGTACTTTGAAAATGAGAAGCTTTTTGAAGATTTGTTTACTTCCGATGACAGTGGCACTGCACATTTGACTCTTTTTGTTTGTAAAAGTAAAATTATTTTGCATGTCAGAGCAATAAATAAATAGTGTCTGAGTTGTTTTTTAGTACCACGTTTCTTAAGATCGCGAATTAACAGTATTCATACTTGAATTTTCCAGAGCAGAATGGGAGTATTGGAGTACTCAGATACTCACCATTTAAAATGAAGGATATGCCAAAGGCCTCGTCATTATGATTTAACAGTTTTCCCTGACAAGATAAAATGCCTGCTTTAGCCTCGATTCATATTCTGCTGCAAATGTGCTAATAGGGTAAAGCTGAATCATCCAAGCAAAGCAGGTTGCACTGAATTGTCAAGGATGTTTTGCAGCCAACATGTGCCAGAAGCATGATTAAAATGTGGATCCCACAGATGGAGAAACGGGCTTTGACAGGGTTTTATTTTCTTCTTAGCCATTACAACGATGTAGGCTGATCAAACCATCTGGAGGATGTCTCTCCATGACTAACATTTGACATTCCTCCTGATAGGAAAAGATATTGGCTGGTATTAATCTGCAAATATTTGGCATTTTGCAGATAACATACAGATAATTCTTTGGGTAAAATCATATCTTCTCAGAATCCCAGTGTTTGGTGTTTCAATTAGATCACGACTAGACTGAATAAAATCAAACAGATAAATAAATTGAAAAGAAGTAACAAGGTTTGTGAGAAACTGAAATTCCTCCAAGAGATACCAATTATTCTTCAATTAGTTCATGTATAAAGCAATGTAGAGAAAGCAAAACAAATACAGCAGCAAGGTAACAAGTCACATTTTTGAACCATTGCTAATTACACATACTGAATGCGCTCCAGTATGTGGCAGAAAATAACCCATAATGCAATCCAGGAATAATGCAAATTCGGAATTAGACTGTAAAATTTATAACTTTGTTGAAATTTTTGATAAAGCTTAAAACATGAAAAAGCAAGCGACATGTCTTCGAGCAACTATTCAAAGTAAATAGGTAGTTAATCTGCCTAGGAATTAGAGATTTCCTGTCACCACAAGTCTGATATGATCTTTAATTTACAAGTATTAATGAAGAAAAACGTTTCAATTGGCTTATATTTTAAGTCTGGTGTACAACTAAATGCTCTCATTCATGGTTGGTGGTGCAGGGGAGGTGATGGTTGCACCATTAATTGATCAAGAAGAGAAAAACCAACACATTTCACGTCAGCAACTCTATAAGGCTCCAAAAAATTGATATAAATCACCAGATAGCTTGACTCCTTATTGCCTCCTTTATCAGATTAGCGTTACACGCGCACACAAACGTGTTATACGTGTTTTTATTTTCAGGACTGAGAGTGTCAGACAGCAGGAATGCTGTGCATGGTCAGGAGTCTCTCTCACAGCTTAGTTTGAAGCTGGCCTCATTTATAGTTCCGGTGGTGATACACGGCTGTATCCATCAAATAACACTTCACACACTTCCTGAGGCAAGTCTCAGGCTCTGCTGTATATCAGCGCTAAATGGGTAATTGACAGGCCGTTGCCCATGCCTAATGCCTTTGTTCTTTTCATCTCGCCGAAGAAACTCCCTTCTGTACTGATTTATTTAATATTTAGCTGGCCCCTTACCCACCAAAGCACATCACCGCTGACTGCTGAACTCTCAGGCCAAATCGTCTGAACCTTTCAAAACACCAGATGCGGAATAGTCAATAGTCAATTTTTTATTTTTGTATGGATGTTTTTTTCTTTTTTTATGTATGTGTTGATTCCATAACCAAAATAACACAATCCCAATTTAAAAAAAAAAAAAGGATTTAGAATTATTTTCCAAGACTTAAACATTTGTTTTTGTCATTTTGTGAGCTATTGAGTCACAGTATTAATTTGATTGTAATAACAATGTAATAACATTGTGATGACAAATAAACCGAGTAAAATTATATTGAATTTTTATGTAAAGCATTTACACAGTCCTGAAAAATCACATTTGTGTTTCCCATGTTTCATACAATATAAATAATTAAACAAACCATAAATAAATCTGTTTTGATCAGTTTGTATTGAGCTGCACCCAAAGAAACAACCAAATTCTCATCAATCCTCTTAGATCTAAAGTTTTGGACTAAATATCAATACAGTGAAATCAATGGAACCAATGATTGTAAGTGATATATCCAGAGGGTCGGGTCTCAAATACGTTATTATTGTTAAAGTTTTGATCTATCTGTGAACAAAGATTTCCTACAATCCCACCCTAAGCAGCAGTGAACACAGCAACACTTTCTCTGAAACAGAAGTGTTCGGCAAAAAACGGAATCCCTCAACCAGCTAGAACCTTCACAGAACAGATCTAGATTAAACAGAGGAAACGTCTCATTATGAAAAAGGCTGGATGTGGGTCAATAAATTAGGACTGTGGGCAAAATTAATCCACCTAGATTGGAGGGCTGAAGCACTGAAGTGAGGAATTAATTCCAGAAGTTCCTGGAAGAGTTTTAGAATGGGGATAAACTGCAGTCATTGACTCAGATTATCTACAGATAATTAGTAAAGAGCTCCAAACTCATACAGTGCAGAAATGAGATGCCTGGAGACAAAACTGAATCAGGTTCTATCTAGACTTTTTCAAGGACACAATAGACATTAGGAGTCCTTGTGACAATAAAGTTTGGCCATATTATGACTCAACCCCACGCAGCCTTATTCCCAGCTGTCCCTTTGAGTGGATATGAGCTGTCTTTGGGCAAAAACATGTCAAACTTGTACAGGTCACACAAAATATCAAGGTTGTGGATCACTCAGTGAACCAATAGATTGAAAAGGGTCAAGCACATTTTTTCCATGGACATGCTGGAGACGACAGTAGCGTACACGTCAAAATAAACAAAGTAGGAGTAAGTGAAACTTAGATTATTCTTACCAATACCTCACAATCCATTTAATTTTTACAATGTCTCTTAAGGTGGCTGTAAAAGCCTCAAGAAAACTGTAAGGCAGACCTATGGTAACCTAAAAGTCTTAGTCACAACCGGCTTCATGGGTGATAAACACGTAGCACAATTCTATAAAATATCTTGGGTTTTGTGTGTTTCATCAATTCTGTGTTGACGAGAACTCCCTTGAAAAAGAGATCAGTAGATCTCAATGGGGTATTTCCTGGTTAAATAATGATAATATATATATAAATATTTGAATTGCATTTCATTTTTGTAGTTTTGCGGTTTCGCAATTTTTTTTCAGTGCATTCTTATGTTTTTGGTTTTTTTTTTACAGTGCATTGCCTCTGCATCCTGATTGGCTGTTAAACTTGTCAATCAATCTCCTCTATGCCATGTCTCCAGTACAGAATGCATTCAGTTGAACACATTTTAAACAGATCTTTGGCCATGGTGCAGTTGTAGGGGGTTGGAAAAGGCACAGGTAGGACACTAGCTTGTGTCCTGTTGAGTCTACATTTATATTTGTCATTATATTTTAAATTTAATTTAATTAATTTGTCTGTCTGTCCATCCTTATACTTTTTGTCTTATATTTTATTAGTGGCTTGTTTTATTTATTTATTGTTTCTTTAGTTAAGTTTGAAGTGACAGTCATGGCATTTCTCCCCCCCTTACCCACCCCCCTTACCCTTGCCTATGCCCAGCGTTGATGCAGGTAGCTTGAATTTTCAGCTCTGAGGGAGTCCTGCACATTAAGTCAAGCGGACACCATGACCAAGACAGCTATATGCACCAGACAGATCATCAGCAAACAACTATTAGTTCTACGAGGGTATCAACCCTCGGATAGAAGACATTAACCCACCCCCACGCCCCACCATCAAATGCTCACCCCAACCCACCAGAAAAAGGGGGAACAATCCAGACTGGTAAAAACTGAAGTCATCTCCTGTGATACAACAGTACCCGTAACATGCATCCTCTATTTGGTTAGCATTAGTCAAAAATCACAGTATTGGATGTCAATGGGAAAATCCATGTAATAAAGATGATTTATTTCTGTTTTGTTTTCTACCAAAGCCCTTGTGGTCACTCTTAAGTATTTCCTTAACAATGTCCTTCAGACAGAGAGAAAGAGAAAAAAAAAGGAAAAGATTTGGTCAAAGCTTTAAAAAAAATAAATGTAAAACACATATTAGAAAGAAAAGTGCCGGCTCACTTGCTCTCTTATCAGAGGCTGCCAGATGCCGGCCCACAACACCATCCCACACACAGCCTGAAGGTACACCGCAACATGAAGCCGTTGCAGTGCAGAGAGAAGGCGAAGGAGAGATACAGTAGAAGCGGGGAGGAAGAGGAAGAAAGAGGTGTAAAGCATAGCAACATTCAGAAGGAAGAGTGTATCATATTGCGGAGGAGGGAGGAGTAGAGACTAATGTCAGAGGCCAATTTCGCTTTCTCCCCTCGTTGTGCCTGAGAGGCTCAAGACCAAAGGAAGACGAGATACAACTTTAGATGTCCTCTGACATGCTGCTGTGTTTTTGCATGAAAAATAAGGGGAGGGGAGGTAGTTTATGAAGGCTCCTACCGAAGCAACAGTAAAGATGATGCAAATCACTTGTGAGTAACAAGCACCATCCATCATCCTGGTTACTGCTCCTGCTTACAGCTCGGCGGTGGCAGCACAGCCACTCATGCAGACACTGGATGCAGAAACCTTCAGGCTCTCTTTTCACTGTGGGTGGAAGCTTTCTAAATTTTACACATGCAAGGCAGGAAACCTTTCACCTGTGTGAGGTGCACTGTCTGATTAAGTCATCTGTGATTAGATGTTGACGTGGGGCTGAAAGAGCGGCGCTGACAGGCTCAGAATTCAGTTTAACGTGCTTTGCCGTGCGCACGTCTGTGAGACATCGATCTGAGGCGACATTCAGATGTACACACCGAGACAGACACGCTGGCACGCACATGAGGGCTGACAGCTGCTCACGGCCGTCCTACTGCACTGAAGGCTGTTGCTCACCATTGCCAGTAGCCCGATAAACAAACAGCAGCCAGTTTGCAGAGTATGACTATGCTCGAGTTTGAGGGAAAGCCTTGTATGAAGGGCATAGAAAGGTAGACAGAACAAAAGCAACGTAACAAGGTAAAATGGCTGAATAAATATACGACAGCTAACTTGCAAAATGTAATTTATGTATTCTATTTGCTTCAGTGAGAAAGATACAAATAATAAAAAAAATGTTGTTTAGTAGAACATAGTTTCAGTAGCCTGCACCACCAATGAATGCCCTGTTTTCAAATTTATGTCACATGATGTAGGAAACTGAAATATAAGATGTATTATTTGAAAAAAAGGGTCAAAGATGAGTCTGTCAGTGAGACTTTATCATCTTCTTTCTCAGTCACTGGAGAACTTGTTCATAATATGCTACACATTAACTGCATTAGAAGCCATGTTAGCATATTTACAGTACCTTTAAGTCCCAACAGATACTCTTCAGATACTCTACAGATACTCCTAAAATAAACGTTACTCTAACAATCTTAATTTATAATCTTAGTAGTAGCACGTAAAGAAAACACAGTACGACACCTATACACTTTAGCTGTGTAAGCAAATTCATGACACCTGTATTGCCAAATCTTGTTCGCAGCATGTAAAAAAGCTACTTTATTCTAACTAAGCTAATTCCCAACCTTGTTAGTAACACATAATAAAACTAACGGAGACCTTCTCAACGCTAGATGTTAGCCATGTAAAAAATGTTAGCCACGTTAGCATCTTCACAATATTTGTAACACCCAACCTTGTTTGCAACACATAGAAAAGCAGACTGATACCACAAAAACAAATTATACTCTTTTTTGCTACCTTGTTAGAAACACGTAAAGAAAACACAGTATGACACAGATACACTTAAGAAGTGTTAGCAAATTATTAATACCTTCAACTACAAATCTTCTTTGAAACATGTAAAAAAAAACAAAAAAACAGACTGATACAGCTAAAACAAAATTAATTCTAACTATGCTACTTCCCAACCTTGTTAGTAACACATAAAAAAAAGACAGTCCGACACCACTACATGCTAGCCGCATTAGACATAATAGCAACGTTAGAGTCTTCACAACATCTGTAACTCCCATCCTTGTTTAAAACACGTAAATAGACTATCATTAAAACAAGTGTGACTCTAACAACGCTAATTCGCAACCTTGATGGTACTATGTAAAGAAAACACAGTACAACACTGCTACGCTTTAGCTGCGTTAGCGAATTAGCAATATCTGTAACTCCAAACCTTATTTGCAAGATGTATAAAAATATTAAAACCCCAGTTTGATACAACTATACAAATTTATTCTAACTACGCTACTTCCCAACCTTATTTGTAACGTAAAAAAAAATGCATTCTGACATTGCTAAGTGTTAGCCGCATTAGAAATGTTAGCCACGTTAGCATCCTCACAATATCTGTAGCTCCCAACCTTGTTTAAAACACGTAAAAAAGCAGACTTAAACCAAATGTTACTGTGGATAAATTAATTTGCAATCTAGTTAGTAACGTAAAAAAATAAAACGTACTCAAACAGCGACAAGTTAGCTGCATTAGCAAATTCACATTAGCAGCCAACCAAGCATTTTTATCAAGCCTCATGTTCCTATCAACATCAGTGAGCACAGCCTGAAGTAATGCAAAAATAAGGTGTCATTTTTTGAAAAATATTTATGTTTTTAAGTGCGTTTTATATGCAGTTCGTTAGAAACACCTCAGGGTTGTTGGTTTTGCCTGGAGTAACGTTGCCACCACTACCCCTTGCTGTTCCTAAGAGGACTCTGTTTGAACGCTTTCTTGCTTAATTTTAAGTAATGTCCCCCCATAAAATGTACGAATATTAGGAGATAATACATCTTTAATCCTGCAACAAAAATAATTTCTTTGAATATATAAAGAATTAGACTAATTAGGATGTACATTTTGTGGGAAAATACAAACAACTTCAGTGGATGTTTCTGCCTGTTCATTTAAGACAAGATGAGGCTCAAATGTTTCCCCTGGAGTAATATGATGTGTTTGTGATTCCAGATCAAATATGTATAATGAGAAGCTGTTCGACTGTGTAAAGACCTTTAGGCCAATCAACTGAAATGACAGTTCAGCCTGGAGACACATCTTAAATATAAATCCATAAATAAAACCTGTTTGATGAACAAGTGTGATCACCACCTAATTTGTAGGACTTCATTTTTTTTATTACTTTAAAGTACACTTAAGCACAGGACATATTTATTCATAGCCAGATTGCCTCTGGTCATGCATGCCACCTAATAAATCAGAATATCAAGTTCACTGAAGACATGGCGCCAAATCATCACAGTCAGGTTTCCCAACAAGTGCAGCTGCAGGATAACAGCTGCTGAGCTGACCTGTGCTGACTGCAGCCGACTCGCTGCTGACAGCCTTTAATACCCTTTCTATGAGATTATTTACAAGATTTATGACTAGCCTTAATTTCTTCAGGAGCATAGAGCATTAAGCCAACCCTTAACAGCGCCACATGACAAATCCACCGAATCGGCAATTTTTTATTTTCAGTCTGAGTGATCGTGTGGGTTTTTAGACTGCAATTCTCTCCATACACAGTCATTATTTCCACATTTGTGTTAAAATAGTGCTGTCAATTGATTAAAAAAATAAATGATTAATTACTATTAATCACAATGCTTTACTAGATAAATTTTATATGACAATATGCAGCTTTTGAACAAAAAAAAAGGCCACAGCAGAACAATTTTCCCTAATTTTACTGTCTGAAATGGTTTAATTTATCAAGTGTTAACTCAGATATCCGAGAAATGTAATTTCTGAGCACAAAACACATCATCAGTAAGATAAGCAGAACTTCTATGTCTGCAGTATTACTCCAAGACAACAAAGACGCTGACATTCAGCCATTAAAAACAAACATTGTGTTTCTGCACTTTAAATGGTCCGTGCGAATACTCAGATCTGATTGGCTGCTGGGTGTTGATGCCCACTTAAAAAAGAAGTCCTCGTCACATATCCCAAATGTTCCTTATTACTGTGCAAACTTCTTTAAAGCAGAAGTTCTTCTTCAGGACAAAAACAAGCAGTAAAAGGTAAACTTTCTCTGTGAACCGATGCTTTATATAACTTATCGTGAGGATCAGCATTTACCGCTTTCCTTTGCCGCTGCTTTCAAGGTCTGCAGGCCCAGCGACGTGTTTTTGTTTTACTGTGACAATGGAATGCATCACCAATTTAATATTTTGTAGAAAGGTGATCTAAATAGAAAATAACAAGAATAAAGTAATAGAAATCTATTAAATATTTATTTATTTTGTTGGGGACCATGGTTTGAGCGGGATAGTGTCAGACGAAGTCTGGATTATCAGAAAATAAAGCACGGCGTGGAAGCCTGAACCGCCCGATGCAAAGCGGAAGACGGTCGTTCTTTGGCGTGTAATTAATCGGTGTTAATAAATATGAAAGCGTTCATTTTTTATTTGTTTATTGTGTGCTGACAGCTATTGCTAAAACCAAAAAATTATCTGGCATTTCTGTACCTGTTTTCCATACAAAGTTTAGTTATGCTAAAACCATCGACTGTACATGAGAGATGGACAGAGCGACCCATAGAAAATGGTTTGATTCCAACTGCAGCGAAATTAAGTCAATTCAATCACCCTTTTTCTTTTACGATATGGACATTGTCAGTGATTGGTCTGACTCAGTCTAAGTCACATGTGTCAAAGTCGAGGCCCAAGGGCCGGATCTGGCCCTCCAGGTAATTCTACCCGGCCCCCCAGATCATTTTATTTATTGTTATTGATGGCCCGATGTTATCTTGCGCTTATTTCTAACTGGTAACGATGACAAAATATATTTTCATGGAGAGTAAAATATTGAAAGTTATTTAAGGTTTAAGTTTATTTACTCTGGAATAATATTCCTGCTTTTTTTATTCATATTTATGTAAAAAAAAAAAAGTTTTAGCTTTTTAGTAAATGTTTATCCTGGTTTGTTTTGGATTTTGGTTTCCTGTGTGATTGAGTTTGACACCCCTGGTCTAAGTCATCGTTTCCGTGGGAATCACTCTCACCAATCAGGAGTGAGCCTGTTGGAAGGCCACACCCCTGCCACTTAAAAGTGGCCTTAGGGGAATCTGTTAATCAAATATCTACAGAAAAAACATTTTAACATGAGGGTTGACAAGAACATGTTAAGAAAAGGAATCAGAGCAAGAATGGTTATTCTGACCAAGAGAATGATTAATTAATAACTATGTTTTTCTCTTTAAAAGTCTTTGTGATTTGGCTTTGTGCAACCACTTCCTGCCTGGAACGCCAGGTGGAAGGGGTCACTCATTCCATCTTTTTATATTTTTCTTTAAATAATCCACCAGCAACTCTCTTTATTTGTTAAAAATAAACCTGTCAAAAGTTCCAAATACTTCATTATTTCATGTGACATTGCCATTTCAGCTCGGTGTCGTTACATGGAAATTCATCTGGCTTTGATTTGAGGTGATTTGTCTGACGCTCTCAAACACAGGACTATCAGCAATAATGCAGCCATCTGTACTTTAGGCTAATTTAGGCAAAATACAAAAAACTTGGTAAGCCCCGCCCATCTGCCCCTGCGGAGAAACTAAAACAAACATCAATGAAACATATATTTAACCCTGGTGAGTCCACACGGCTAAGGTGACACAGATGATTAGTCTCTGTCTGAATTATGCAAATGCATGCGTTTATGCAAACGAGTGTCCGTATGGAGGAGTGTTATATAATTCCTTCTGCAGGTGTTGTGGAGCTTAAGCTTCCTGAATGGGACACAAGCTGCTCTAGAAAGGGGCCAATCAAATAATGTAAAATGTGCCGGCACGTTGGCAAAATGGCTCACTGGAGTGAGTCATCAAAGACAAATATGTAAGAGATGGATCCGCCGTGTGAGGAAGATGAACAGACCCAAACCAGTCGGCAGGTTGCTGCCCTGCTTTTCCCTGACAGAAGCAAGTCAGAATCGAGCTCCTCTTTTGCAATTGGAAACACAAGCTTTGAAATGAGTTTGAAGATAAGATACAGAAGATGAAGAGCGAGATCAAAATCAAAATAATCCGCGTGCGACTGAGTCAGCCATTATTCTGGTTACAATAACAAGATTAGCTTTTGTTTCTTTCTCATATGTGCTGTGCTTTCAAAGGATGATGAGCTTTGGTTTTAATTAGATTTAGAAATAATAAAAACCAACAAAAAGAACCGCACAAAGTAAAGACAAAGTATGGGTTTTCTTTGATGTGGGGATACAGTTTGCTTGCTTTCTCTTCTAAAACTGACTCAATAATTAAAGTAAAGAACGTTTGCATTCAGTCAAAGCTCATGTAAAAATGGCTAATAGACTTCTACAGACGAGTTTGGTTGTTATTCCCCCTGCTGATGGCACCAATCGTTCCGTGTTCGCCCATTACAGTGGTTCCTCACTATTTCCTGATTTACCTTTTGCTGATTTTATTTAGTGAAATTTTGCATGCTTTTTTGTCTTGTTTTGTTTTTACAGTGCGCTGTGTTCCGCTCCCTGATTGGCTGTAGAAAGGGGTGTAACAATTAACCGTCAATAAATCGATTTGTTTTCTTTCCACCGATTTGTCTGAGGTAAGTTGTTATTTGAATCGAACAATATTATTATAAAATCATTTCAAAATGAAATTAATTGATTATAATCGATCTTGTAAAATATCACTCGGATTTTGGGATGGTAAAGTGTAAAAGCAACCAAGATCCATCACAGCGGACAACACACGTGACGGCAGAAAAAAAGAATCATTTAATCTGTGGAAACTCACTCCCGACTCGTCAAGGACCCCCTCTGTGTCAGTTTTTGACATATTAGGTGTCTTCGACTCATCGTTTTTTTGACCAGCTGACCCGTTTGTAAAATCAAGGGTCCTCAATCATCGGTAGCCGGTGCCGCACATGGACTGGTTTTCAGTATGCAGCCGGTACCTGTATCCTGACCTGGTACATTTACCCTAACTTGGCACTGGAAGAGGTACCAGACCCAAACCAGTACGAGACACAAACTGGTAGGGTATCGGTGCACTCCGTGTCCTGGAGATTGAGGACCCATTTCATGGGAACAACCAGCACGTCAAAAAACGAGTTAGTGACACCAAGGTGTCAAAAAGAGGGGTCCGTAACCAAACGTCAACATGTGCAGAGTTTGGAGTGAGGATGTGTTGATGGAAACACTTTGAATTTTGCAAAGATAGATTGATTTTAGTCCGAAATGAACCAATCTCGACTAATAATCGGATTGTCAACCACAAATTATGATGTGAATCATAAATAAAATGGATTGTTACACCCTTAGCTGTAGACAATTGTCAATCCCTCTGTTCCATATCTCCTGTACAGAATAGGTTCAGTTACAACATTTAAATACATCTTTGATCATGATCAGATCTTTGTTTTCATTCTATAATACTGTTTTTCAATGAAGGCTTGAACTTTAAGAGTTTAAACAAAGTGGGAAACGGTTCATGTCTGTTGGAGAAAAGTTTTTAGAGAGGTGTTTTACAGCTTCAAAACATTCATAAAATTAGAAAATGTATTTCACCTACATTGGGTTATTTTCAGACCATAACTCCTGCAATAAATGAGGGAATACTACAATGGACTTTAGAGGAAATGCAACAAAACGATCAAGCCAGCTATGGAACCTGCCAGGACTACTGGGTAAAAGCTCAAATGACTTGAGAAACGGAACAAGGAGTGTTACAAAACCTCCTACTCCCCAGGTTCCCATCAGATCTGACATCTGAAGGGTGAATTGATCAAAACCCAATCCATAAAGAGCTGGGAGCAAAAGCCCATGCTGGCAGCATCCCACAGTTCCAAACAACAGGACATCCTCAGAGGTCCACGGTTTCCACACAGAGGGGGAACACGGACAATGACAAGCGGATGAATTCACTGCTTATGCTCTAATAGAGATTTTTATGTCTAAGGTTTCTCTCCAAGCACAAATAGGATACGCCAGGATATAATCTTTCTCACAAGAACCATAAATTATTTAATCTACAAGTGTAGATTGACCTCTTCTGATCTTCTTTTATGTGTAACGTCTTAACATTGTTGCAGAAATCTGGAGTTCTCTATGACCAAGCAGCCGCAGCACAAGATTTAAGCTGCAGCCACACATGAAACTGCTTGTTAGTAGATACATTGGTTTTCCACTAGCTTTAATATACTAAAAAAAAAAAAAAGTGATCATAAGACTTTAATTTCGTTGAGTGAACAATAAAATAAAAGCATTTCTCTGCATGGGCCAAACTAATTCATAATAAAATGTTAAGAGTTTGAAAAAAATGCACAAGCAAAATAAAATGAGTGACTTTTGATTAAAAGGATAAATAATGAAAACAGATTCAAAGATTAAATAATATAAAGCCCAACATGAAAATTAAAGTAAAAGTTGTCGCTCTGTTAGCAACTGTACAATCATATTAAAGCCTATGAATCATGGAAGATGTTCTCTACGTGTTCTGCTCTTTCAACTCCTGCAAGCCTATGCACTGATGGTTAGGGGGTAGCTTTGTCTTCTGCGTTGCTGTCAAAACTAACACTCACACCTACAGTGCCCTCTAGTGGTTGTTGGTAATTATTAAAAAAATATCACACCTGAGTATAACGTCTCGTAGCAGACATGCATTTTTCCGCATTAAAATTGACCAGATTTTCTTGTGTGTCTTGGCGTAACTTCCTTCCTGCCAGAATCAACGTGGATCACTCGCAGCTCGCACAAAAAATAGACCAGAAACCAAAATGATTGTTGCACCGCACAAGCCGGGTGCAGAGGGCCGTAGAGCTTCACATCTGGTCTGAAATACACCATAGGTTAACAAGGGTGAAAAATGAAAATGGCCTCTTATCCGCGTTGCTTCTCGGTGTTTCTGCGTGTGGTGTGAACCCGGCATTAGACACGCAAAATCACCATCACCATCACCCACTACCCTCCCCGCAGTCAGCCCACTACGTTGATCTGTGTGCGTCTGTTTGCTTTTATGTTTATTTTCACGTCTACAGTCTGTTTAGAAAAAAAATATGTATTTGTATTTATATTGTGTGATTATATTGTGAAAAATAGGTTATATTTTAAAAATTTACCAGATTTTCTCGTGAGTCTTGGAATAGACCAGACGCTGAAACGATCGCTGCACGGCACGAGCTGGCCGCGGCGCTTCGCGTCTGGTGTGAACTACACCATATGTTAAGGCACCGAATGGAAGCAGCCTCCGTTCCGCGCCGTTTCTCAGCTATTCCACATCCGGTGTACACCCAAAATAAGACAGAGAAACACTCCTTCTTCTTCCTTACTGTCAGTAGCAAATACTGACACTTACAGTGCCATCTAGTGGCTGTTGCTATTTATAAAAAAAAAAAAAAAAAAAAGTCAACACGTTACACTGCAGACGAAACTATGCAAAAAGACGCGACTTATACTGCCAGAAAGTCGGGTAAACACTGGAACTAAAGTTCTGATGTTAAAGAGTTAAAGTTACTTGATCTAATAATCATAAATCAGTGTGGTCTTAAGTTCCATGGTAGTAATTTAGCAATTAAAAACGGAGACTTGTTTTAACAGATTCTGAGTAAAATCAGTACTTTGTTTCAAATTTGGTTATATATCTGATAGTTGAAATAAGTCCAATATGAAAGCATTACAATATCCCTCTCTCTGACTACGATTCTTCTTTTTTTGTCAGCTTTAGCTTTTTCTGAACTCATCTTTTTTCACTCTCAGATGTGCCATCATGAAAGGATCTACCAACTTCAGCTCGACAGTCCAGTCAAGCATTCCAAATGTGCAGGCGTGGCAGTATAACGACACTGTATTTAAAATTGAAAAGGAAACTGATAGCTTGACGTGGCTTAAGGGCTGCTCATTATGAGTATAAGTAAGACTTAAATCCAAACGCAAAAGAAAAATCTTCATTGCACTGGAGGGATTTGCATGTGAGTTCATTGTTAAAATTTAATTGAAGGATTTTTTTTTTATTTGACATAATTAGCATTGTCTAAAATTGAAAATGAATTTTCTGCATCAGTAGTAAAATGCCTTGTATGCTACCGAGTATTTCCACCTTTTCAAGGCTGTACTTTAGTATCATTACTCTACCACTCACCAGGATCATTATCACGGTATACTGAAGTTCATTGATTCAAATACAGCAGTCAAGGGGAGTGTTAGGGAGGGGACGGTGGACCGCCAAACTCTGGGTGGTGAGGCTCCAGCCTCCTGAAATCAATATATTGATCCTGGTTGGCTGCTCCCTGCTTCCTTTTAAAAGGCAGGATCCACAGGAAGACAGCCAGGATGCACCCTACCGCCTCTTTTATCCTAAGTCCACCATGAAAGAAAATACAGTTGTAACAACTGCTGATTTCACACTTTAGTCTCCAAAGGACTAAATGGATTTTATGGTTTTTCTTTTTCCAATTTCCAGCTAAAAACTTTCCTTTTTTTTTTTTTTTTTTTCTTCTTTTTTTTGTAAGAAGTAAATGTTCCTAATTGTTCACCTACAATTACTGACTGTAAATGAGAACTGGATGGAGTCAGTGTGACATCATCCATAGAAAATGACTTACTTTGGGTCAAATTAAGTCAATTCAGTTGCCAAATTTTAGCGATACAGCCGTCACCATGTTGAAATCAGAAAGGTGGCAGACCAAGAATGGTTAATCTGACAAATATAATGGTAAATGGTATAAAGTTTAAACTTATGTAGCACTTTACTATCTCCTTTGAAGGTCTAAAGCCCTTAAAGTCACAATCTCACACATTCACACACTGATGATGGCTCTGCTGCCTGGAAAATCCACTCCAATGAAAATCATTTTTGGTGTTTTTCACATGCTTTTTTTTCATGATGGAGGACATGTAAAAATAAAATTGAAATTAAAACTATTTTTTAGTATTTCTTTATTCAAATCATGATAAATCAGAAGCAGATGAAAACCTGCAGTTTGAAAAAGTTAATGTTTGTGGCAGCAACTGCCATGGGCGGGTCAAAGTCTAACTTCTCCACATTCACTTGCAGACGGGTAGATCCATGAACGTCTTTATTTCCCTTGTCAGAGCTGGTATCTGCATAGCTCTGATATTGATCGTCGTTTTTATTTATTTTTTTGCTACGCTAATATTAGCTCGGGCCTGTGAGGTGCTATAAGCTAGTGGGAGATACTCTAAAGCAGGGATGGGCAAACTTTCTTACTTGTGGACCACAAAGGGTTCCAAAATTTGACAGAAGGGCCAGACCAGGAGCCGATTTGTGGCGTGTTTTGGTAATTCACCTCGTAAAAGAAAGACATACTATACAAAGTACTCTTGGCGTCGCGGGGAGTGCTCAAACAGTCGCGTCAAGTGTTCAAAGATGGGCGGGGCTTTTACACTTCAGAGCATGATGACGTGAAACTTCTTAGACTTGCATCAGTTGACCAATCACAAAATTCAACTGTAATGCCTCATTTAAGCCTGTAGGGGGCATCACTTAGACAGTTTTAAACCGTATTTTCCGGAAATTAAGAACTTCATTTTAAATTGTAAAAAAATTAGGCAAGGAACAACAGACAGCACTTTAAAGTCCCATTTATAGAGGTCAACAGCCAAAAAAGTTGATTAGTGCTTGGTTACCGCTAAAACTCTGGAGACCACATGCGAGGGCATGACATTATAAGGTTATATCACCACAGTAGTTAATTCTACTTAACTAGAACCCTGTGACTACATATGGAGAGGTTTAGCTCAGTTATTAGCTCAGGTCTTAAGAAGCTATGCTACGTTCACACAGGGTTTAACGCACACTCGAGACTAAATGCTAAATACGCATTCTTAAAGGCAAGATTAGCAAATGGTGTTCACATTGGACGAGCAGGGAAGGGCTTCTTTTCTTTTTCTACTGTTTACTAGCGCATATCCACCACCTACAGTTGAAAGAGGCTGGTGCGAAATGTGGGTTTGTGATTTTAAAATAACGCAATCCACTCGTCATTACCAAATCAGAGTCCCTGATTGGTCAACCTGGTTTAACTTTCAATGCATGTTCAATGGCCAGGTTTGTACATAAAGCTCAAAAATTGTCTTATAATTGTGTGTAGCAACATATGAATGCAAGTTTTAAAGCCTGAAACACTCATTTACAGACTTTTCATTGGAAGTGTGTTGCTGAGTGTGTTGTGAACAAAGCTTTACCAACCTATAACCATCAGAAGCAAATTGAAGTTCAGTGCCTTGCCCAAGGACACTTCAACGCATAGGCCGAGATGGTGGGAACTAAACCTACATACTTAAACGCAGCAGAACTTCCTTAACCACAAGTCATTTCATCTTTTGGTCGCAGGTTTCAACAACATTGTCGTTTTTTGTGAAAACAAGTCCTGCCAGCTGATAAAAGACCTTCCCCCGGTGCCCTGCTGATGCAAGGAAAGGCAATGTGACAAGTTTGACTTAAAGATTGCAATCTTCCTGCTCCACACTTCATGCTGAAATTAATTTAAAGCCCCTGAATGCAAGAAGACAGGTGGAGGACGACACGGTAAAGCAGGGAACAAGTCAGACTACATAAAAGAAGTCCAGTAACTGACGGCCTTTTTTTGGCAAGACGGATATGCGTTCATTTCCAGAAAATACTTTTTTTTTCCCCGCTTCACAGTGGGAAAAACAGATCTTAGACAAACACATGGCAGCCGCCGCATCTTTTTAACCGCATTAGTTCAGCCTCAGTGTGTTTGTCACACCGAATTAGGGGAAGAATCGAAGAAAACTTGAATCGATTTAGTAATGAGAAATCCTCTTCTTCCTGGGAAACAAAGAACTATGCCAAAAACTGAAAAGAGCCAGAGGTGGCCTAGATTACAGTCCTCAACATCCGAAAGTCTCTGTGGAGGGGTTAGTTGAATTCCAGGACAAAAAGCATTAAATTATCGCGGTAAATTGCCTAATAAAGCATAAAGCATGCTAATGAGCGGTTAAATCAGCAGATAAAGATATATTTGTCTATTTGTTGAGCGTCTGGGTTCTTCCAGCAGAAATGATTTCAAATCCTCATCTGAAACAGAGACAATGATGTCTTCATCTGCAGTTTAGGGATCCTCACTGAGCTCAAGGACATTTAGAGAATTTAGAACACATTTCATGCACATTACATTTTCTTGTTTTTGCAGTTTATACAAAAACATGTAAAAAAGAAAGACATAGTTTTGGAGAAGAACATCTGCAGCTTGTTTGCCATACATTAAATGATGTGAAAAAAACATTTTTTGCAATAAACTGTAATTTCATACAATAAACGGAGAAAATCTTTTGGTCTCTGAACTTTAAAGACCTGTTCCAATAATAATTGGGTTATTTTAATATGTTCTTGTGGCATTCTTCTGATGATGGAAGACATATAAGACATATTATTCAAAAGAATGTGAATCTGAAACAGACAAAAAAAAGTACAGACGGAAAAAGATTATATTTGTGACCGCATATCTCCAATATTTGTCACCATTTTTTTCCGCCGCACATATGGGGTTGGAATTGTGAAGGGCTGTAAGCTGGCGGGAGAGAGTGTAGACACATAGCTCTCAGCAACAGGGAGAGGAAGGGTGGCTGGGGTTGCTCCGCGCCAACGGTTCCACCCAAAACTCACTGGTGATGAAATATAGCCGCTCTCCAGAAACTATAAGTCCTACAAAATGACACAGGTTCGATAATTGTGACTAAAAACGACATAACAATAACTAAAAGACCTCTAGGAACGAGTTCAAAGAGATCAAAAGAGGATCGGAGTGGAACTTTGATGATATTTAGTGCAAAATACAAGCGATTTGACCTGGGAAAGCTAAATCCATACAAAAAGTTGTACATAAAATATGCGCAGGATAAGTTGCTTTTCAATTGTAGTGACATTTCATGGAATCTGAATTGAAAACAACATCCTGCCACAGTCCTCGAGAGTTTGGTTTTATGTCTTTAAGAGCAAAACACAAGCACTCTATGTATATATATATACTGTACATATACGTGAAGCCAGAAGAAAAAAAATATCTCCATTCACGTTCAACCTGTGTCCAGTGAGCAGGTTCCAGGTTTTCAATATGTTTAGTTTAGGTCATTTTGAGTGTCCAGTTCAGTTATTCACAGTGGGTTGTGTCAAACCCGTCTAGTGTGTACTCCGCCTTCGCCCAATGGTAGCTAGGTGGGCTCTAGCCACCCTGTACTGAAGATAGATGGATGGTTTGTTGTCTCAAAAAAAAGAAGATTTTAAGTCCAGATGACAACTTCAAGACAGTGTCACCTGGATGAATAAAACCTTTATTGACTGTTTTGACTTCTTAGAGATTTTCCAAGACTCTGGGGAACTTTTTGTTACAGAAACTCCTCGTTTTAGCCTTCTTGTGTTGCTCCTCAATACTGGTTTTCTCCTACCAGTCGAGCTGTAAGATTGTGCACCAACTATGACAAACCCAGCAGGGAGCTTTCACGCCAGTGATGTTCATTTCTCCCTTCCAGATGGGGACCTCACCTCCTAAAGAACACGGGATGAAGGAGTCATCAAAGCCTTTTTAGAACTGAAGAGACGTTTGGCCGCATCTCCTGTTCTGATTCACTATTTGATACTTCCAAAGACTTAAAACCTTGCTTTCAGGCATTCAAGATATTTCATCAGCTTTTAACTTGTCTTTGCTCTACACCTTTCCAGTGTTTCTTCAAAGAGCTGGGATCTAAAAAAATAGCAAATTATTTTAAAAATGAGCCAAAATTATTTTGATCTAAACTCTTGACAATAGAAAACTTGATTTAAGGCTTTAAAAACTTACAAAATGTTTACAGTACATCTTCATGTATTCTATTTACATGTTTAAGAGTTGAATGTTATTCATTGTTTTCTGAAGGTAAAAGGAAGTACTGCAATTCTTAAAGTCCAATAAATGTTGGATTGGCAAACAAACATTTTGATTTTTGTTCTAAGAATATGAGCCAGTTGTGGGTTTTATGATGATTTATTAAGATGAACCAACTTTTATAGATCGTATTCTCATTTTGTTCACATTTTGTTCTAAAATGAGTCATTTCCATTTATTACACTATTTTTTTGTTCTTGTGAGCAAAACGAACAACAATTATGAAAAAAACATCTCAAAAAATATAAACCATTTGATATTTATTCCTGGCTTTTTACCATTCAATTTTAGGTAATTCTATCCAACAGTTAACTTTTTAAGCTTATTTGTCCCTTTTTGAATTATTTCTACATTTTCATGTCTCATATTAAAATGTCTTGTTAAATAATAGGTCATTTTACCACTTTCTAGTGAATTTCCTCTCAAGAAAAGTGTTCTTTTGTTATTTTTAGGCCACCTCTTTTTGCAGAGTTCCAAATGTGGGGTTGTTTGATTGTGTAAAAGTCCCATTAGCAAATTACATCCAGAAATAAAAGGAAGGACACCTCACTTTCCAAGAAGTGCCACCTCAGTGACTAACTGGGCTGAGTCCCCCCCGAAGTGGAGCTGAGTACTTCCTTTGGAAATGATGAAGTGTTGCAGATCAGGACATTTTCTGTGGCACCAGTGAGGCAGAAAGAGTTCCTAAGCCTGTTATAGATACTGTAATTAGTTGGTCTCTGGTGTGTAACAGGATGGGGAAAAGTTTTTAAGCATAGGCAGGAGAAGTGTGTCACAGCCAGCCAATGACAAGCTGAGTAAGTAAAAAAGAAAAATGAATTGAGTTGTAATTGAAAAAGCAACAAGAACTTGTATACTGATATGAATGCTGACAGTTCTGGAGCAGTGGTTACTCTCACCTTTCTGTGTTCTGCACTATAGGCTGTGTACCTAAGAAATGCAGCATGGCAAAGGAGGCTTTTATTGAGTGTTTTAAAGCCATAGAAAGACCGTAAAACAGTGACTTAATCCTGGGATGCATAAAAAACGGTGATCTCTGTCTATTCAAATTTAACAGCCAACTCCAAAATGTCTACATCGCTGCCAAAGCTTCTGCTGAAACTCAGGAGCAACTTTAGTTTAACGACTCGTATAAAAACCGCATCTCTGCAGCCGTCAGCCATCATTCAGAAAGTTTCTTTTTTATGTCCTTAGATGTTGCAGAGAAAGGGGAGCAGGATGCATGAAGAGAGGAAAGTAAGAGGCTGGATTGACTGTGGAGCGTGAGAGGAGGTGAAACAAGTGACAGACAAGAGGGACCAAATTGCGCGGATGAAACCAAACCAGGAGTTGACACAGTAAAACGTATCTTTTGTTTTGACATACAGTCGGAGCGATTGTTGTTTGGTACTGCCACTTCTGCGTAAGATGAAGTCCTTTTTTTTCTCTTTATAACAAAGTACAACAGCTGCGCTTGTTAAAAAAAAAGAAAAAGGGGCAAAAATGTGCTTTATTGTAAACAACCAAACATACTCCTTGTATCACCTATGTTGTTAATGTTACATTTGCCACATGCGGATGAGTACTTAAAACTCCATTATCCGTGATCTCATCTACAAATATGGAATTAAATCCTCACTTTAGCTAGAGCAGGGGTCACCAACACGTCGCCCGCGGGCGACCTGTCGCCCGCAAGCACCACATCAGTCGCCCGCAGGCCCCTTCTAAAAATAGCACAATTCACTTGTGTGCTGCTCGAAAATTTTATTTTAGTGTGATGCGATTTTTTTAAATGACACCTGCCTTAATAAAGGATTAAAAATTGAATTATCTTAAAGCTATATTGTAATGACTCAAGTGGTATGTCAATAGTAGCAGGGACGCTGCAGGGACCCAAATGGCGAGTTACTCTTTCACTGCTGTCTGGGGAGGAGAAATGTCAGTGCCCTGTACATCCTGTACATCGCACAACCCCAATCAGTCTCAGGCAGAAGAAGACCACGAAGCAGACTGCGTACTCTCACTTCCATCATCAATACCCATTTATTTTTAACACACATGAACAGCCAAACAGTATGAAAGTGACTTCTGCTCACAGCTCCCTCACTCATGGTGAGCAATGTAACACACCCCAGATTTCCCACTTCCCATGAGTCTTAGGAGCTGAAGGCGGGGCTAACCCCCGGGTGGCCACACTATGTTCATTATTTCTGAAGCCAAAAACAGCCTGTCCCACTATTTTTCTTTTTTTAAATCGTTTTCTCCTTAACGAGATAATCAATAGTCGCATTTCCATTAACTCTGAAATTTAGCAAATTGGAATTTGGATAATAAATTATCCAAATGGAAACACCACAGTTTCGAAAAAACTGGCAGTTTTCGAAAAAAGAAATTGCGCTTACAGGAGGAAATAGACATTTTTCGCAAAGCGGAAACACTTTTTTTTTAAATAAATGCGCTTCTCAGTATGAAGTGTCTGATCTGAGCGCTGCCCAGCCGGCGCATCGGGAGGTCCCGCAGCGTCAAAGCGCTTTATAAATTGCGGGTCATACAGAATCGCGCAGCAGCTCCTCCTCCTCCTTTCCTCATTGCTTCATCTGCAGACGCACTTTTGCAGCTTGGAGCCTGAAGTCTCGTGAGCGCGAGCGCCGTGACAGAAACTTGAATTTATGCTGTGGTGTTTTCAGACAGAAAAAAAGGTCCAGATGCTTATTTGCTGCTTTTTCATTTAACCGCAGAACGGAATGGTCTTTCTTCTTAGTCGAGCTGCGCTGCACGCGCGCTCCAGACAGAGCTGTGACGTCACCCACATGCTCCCTTTTAGTGAATGAAATAAAAAAAATACTTGTTGTCGTTCATCGCCGTGTTTTTAATGACTTATCGCGTGAGTTGGTTTGTGATTTATCGCAAAATTATGATTTAATGGAAACAGTGTCATTTCCAAACATTTGTTTTTTTTTGAAATTCCAAGAATTTCCATAAAGTTTTGCGCAAATGTGTAATGGAAATGCAGCTAATAACAAAGAATGAGGCGTCCCCTTCTCCCTTTCCCACATGGAGACACCGAGAATATTTGATAATTAGTTATCTTTAATAGAAACACAGATTACAAAAAAAAAAAAAAACTAAAATTTTTCGAAAAAAAAGTTATTGCACGTAGAGGAGCTGGTGTTGGGGGCGTATGAAATGGATGGACATTTTTCACAGAACTGTAATGGAAATTGACTTTTTTTCTAATTAAATGCGCTTCTGAAGTGTCTGTCTGAGTACAGCACAGCGGGTGCTGTTATAATTTTGTTAAAAACATTTCATTTGGTCATTACCTCAAAATGTGACAAGATCTGTTGAGATCAATAAAGTTCTGAATATTGATATCTGTTTCCTAGCTTGTTGTCATTATTGATAATTATGCTAAGAAATCAGTGTCTTCACATAGAGAAGTATCATTATTATTATTAATAATGAATAACTAAAGGCAAACTAAGCAAATTTATTATTTCAAACTGGTAGCCCTTCGTATGATTCAGTACCCATGAAGTAGCCCGCAGGTTCAAAAAGGTTGGTGACCCCTGAGCTAGAGTTATCAGAATGTCTCAATCTTGCCTTGCAGTTTCATGTAAGCAAACACCCTAAATGTATATAATTATTTTAACTCTGCCAGATGCCTGTTATACCTGTAGACAAGGTCTGAATCCAAGTATTTAACACTGATCACACTATTAACCCACTGGAACCCTAGCCTATAACTCAGTTTTTGTCTATTTTTGAATTTACCTCTGTATTTTCAATTTGAAAAACTACATGCACACTCATTTGGTATCATTTTAATCATTACAACCTGTCCTATGTGACACTACCTTTATTTAGTCATTTGTCGATGCTGTATTCACACACTAGACATAAAATCATGAAAAAACAGACAATTCCGTCTAGAAAAATGGGATTCATTTTTCTGTGAAACCCCAAGAATGTTTAATGACCTGTTTTTAAATTTATAAATTTAGTAAACAAACTAATCAACACATGTTGAATGAATATATAAAAAAAAATTCCAGGTGAAATTCCCAGATTTCTTATTTGGGCCACCTACGAACAGTTTCTGTTGACAGAAGAACATCACAGACCTCACAGGTCTATGATGTGCGCTAGCCACCTTAGCACATTTCCGCTGGAATATGATGTATTTTAGCAAGGAGTTTGGACAGATCATTGGGTTACCACCCTTACAAACCACATTCTTGATACCATTGAGACAACATGCGCTGTCTGCATCTACTTTGGAAAATCCTGGCCACACTTTGGACATTTTTGCTTGCGGCTACTCTGCCACTGATGACTTGAGACCGGTACCAAATGATACCGGTTTCTATACTACAGCAATACATGTTAGTAACATATAAAAAAAACATGACCCAAGACAGCTACATGCTAGCTGTGCTAGCATATTCATAAAAACACCCAGCTTTGTTAAGAACTTGTAAAAAAAAATGTGCCAGTGAGTAATTTTTTTGACAAAAATTTAAGATCTTTAATAATGGTGTGGAAAATAGTGTAAATATACAATGTAGAACAGCAAAGTATTTCAAACTAGAGAACATAAACCTAAACAATTTTACTTTGAAAATCTGACAGAGGACTTCCTCGCACTTGAACTGCCATCACATGGTAGTTAACCAAACAAATTACCGTGTCTCTTCGGGAAGTGCGCCGTCATCCCAGGGATCCTCAGCAGTATCAATTCATTATCAGTTCTTGTGGCAGAAAGACACACTCCACTCGCTCAACAGCACTTCAAACATCCAACACTGCGAGATGTTTGAAGTGAGCTGTACCACTGTGAAAACCAACACTGGGTAGTGTACTGAATGACTAATTCAACAGTTTATATTGTTCTCTCTGGAAGTGGGCTCCCACAGCAACTCCAGCAGATGACTTCCCTTTCTCTATCTTTGATCACTATTCTTTCATCTTTCCAAGTCTGGGAAATGGCACAAAATTGCAGCATGGCATGATGTATGGTATTCGATCTCAGCTGCGTATGAAAAATAAATTAGATTTCCCTACACCATTTCCTGATCAGCCCCTGTTCCCCTCTCATCTCTGCAGCCGCAACTTCTCCCTCCTGTCATCACACCTGGTTTTCCCTTCCTGCCCGAGCACGTGACCGCCGAGCCTCACCACACAAACACGGAGGCAGAGGGCTTCAAGCTGCTGTGTCTTAGGCGGGGTTCCTTCATGAATACTGATGACATAAACAAGCTTGTAGAAAAGATTTCAGGGGAAATTGCAGGAATATATTTTCTAAATTTCTAAAAACTGTTAAATAATTATCTGGACAAATTTTTCCTCATCTTGATTTATCAATACAGATTTCGCTTTATGTTCAAATTTATATAAAAAAAATAAGCTGCAGTCTTTTTACATTACTGTATGTAAAAATAACACATATAGGTTGGAAATTTAACAGTCAGATGATTCATGTCTTTCATAGGAGAAAAAACTGATAATCATATGATGCCCTCAGTTTACAAAGGCCATGTAACCCTTTCGCTCTCCTAGGCGTGTTTACATTAAAAGTGGGGTCATCTGGACCCCATAAGAGAGCACAAGGGATAGCAGTGTAGAAGCATAAACCTTTTTTTTTTTACATGGACTAAACGAAGCAGTTTAATAATCTTTATCTGGGATTAAGCACATCAGGGTTCTTTTAAACCTCTATATTATACAACAAGAATGTATATATTGTGAAAATATACATGAATACTTCTGTTTTTAGCTTGTTTTAAAGACCCACTCTGACACAAATTAAGTTTTTGGTGTTCTTGTGGCTTTTTTCTGATGATGAGGAACATATAGTTAGAAAAATTAGACAAAAATTGCATTTCTGAGTATTTCTTTTTTTAAATCATTATGAATCAGGAGCAGATGAAAAATGCAGTTGGAGAAAGCTTGTAGTTATGATATTGAAGGACCACCAGCCCTTACTCTGCTCCATTCTGATGAATCCACTTGTGGACAAATAGATCCATTTATGTTTTTGTTTTCCTTGTCTGAGCTGGAATCTGGATCTAAACTGTACAGCTGGATAGCTCAGATATTTCTCACCATTTTTGTTACACTGGTAAGGTTGGGGGTGTGAGGGGCTGTAAGCTATTGAGAGAGTTGTTGTTGAACCTTTATTTATTCAGGTATTATCACTTGAGAACAATTTCTCATTGACAACGACGACCTGTGTACACATCGGCGATACAGAATGGGTAAGGGAAGGGGGGAGGGGTTGCTTTCGACAAAAACTCAGAAAAGAGTTTTTTACATTTTGGTTCAAAACAGCATCTGGTGTTTTACAAAGCTCAAAAGATGATCAGAGAGGATCTTAAAGAAAATT
>NC_050533.1:21547152-21547743 GCF_002922805.2 Oryzias melastigma
TAGATAGTATACTATCTAATGTACAGCCAAAACAATGACATAAATTCATCATCTTTACTGGCTTAGTCCCTTTTGGAGTCATGGAGTTGCTGGGGCCTATCCCAACTGCTGCTGGGCAAAGATAGGGTACATCCTGGATTATTCGTCAGCCCATCGCAGAGCAACAATGCTCTCAACATAAACATCCAGATATTCACAGTATACTTTTTTTCTCCATTTGCATTTTTTTGAATAACGGTACAAATGTTTGTCTTAATCATACAAAACAGCAAAAAAAAACAAAGATGTTTGGGTTTTTTTTAACCATAACGCAGTGCAAGAGTCTTAATGATGCATCAGGCTTGTTGATCGATGTTAAAAGGGGAACCAATAAAAAAGGCAATTATGGAATTCATGAAGCATTTTAAAGAGAAGAGCAATCTCTTGGAAGCTTGTCACCTGTTCAAATCAATATTAAAAATTGTTTCTCAGCCCCTTAACTCTGTGTTGACAAACGTGTAAAAATCAGATTCAAACATTACACAATAAAGGGTCTGCGAGTTGAAAAAGAAAATTGTTTAAAATATAATCTTCCTCTTGTCACCTATGGTT
>NC_050533.1:21547816-21553716 GCF_002922805.2 Oryzias melastigma
CTTGTATTCTTTGTTGGTTTTGCGAAAAAAAAAGTAAATTTGTTCTCATGCCCTCTAAAAAAAATTCAAAATATTGCTTCTTCTGTTGAGGAAAACAAATCATAAAAAGTATTTTAGCTTTTTCTGATCCTATCAAACCCATCATGAAACTAATAATGCATTAAAAAAAATCCAACACCAATAACTTTTTATAAAACGTGGTTTAACATTTTTATTACAATAAAATATTAAACACTTTTCTTTATTTTTTTAGAACAAACTTTTTAAACATGCAATGTTTCCGTCCAAAATGAAATGTAATGCATGTGATTAGATATTTGTGCATCCAAGTAAGGCAGAGGGCCCATAAGAATCCTATTATCTACACACTTCTTTTTAATGGCAACTTGCTTCAAAATGCTTCCCAGAATGACAAAGCAACCTGAACTAGTATTTTTCAAAAAGGAACCAGAGGAAACAAGATACTTCTGAAGGTTTGATTCACATTATCATTTTTTGCTTTTAAAAACACATAGCAAAGGTTATGGGCTATTTTTGACTGCTGTTGAAAAAAAATATTTTGCATCTTTATATATAAAACGCAAAGAAACAAACAATTTTTGCCTTAAAATATGACATCATCTTTAGGATATCAGCACGTCAGGGATTTTGGGATGTTTGCTTCTTCCTCTAAGTATATTGTAGTAAAGCTGTGATCTTCCAGCAGTCTTAGCGGTGACCCTGGTGGCTGATGGGCGTGTGGCTCAAGTGGAGGCCCCCCAGGGGCAGCACTGAAGATGTGGGTCTGCTCTGCTTTGACTCCTTTGATGGATGAGGCAAATCTCTGCAAAGCCTTTAGATGTTACAGGAAATGGCCACGTGTCCTGGGAGGCACGGAGGGAGATCTTACCTGGGGAGGTGTTGCTGGTGACTATTTCCCTTCAGAAAGGCATGAACTCACTGGTTTGTGTTTAGTCTTTTCTTTGGGTCATCACTGCCTTGATTTTGGCTGCATTAATTGCGGTGTTCACATATTCCTGTACAGATTGCTCATGGTAGTTATAGGTTGGGGCCTGTGTTAGCAGCTTAGTGTGTGCATGGGGAAATGGGATTGTGACTAAATTATTTTGGGCCTTCAAATACCTAAGGTGTGGTTCACACCAGACGTGAAGCACCGCGGTCCTCCGCAGAAGGCTAACACAACGCAGCAATTGTTTCGGCGTCTGTTCTATTTTTTGCATTAGCCACGAGCGATCCACGTTAATCCTGGCAGGAAGTTACGCCAAGACACGTGAAAATCTTGTCAATTTTCAAAATATAACCAATTTTTCACAATAAAATATCACTTGACAAACGCGATCATATTTTTGTATCTAAACAGACAGAAATGAAGATACAATATTCCCCTATTATTCGCGGGGTTTGGGACTGGAGACCTCCGCGAATACGCCAAATATGCCAGTACGGGGAACCCCCTGTCTCCATTCCACCCTCTTCCTCCAGCAGCACCTCTGGAAGTAAACGTTTCAAACAAGCATCTTGAGCTTTTAGTTTTTTTTCTGTTGAATCGGAGGAGTCACATGACTGAAAAAACACAGATCAATGTAGTGGGCCGACTGCGGAGTGAGGGTGGGGGTGGTTTTGGGAGTCTAAAAATACAATCAACGAGAGAGACAGAGAGCATTTAAGGAAACGTCAAGATGTCAAATTATTTGTAGAAACTCGAAATAACCACAGCTGAGCAGAAGAGTCTTTCCACCGTCGTGAGAAAATAAAGATAAGCGTCTGGTGTGAACTGGTGATGAAGCGGATTCCGCGCGTACTCCGCTTCACGGCGCTTCCGCGTACGGTATATAAATATTTCTGAATGTAATACCATTTCTCTGCAATATTTACTAGATTTTGCACTTAAATTAGCCTAATTGAGATGGAGATACAAACAATTGACACCTTACTACCAGTTGGTAATGTTGCTTAATACTTTTCCCCATTAACAAGATAAAACAAATAGTTAGTGCTTTAGTTTATCTGAATACTGTTGATATTCAAGCAGATTTAATAAAACGCATGAATTTACTGTTTTATGTTTAGCCCTAATGGATCATTTTAAAGACCCCCTCCAATCATCTATTGATCCATTGTAAAAGTGTTCCCAGTGATCTATGGATTTATGCAGTTTTCAGCCAAAAACAAGACGTTTCTGGAGGAATTCATTTGAATTTTGCTTTCGAGTTGCGTGGGCAGGACTGTTGTGCCGGACCAACCCCGCCCCCATTTCCCATTACCTAAGCTAAGCTAAGAGTACTCTGTTTACATGCTTTACTGCTAGCTTACAGCCTCTCACATCCCCAAACGAACAACAGCGGTGCAACAAAAATGGTGAGTGTTATTTTTCTTTGTCTTCACCTGATTTACAATGATTTGAATACAAAAATACTCAGAAATGTAATTTAGTTTTCATATGAAAAAAGAAAAGTATCACAAGAACATGTAAAAAAACACCAAAAACACAATATTTTATCAAAGTGTGTCATTATTACGATGAAATCACTCAAGAAAATCTTCCTTAGAGCAGACAGTAACCTTAAACTCCTACTGAATAGATGGTGATTGACAGCTCTGATTAACAGTTGCCTCATCTGCTTCTTGTCTTGTTAAAAATTCATCTTCTGACAGTGTTCCATTGGGATTAACGTGAAACTTCCGTTATTTTATTTTATTCTTGAATTTGTTTTATCATCTGAGGTGTTGAGGCATCCTCAGCAAATCCAATAGAGTTCTAGTCATTATGGTTCATAGTAGAACAAGCAACTGACGCTATTGCACCAGTATTCCTGTTTAAGGAGCAATACTGGCAAAAAAAGTAAGCTGTGTGTAATGCAAATGCCAAAAAATAAAGCTTTTATTTAATCAAGTTCATCAGACTCACATTTTCAGCAGTGGAGGAGAGTATAAAAAAAAGAAATAGTGGGGAAATTTGTAGAGACTGCAACCAAGAAATAAATAGATCAGCATTTACATGAGTGGGAGGTGTTGTTAGCCTGCCGGCTTGTTTTGGTGAATTAAATGCAAGGAGCCAGAAAATAACACAAAAATGGAATGGACTTTTTCAAATGAGTACACGATTTATGTACTTTTTAGCAACTGATATGTAGGACATCAAATAGAAGGGGGGATTATTGTATCTGTAATAATGTAGCAGGTAATGTGGTGTTTTTATTCCTGACCAGCTATCCACAGAAGCCTACTTTCTTTCTAAAGACACAGTCTAAGCACTGTGTTTGCTTTGAATTCATTCAACAAAAGGGATAGCGAGCATGTCAGTGGTTGCTGTAAAAAGTCACAAATCTTTTCTTATTTGGCTGAAAGTGAAGGTTTTTTTGGGGTGTTTCACACTGTTCTGATGCTCTAACGTGTCTATGCGGAGAGTCTTTATCCACCAACACACACGCATGCATATAAACAAGAAAGGCTGTCTAGTCAATGCTGATGTTGACAGACTCCCTTTCATACACGTATGTACACTTGCCCCCTTGTTTCATTCATGCCGCTCTTCATTTCAATGCTATCTTTTGCCGCGCTCCCTCCCATCCCTGCGATACAGCAAAAGATGTCAGCGTGATGAGAAGAGGACTTGCAAATGCACATCCAATGTTCCTTTGATTTCTGGGCCACATCTTCCTCACTAACACTCGTGAGCCTCTGTTTTTAGCGGATCCCAGCTTGGTCTTTGCCTGTCAGTCACCATCAAACCAC
Organism: Oryzias melastigma; assembly: GCF_002922805.2. Lineage (NCBI taxonomy): Eukaryota > Metazoa > Chordata > Actinopteri > Beloniformes > Adrianichthyidae > Oryzias > Oryzias melastigma. The sequence goes on from NC_050533.1 coordinate 21,551,552, forward strand.
ATTCACCTAAAAGAATTCATCTTTCTGACAGTCGTTTTGGAAGATGCGCGTTTGATTGTGATTGTTTGAAAATCCCTTTTCATGAAGGCGCCATTATCATCGAAGACGTCACAGTCAGAGAGCACAAATAACACTCTGTCGTTAGCCTTCGCCATTCAGACTCCACTTAAAGACGCTGCTTTGTGCAGTGGCCCACTGAGAGGCACATCCAAATGAGTGAGGGAATTGAGACTTTAAAAGATGCCAAGAGAGCACTGTTTTATTACCACGCTCAACAAGCCTATTAATCATATTCATAATGCATTTCAAATTTGTTTGCCCCTGTCAGGCATCATCAATTTAATCTTCAAGTAGTTCCTTTACAAATGAAAACTTAATCTGGGTGTCATATTAGCAGCTTGTAAACCTGCGAGACTCACGGGGGAAGTGGAGAGGAAGTCCAAGCCGATTCCCTGCTTCACAAACACAACATGAAGCTAACAGTCGTTTCATTGGAGGAGTAAAGTAAACGCCGGGTATTGATTTTAAAAAGAGATGGTGATCTTCTATGTTTACGACTAATGTATTCTCAAGCGTCCAATTACTCCAACCTCCTTCCTGTAATAATACCACAAGAAAGATGTTGGACTGTTTACATTTCCTTGTATTGTGCATTTCATCTAATTATTTTGGTTTTAGACATTTTTCTCTATTTTTTTGCAGGAAATAAGTCATCTGTAAGTCCATTCTTTCTTTTCTACCATTCACTATCAGCAAATTCTTGATGTAAGTGAGTAGCTGCTTGTCTTGCTAGCAGATGTTTAGCATACCTTTGTTCATTTAGCACATGTATGAAATGCTTTAAAAATTAAGGGCAAAAGTTAAAATGTTTGTAGGAATTTTAAAGGGTACCAAACACTAAGTCAACTTTATTTGGCTGTTGACATCTATAAATAGGGCTTTAAAAATTCTGTCTTGATAACTTGTTTAATTCCTGAAAATATAGTCAAAACCCATCTGTGTGCTGCCTCTTACAGGCTGAAACGAGGTCTTACATTTTAATTTTGTGATTGGTCAATTGGTGTAAGCCCCAGAAGTTTCACATCATTATGCTCTTCAGCTCCAGTAAAAAAGCCCCGCCCATCTTTGATTCTGTAAGGGTCGGTTGTTGGCTTTAGCATAGCTCATAGGTGACGGTGTAGTCCCTTCAGTTCTATTAACTAGTACAACTTTCCAGTGGACTTGGAAGTTAGGGAACAGTGGTTTGGTGGAATTGGCATTGAATCTAGTGAACTCCGTCCTGGCGATGGATTTGCAACAAATGTTTCACTCGGGATTGTTTGCTTAATACGTTAGCCTGCTAGCGTCATTTTAAAACCACCCTCCCCCGGGCTCGGGGGAGGGTGGAGGAGACAAATTCTCAACCTCCTCAGAAAGTTCTCAGGAGAAACTTGCATACCACTGTTCATACTGAAGAGCCAGCGTATGAGTCCGGCTCCACTAGCCCCGCCCCCTTTTTGGGGTGCATTTTTCAAATCTGGGCTGAGAATTAAGTCAGCCTCCAACTGCCCTGTTTGGTTATGCTTTAACTAACGTATCTTCTCCAATATAAGGCTCACTTCAAATCACAAATATTTTTCAAAAGACAACATTGTATTTCATAACCCAGTGCGCCCCATATATGGATCTATTCTGGTTGTTTACTGATAATAAATCAGTTTTGAGAGATACACGGTACTCTGTCAATAGATTTGGTTGGGTGTTATTGTGAATACGCTAACCCAGCTAACATGTAGCGTTGTCGGACTGTGTTTTTTTTTTTTTTTGAGGTTTTTTTACATACTACCATCAAGGTTGGGAGTCAGCGTAGTCACAGTAATTTGTGACTACGCTGTTTGTTTGTTTGAGAGGTATCAGTCTGCTTATGTGTTGTAGATAAAGTTGAGAGCTACAAGAATTAGGAATTTGCTAATGTTTCTAATGTGGCTAACGTGTAGCTTGTTGCAAACAAGATAGGGAGTTACATGTATTGTGAATACTCCTATGCAGTTGACACTTTTAACATGGCTAATGTGTTGTAGTCAAGTTAGGTATTGTAGCGTCCTGCTGGACGCAATGACGAAGCGGAGGCGGCCGTTTCCAACCGTGAAGCTTTTTAATGACTCTTAACGGTTACTGTCGGCCGT
>NC_050533.1:21554520-21601159 GCF_002922805.2 Oryzias melastigma
CGGCCATGTCGCGCGCCGCGCTAGCTTGACTGAGTTAGCCGAAAACGCCGGTGTTTGACTTCTGACACCAGTGTAGCGTCCTGCTGGATGCAATGACGAAGCGGAGGCGGCCGTTTCCAACCCTGAAGCTTTTTAATGACTCTTAACGGTTACTGTCGGCCGTAACCACGCCGAATACAGCATACATGACAATGATAACTCTCATTCACTCAGCCCTCGTTCATCTCCCTTCATGCACCCGCGACCCCCCTTATATTCCCTGCTCCTCCGCCCACTCTCACACATATCCAATCACACTGGAGCAACGATGTAACACAGAACACATTAACACATATAACAGAGCCCCAACAACGTCAGTCAGTCGCTACAGTATTTACAGGTATTATAAATACACTAATGAGGCTAACACTTCTAACGTTTGCTAACATGTATCATGTCACAAAAAACTTCTAGAGCTACCGGTTGTTTCCCAAATTGTTATGCTAAACATGTTTATAATTTTACCTGGTTAAATAAAGGTTGAGTACATTTTATTTTTATTTTATTTATTTTAAGTCCGACTGACTGACTTATCTCTGAATCTTTTGTCTTGATTGATGTGACTTATTTTCCGGTACGCCTTTAATATATGACACAAATTATAAGATAGGCTATTAAGTGAGAGAGTCTTATGATTCAGTGCATCCTATAATGGGGAAAATATGGAAAATTTAGCCACAGGAAACTAAAAAAAAAAAAAAGAGGAAATAATAAAAAAAAAGAAATAGTTGTACAGTTTGCTGAATCAAGGCAAAAATACAAGCAAAACCCATAGTTTAGTTTGGAAGGATACAAAACTAATTCTGTTGATGGTTAAAACTGCTCAGTATCATAAAAAATATTCTTTCTAAAGGTAAACTAACAGTCATCTTAGTAGGATCATATCTTGTTTTTGTAAATTATAAATACACTAGAATGCCTGACAAGTGGGAATAGAGGAAGTGTTGGAAGGCCTAGCAACACTTCCTGCAGATGCAGTAAACACAGTAAACAGGACGGTTTGCTGTGTTTGCAGGTCTTCCACAGCACAGCAGCTCTGAGGATTGTCCATTCTGCAAAACTCATGAGATCACAAGATGAAGTGGTTCCATGTGGTGTTTTACTTTGCTTGAATATTTCCTGTCTTATTTATATGGATTTATGCAAAAAAAAAAAAAAATGACTCTGTGACCATGTATTTTGCATTCTGAAAACACTGGTGTGACCATGCTCACTGGTTAGCACGTGCTCAGTTCACCTGCTGGTTCTAAGAAGTCAAAATGTTACTCAGTCATTACATCAGAACATCTATTCTTGCCCCGCCACCTTTTTTTTTAACATGTTCTTGCTAATCCAACTCTTTTTTTAAAGTACATTTTTTTTCTCTTGTGCACGGGTGTCAAACTCAATCGCACAGGGGGCCAAAATACAAAACACACCTCAGGATAAACATTTATTGAACACACTAATATTTAAATGAAAAATGTAAATTTTGAACATTGCTATGAATAAAAACAGGCAGGATTATTATTCAAAAATATTTTACTCTCCATAAAAAAATATTTTGTCAAAATTATACAAGTTAGAAATAAGCACAAGATAACATCAGGCCATTAATAAAAAATAAAAAGATCTGGAGGACCAGATGCGGCCCCCGGGCCTTGACTTTTCAAGTTATAAAGTGACCAATCAGATGCTTTACAGATAGTTAGTAGTTTTATGTTGAACATCCAAACTTTTGGCATATTTTGTGTGGCCAGCTTTCAAGTGGTAGAGGTGTGGCCTTCAAGTAGGCTCACTCCTGATTGGTGAGGGTGGTTGCCATATAAAATATGACAGACTAAAACCATTCACTGCTTTAGTTACATTGTCTGGCTACAACATAAAAAAAATGACGACTGAATTAACTTTATTTAGTTGGGGCTGGAAGAAAATAGGATTTTTTTAACGATTTAATAGTTTGCCGCCATCTTTAAAAATGGCAGCCATTTTGGATTTTTATCTCTGAAATGAGAGGCATCTTTGTGACCATTTGTGGAGATACAGTTTTAAAAACTATAAACAAAGGAAAAGACAACTTTACATTACACCATGTTTAAAAACCTAAAACTTAAAATCATTTCTACAGCAACCTTATTATTTGGTCACTTTGTTGTGGTCTTCGCAGTGATCTTTTATGAATAAGTAAAGCAATGATTAAAAGTTTCGGTTGTTTAATACTTTTTACAACCTTAGATGCATTGAAAAGTTGTTTGCCGATGACGCAAACTGTGCATCTCAGATACCAGCCCGGTCCCCCCCAGCTGCAACAACCGTGGAGAAAGCATAATCACATTTTCTGCAAGGGTGGCTCTAATGCCAGCGAAAAAAGGCTTTTTATCGAATTCACATACATGGCCTTTATGCAGTTTATGTGGTCTCACCTCCATATCTGGGACCACTCATCCAGCCAGTGCTGTTTAAAGAGCATCAAAGGTAGGGAAGTTGTTATTACACAGAGTGCTGGAGATAACACACAAGGAAATTACAAGCTGGTGAGGGATGTGTGCAGAGCTGCAATCGTCGGCTTTGGAGAACATATTGTACCTTTGTTCGTCTGTGAAGAAAAATAATCATTTCCTGCTGTCTTCCTGCTTGGACTAACTATTCTGTTATAAAAATGTCTTTCCAAACACTTTGGAAGGTCCATAACCACTTTTTTATCAATGATTCCTTGTATTAATCCTACAAGATGCATTTACGTGTCTTCAAACATAGTGTCCCCAAAGTCATGTGGATGAAGCAGAGGTAAATTAATGAGAGTAGCCTCTCCCTTAGATTCTAGTTTGGCACATTTCACAGCAGTACTGACTGCCAAAGATGAGCAGATGTACAGTCAGTAAGATGATTCCTCTGGGGTTCGTGGACATCTGTAGACACTTTCTTGGCAATCCATCTAGCTGTTTATTGAGCTGTTTCATCCTGGATCAAAGTATAGATACGACCACGTATCATTGTATCTTGTAATCTCGCAGGATTTCAATTTCTCCAACGATAACTGGGAAAACTTCTCTAAAACAAGTAGCTAGCTGATACAAAATAGAGGTAGAAAGCTGTAAAATATGGTAAAACAGAGACCTGTACGTTTACCTCTTCTGGGTGGGATTTTAACTGGTCTATCTGCGAGGTGTCTCTCTTCCATTGCGTTGGGAGTCCCTATCAAGACCAGGTCAGTTTACATTAGTTAGTTTACAATGGCCAAATCCCAATTCTTCCCCTACCCGTACAGTTTTTCGCTACCCCTCCTCCTTACTGGGTATTTGAAGGGGTAGGGTTGTCACAAATTGTTTTTTGAAGGGCTAACCCTCATGGCGGAGAGATGCCAAGAAGAAAAGTGTATTTCTTTGCGTGGGAGTGCTCTGACACACAGAAGTTTACATTTAAATATAAGCATTTTTCTTTAGTATGATGCTTTAAAGTAATAAAACTAATGTTTTTATGTATTTCCGAGGACTGGCAGCTACGCGCTAACGTAGCTGACCGGTGGCTATTGATGATGTTATCGAGTGGGAGTAATGTCAGAAATTGAAGACACTTTTTTTGCAAAACTCTCTGTTTGGAGGGGCTGGATGTAGGGGTAGGGAGAAGCCGTAGGGGGAAGACTCAGCCATTGTCTCTGGTCTGTCCTCCCTTCCTCCTGCATGGTTCCTGGAGGAGGGATTTGTCCTGCCACTCTGTGTTGAGTGCTTGATTCAAAACCTTAGCAATCTGGCCATATTCTCTGTCCTTCATCACTTGTAAAACGGATGTTTTGAGTCATAACTAATGTAATGCTTATGTACTTCAAAAATTAAACTGTTGTTGTGATAATGGACAACTGTGTTATCCGCAGTGTTATTGCCTAGTCAACTTAAATCTAAAATAACATTCTCATTTTTTAAATTAGTTTTATTTTGAAACTCCGACCTATTTCCTGTTTCTCTAGCTTTGCCACAAAATTGACGACAAACTTCAAACACAACTCCAGTGTAAATCTTATGTTTCGTTGCAGAGGGATGGACGTCAGAAGTAGACATGCAGAGGCAACGTAAATATTCCAATTGGTTGATTAGTGTACATTCTATTATTTTGAGTCAACGGAGACGAACTGCAGATGTAAATCATCTGCCCTCCACTGGGGCTCTTTGGCTTTAAAGAAGAAAAAAAAATGCAAATAATTTGAATTAATATTGAGTTTATATTTTTGGTTAATTTATTTTAGCTTATTTAGTTTTGTGGTACTTTATAATTAGAATAAGCTTAAAGTACATATTCTAATCATATACTGGATAACAGTGTTTTAGTTACTTCAGAGGTAAAGTTCTTAAAATATATAGTTGCAACAACATGTATAAAATAATTCTTCACCGATGCCGGCATGTTTATATGTGATAGTTAGATGTGAAAATGGTTGAAGGTCAGTCATCATGATAGAAAATGTCATGTTTAATTTGGATTTCTTGCATTTTCAATTGAAGTACACAGGGTGTATTTTATTTTGAAAGGAACTTGTCTGTGCAGTTATTAAAAGTAATAAATAAATAAAGATGTTATGTATAGAAAAATACCAAACTTACAATTCAATTAATGCACATATGTAAAAGCTACATTTTATGAATGAATACCCTAATTGTTACAAAGACTGAATAAAGTGTATTTTTCTAAAAGATGAAGCAGAGTTTTGTCACCGAGATGCTGGACCAAACGTCTCTTTTTTGTGTTAAATGTTACCGACCCCTCGTCTAGGTTACCATGATTGGGTTTTAGAAAGAATAAATGCTAACAACAATTTTTATCTTTTTTTTTAACCCTAATGGTAAGTTTTTCTAGATACCTTCACAATGATTGGCTAAAAACCAATAGTTCTAGTAATGGGAGGTTTTAGGAACTAATTAAGGTTTAATGATTTAGCATGAACACAATCTTATCAGACAGAGGAGCAATTTAAGCATCCAGAAAGTAAACAAAGATCAATAAGTTAATGTTTGCTCTGTCTTTCCATGAAGTTTAAGCTTTAAATGGTTTGCGTGTTAACTTCAGTTTGGATGACACAGTCAGGGTGGCGTCAGGAGTCAGTGATTTTGGTAGATCAGTGCCAGAAAGAACGAAGCCCATCCAAAGCAGGTTATCTTAAGTTCAGAGCTGAGAGGAATGCATGTCTACATGTAAAAGGAAATGTAGTGTAAAATTGAAAAAAAGGAGATTAGGAACTTTAAGGTAAGGATCATCCCTGAGGCAGGGTGGCCTCCTGTCACAAAGAAAACCACTGTCCGTACAATCATTCCTACCAACAGCAGCATCCAGCTGCCTACTGAGTCGAACTACTCTGTTCTGTTGCCTCCAGCAACCCCCTGGATTCATTCCCCCATGATGAAACACAATTCAATCAAGATCCAAGCCAACAGGATGATGATAAACAGCCTTCATTCAGATTGGCAGATGCCTTCTTTGATAAAATATCTCAAAACCGCAAGACTGAGGAAGATGTCAACAGTCGTTCAAAAGAGAAATCTAAAAAGAAAAATCAAATCAGGCTATTCCTTCTTTTATTGATGGAGTCTGTCTCCATGTGAAGCTTTCTGAAAAGCTTTTAATAGAGTCGGAGATTCAAGAAAGGTTCAGTTAGTTTGACATCTCCAAATAGAAATTGAACAAAGCTTCCTTTATTCCTCATTATCAGAAGAAGTGCATGAAGTTTACAAAACATGCACTGAAATGACAGTTTTATTTTTAAAATTGAAAGGGAAAGAATGAACAGAATTAGTAACTGAATAAAAAAGCTAAAAATGCATGATATCCCAAAAAATGGGGGAAGAATGAATTAGAACTTATTTACTGATTTCGATCATTTTTTGATCTACTTTCAAATACTGGTCTTTTAATTACGAATATGCTGTCTAAAATCTAAAACCCTGTGTGGTTTTCTAGGATATAGCTTCTGCAGAATGTCAGTAGTTCATTAGAAATTCACCTCTGAGTTGTGGGCGGGACTGTTGGCGTAAAGCAATCACGTCCCCGCTTCCCCTTCCAGTTGCTAAGTTGTCTGTTTACACCTTCTACCCCTAGCTTACAGCATTAGCGGTGCAACAAAAATGTTGATAAATATCAGGAGTCATCCAGTTTTGAGCCAGATGCCACCTTGGAAGAGGAAAACAAAGGCTTTAATGGATCTTCAATCTTTGTCTGCTCCTGATTCACAACTATTTAAATAAGGACATACTCAGGAATGTAATTTTAAACTTTAAGGTAAGTAAGTAAGGTTTTATTTTTGTTTGCTAACTTATTTACAGGAAAAGTCAATAACTATTCCTTCACTTGTCCACTTCAAGCAAGTTACTGAGGTACTGTGGAAGTAGTCAGCAATGTGGGGCATCAGGAACTCAGACATGTTTCTGTGGTGAAGTCACATGTCCTAATCAATCAGGTCAATGATTTTATAGCAGTTAATCCTTTAATGCTGCATTCACACTGGACGCAGCAGGGGCGTCAAGTTTCAATGATAAGTCAATGTAAAGACGCGGTCTGAGGTCTTAGGGTGCGATTTGGGCATTGAGTGTCAACCAATCAGGGACTCAGCTTTAGGCAAGTGGCGTTTTAGGGACCTGATTGATGGCGAAAAATATTAATTCTATATTCCAAAAATAATGATATATTAATGTATATTATTTTTTAACATTAATTACTTATATATATATTAATTCATATATATATATTAATTCATATATTAATAATATTTAATGCTCAAAAGAGAGGCGGCAGACGCGAATTTGCTGCACCTGCCATGTCCGGTGAATGCACAACATACTTTCATTTCTATAACTTTTTTCCAACATTTTATATTTTGCATGTTAATGTTTGGCTATTAGATCCGACATCCCTCAATGAGTACCTTCAGTTTGACTGTGATAGATATATATATATATTTATATATATATATATATACACACACGCACCCATATAAATATATATATAGGTATATATGATTTCAAAAGTCTTTTTAGAGTATCTGTAAACTGGACGTACCCAGGTTGGGACATCTGCTGCTATATTTCATCATGAATTACCTCTGAAATTTTAAAGGTTTTCTTTCGAATGTCTAAGCTGACTGTGGTTCTCACCAAGTAAAAACAAATGCACAAGTGAATCTGTTTTGTGTTGTTTCTGCGATCCATTTAATTAATGGAGGTCAGCTATAAAATTAAACAAGACAAAGTCGGAATAGCAACTCATCCTCATCTTTTAGATGAAAGAACCATCAGGGTTAACCCGACCCAGCACTCTTTACCCTATTAGCCTCTTAAAATATGTATAAAATAAATGTGAGAATACCTTGAGGCTTGAGCCATCATGTTATTATTTATTAAACAGGAGTCAGGGAAGGATAAAAATCTATACCTTTGCAGTCAACTTTCTGATGTTGTAAAATCAAGCTTTTGACAGATGTTTGTGCTTTTATCACGTGAAGTTGACTTATCCTTGTTTTTAGCACCAGCATGGCTTATGATGAAATATCATAGTAACACTAGATATGTGCATCTGTATTCAACAAAAAATAAAATAAAAGTTTTGGTTCAAATAACATACTGGGAAATCTGTAGATGACCTCTTACACTTTCTCTAGAGTTTAATAAATTGTGTTAAAGATCATGGAAACTCAATAAGAACCAATGAAATCTGGAGTTTGTTTAAATCTACATTCTGGGATTAACATATGTAACAGTTGATGTTGGTCAAATGATTTTCAAGTCAGGCTAAATTCCTCTACCTGTAGTTTTCTGTCTTTTCTCACTGATATTATGTTGACTAAAGAAACTCAAGGACGTTTTGTTTTATATTTTATCACACTGATTCATTTGCATGAATTTATGCTTATCAACCTTGAATTACAAAATGTTGCTTTGTCCTTCGTTTTGCTCAAACTGCATCATGTTCTAAAATTAGGTTCTCATTAGGATTTATCTTTACACATAAACCAGATTTTAAAGTTAGAATAAAGAGTGAACTGGGAATCGGTAAGATGCTGGTTTGAAGCCAGATTTGTCCACACATGAGAGCGAAAGCCCCAGATGAGTTAATTTTCAGTGTTCACCCACATGATGTAAAGTAGTCAAAAAAGTTCTAAATTCCTTTTATACTACATATAAATAATTGTTTGGCAGGGCGTCCGACAGAAGCTTCATTCATACAAGCTGTGGCCACTCATGTTCAAGTGTCCACGTCATTAAAAATACTGTAAACCCGCGTTCGAGAGTGCCTATGCAAGTTTTTAAGTTTGTTCTCAGGCTGTACGTACAAATCGCGCGCTGGAAGTTCATGAACATTTAACTGCTATATCATAAAACAGCTGAACTTTGACCAATCAGGTACTCTAATTTGGTAGTCATTTACACAGCTGCCAACTGAAAATATGACCATGAGGGAGAAATTAATAATTTTGGTATTATTTGACACCAAGTGTTCCATATATTTGAATACAGTTGTGAAAGAAAAAACCTGGAGCGAGATTTGCACCACTTTGACTTTTCGTACCAAGTCTCTAGCAACTGTAGGTGGCGGTCAATGTCGATATTTTGGCGCACCGCTAGAGTATAGCGTGTTCTTGGACATGCAATGCAGATGAAGCTTTATACTGCAGTGTGACTTCTATGTGTTTCTTAAAAAAAAAAAAAAAAAAAAATGCAACAAACCACTAGAGGGCACTGTAGGCATATATACATCAGTATTTGCTTCTGACATCAACGCAGAACAAGAAGTACTACTTAGTCTTATGCCGGGCTTGGCGGAATTATTCCAAAGCGACAGATGAAAAATTGAAGGGATTTCATGATTTAAAGTAGGGGCACCAATGTGTCTGGCAGTTACTTAAATTATTTAATTTTTGTTCTGTTGTTTAAAACAATTTAGTAGTGGCACTGCTGTTGATGTTTATTAGTGTTATCCCTGAATTTTAGAGATAATTAAATTGGTGTCGATGCTTGTCAAAGACATAGTTTTACTTATAATCTCGAAAAATATGGCACTAGTTTTTTCCACAAAGATTTGTCTATTTTAGCTAATTATTTATTACGTTTTTGCTGCATTCAACATACTTATAAGAATGTAGCAAAAGTATGTAATTTGTAAAATGTTTTACAGTATTATTTTCCTCATAAATAACTAACATATACATTGGACAGCCTAATAGAATGTTTGTAAAAACTAAAGCAAGAAGACTTGATATTTTGAATCTTCTCTGTTGATAACTTCCAGCTGACCCTAGAATGTATCGAGAATTATTGAAACTGTCATTCATCCTTGAAGAACTCCTGTTCAGTCACCAGAAGTAAACCTCATAAAACAGTTTGATTTGGGAGGCATTTACAGGTCATGAAGCTGGTTCCAATTCTTCAACCAGTCAAAATGTCAATGCAAATCTATGTTTATTCGGTTATTGTTACCACCTTTGAATGTTATATCAACCTCATTAAATAAATGAGAGAATAACTTTTAAATGTCTAAAAAAAAAGCCATCATAAAGTCAGAAACAATTGTAGCCAACACCATTAAAAAAAACAATGATCTGAAAAACCATTTTACATGACAAATGCAAAAATCTGAACACAAGCAAACATGATCTTATGATTTCTCCGACACTTCAGAGCCTTCATGCAGGCCTGTGACTTCGCTATACTGTTACAGCTATAGAAAAAGAATGAAAATAATCAATCATGCCGTCTTTCTTGTTTTGATGTTTTCTGGAGAAAATGTGTGTACCAGTTCAAAAAAAGTCCACTGGGATCCTCTTTGAGCGTTCCGTGTCATCAAACTGCAGCTGACATGCTCCGTTTGAAGCCAGCCGACTTCTGCAGCAGTAAACAGGACAAACATTCAGAGCTGTGATGGGTACAGAACAGGATGTCTGCCCACCCTGTGCTATCCCTTTAATCTCTTTTGATCTCTGATAGGCTGAAATACCTGTCATTATTTGCAAATTGGATTATAGACTTGCTAAGAAAACAGTGAAGAAAAATTAGCAGGGACATTTAAATTTAAATGTTAACGTGAAGCTTATTTTACAGAGAAGAAGTGCCCAAGATAGTAGGTATATTTAATATTTTAATACCATCAGTAAAATAACGAAAGACTAGACAAGTTGAATTACCTGTGATAATGCTAGTGTGAATGCTTTTTGCTGAAAGTAGTCGCTAAAGATGCTGAAGCTTTTTGCTGAAAATGGTGACGCAATTTACTTTAATTGCTGAGGGGATTTGCTGAAAATGCAAACGTTTATAAAACGTTAAATTTGCTAAAAGCTAAATATTTTAAAGCACTATGAAGTGTTGAAGTTGACCTAAATTTCTGAATTTTTTTATTAAAATTGCTTAAAAACCCCTAATACATGCCAATTTTGCAGAAATATTATTCAGTGTGTTGCTTATATATGAGCTAAACTCCAAATTAGCCCAAAAAACCTCAGTAGATGCCAAATTAGCCAAAAAGCTAGCTTGTTGCTGAAATACTAGCTAAACCCCAAAACAGCCTAAAATTCCTCAGTAAACTAAATTAGTAAAAAAAAATTAGCATGTTAGTTAAATATAAGTTAAACTCCAAATTAGCCCAAAAACCTTAGTAGATGCCACATTAGCCAATAAAGTTAGCTCGTTCCTTAAATACTAGCTGAACTCCAAAATAGCCTAAAATTCCTCATTAAATTGTCCCAAAACGTTAGAATGTTGGTTAAATATAAGTTAAACTCCAAATTAGCCCAAAAACCTTAGTAGATGCCACATTAGCCAATAAAGTTAGTTTGTTCCTTAAATACTAGCCGAACTCCAAAATAGTCTAAAATTCTTCAGTAAAGTAAATTAGCCAAAAACGTTAGAATGTTCCCAAAATATTAGCTAAACTCCAAATTAGCATAAAAAAAGTCGGTAGATGTTAAGTTACCCAAGTCAGCTAGCATAATGCTAATATAATAGCTCAATGCCACATTTTTTTAAATTATTTTAAAAGATTTAAACATATTTAATATATTTTAAAGCTTGTTGCTAATCTACTTAAAAATACTAAATTTGAAGACTTTCTCGTTCATTTCCTATGGGGCATATTTTGCTCATCATTTCAAAAACTATGAAGTTTATGAATACCAAAAGTTCAAGCAGTAATGTCCCTAACAAGCTAAACGTTTTGATACCAAGATTGCTGAGATTCGGAGGAGAAGGAGAATCACACAAGTATGATTTATTTCAGTCTGATATAAATTCAAAATTTACATGACGTACATTTTGGGTTTTTAGAGCACCTCAGTGGCCTAATGGAGTGTTTGCCCGGAAGATGGGAAGTCTTGGGTTTAAATCCATGGTTGAAAATTCTGAAAATGAAACTCAACACTTTCCTGTTTGAGGGTTAAACCACCACATGGTTCCAGAGCTCAGCTGTGACTGAAGCTCCCTGCTTCCCCAAGGGATGGGTCAAACAATTTTCACACACCCAGGTGTGTGACAGCTAGACTTTAACTTTAATATCCTGTAAAAATGTTCTTCTTTTTTCCCCAAAAAATATTTTTTGGATGAGCTGAAATAAGATTTTTTTATGTGTGAGTTTCAGGGACATTTAAGAAGACAGGCAAAATATATCTCTCTCCTAATATGTCTGCAGTAATTCTTATCTCACCAATTCACCAAAATTATTCATGAAGCCCTTATAGTTGTGAAGATAAGCTCAAACAAGAACAGGTGAGATTAGAATCAAAATTGAATAATATCATCTCTTCCAAGTCTGGGATGATTTTTTTTTTCCTTTTTATGGTTCTTTTTCTGTTCATTACTTTTCTTTTGTATAACTCGTACTATGATCTTCTCTAATATCAAAAGTTGCATCTCATTCGTTGGGACTGTGAGATCAGGGAGTTTGCAGAGTTTTCCAGAATTAAACATTTTGGAGTCAGTTGAAAGCTATTTTAAAGTCTATATAATTTCAAGAAATCTATGAATATTTGTGCAGTACTTATGATTGACCCCTCCGCCTCACATTTCAGAAGTACTTACTGGTTCCAAGAAGTTAAAGGGTAACCAAACTCTAAATCAGGGCTTTTTGACTGTTGACCTCTATAAATGGGGCTTTAAAAGACCTGTCTGCTGGTCATTGCCAAATTTTTTTTGACAAATTAACATTAACTAGTTTAAATTCTTGAAAATATAGTCAAAAACCGTCTGCGTGCTGTCCCCTACAGGTTGAATCGAGGTATTATCGTTGAATTGGTCAAACCATTTAATTCCCATATCATTTCAGAAGTCCCATGTCATCCAGTAATGATAACAGACCTGTTCCTCAAACTAATTCTCACATTTCGACTGTGAGAGGAGTCGGCCTCCAACTTCCCTGTTTGATTATTCTTTAAATTCCCATTGACTTCTATTGAAAAAAAAAATCTAACAATCAATCATGTTGTAAATTCTTCCTAATCCTATTTTTTTTACTATATTTTTTTCTGTAGCACAAATGATCCTTTCTGAACCGGTTTAATCCCTTACGAGGTCACGGGTCTGCCGGAGCCTAACCTGGATACAGTTGCGCCAATGCAGGGTACATCCTGGACAGGTCGACAGTCCGTCACAGGTATTCAAATTACATAAAACTATGTGATCTCATGTAGAATGTTTGAAACATTTGATTGATAGATTCTTTTGAGCCTGCTTTCAGTGGTAGGGGTGGGGCCTTTGAACAAACTCACTCTTTATTGGTCAGGGTGGTTACCATAAAAATGATGACTCAGCCCAACTTAGACCAATCAGAAGTTCCTGACAATTTATTTTCTATGGGTGACGTCACACGCACTCTGTCCAGTTCTCATATAGTCAATCAGGGCCAGCCCTGGACTTCATGACACCATAAGCAAAACATGATTTTTGCACGCACAGACAAACCTTTGCTTTGAGTCTGCTTTTTCCTCTTCTTCTTTCTTATTTTGACCTTAAAGCTGCCCCTGAGGCCTTGTTTTGCTGTTTTTCATCCTTAAAGAGTGACCAAACAGAGAAGTTGGAGGCTGACTCCACCCACAGCCGAAATTTAAAAATCCAGTCCAGGGGTGGGACTGGGGAACAGGACTATTATAACTGGAGCTGCTGATCTTGATGTGGGGACTTACATGGTTTGGCCATCACACAATTCAACTATAATACCCAGATTCAACCTGTAGGACACAGCACACAGGTGTTGTTTGACTATATTTTCAAGAATTAAACAATTTTATTTGAATTTATCAAAAATTTGGAATGACCAACATACAGCACTTTTAAAGCCCCATTTATAGAGGTCAACAGCCAAAAAAAGTTGATATGGGGTTTGGTTACCCTTTAAAGTTTTAAAGACGCACTAACAGCGACAACAACGCCCCCAGCTTAGCTGCTGCGTCAGACAAGGAGGGGCGGAACTTTTGAGTTATTTTATTTACGTTTTTACTTCTTACAATTCAAATGAAATTAGTTTTGTGTCCAACTGTTGAGGGAAAAAAAAAAAATGTAAAGCCTAAGCATTGTAATTCGGTGCCCCCTCCAGCAGATGGCACCCTAGGCAGCCGTCTAGCTCGCCTATGCCCAGGACCGGCCCTGCAGTCAATGACTAAAACCCATTCTGAATTCTTTGATCCTCTCAGGGCCAAATTAAGATTTAGTAACAGAAAAAAATGATATTTGGGGAAAAATTATCAATTGGAGTAGTAATAGCTACTTAGCATTTAGCTGTTGCAAATCTGCATCACCTGCCTCAAGAGGGGATAAAACTGTTTAGTTTTCAATTTTCCAAAAGTGCAGAACAGGGAAAAAAAATAATGAATCCCTGAATGAATCCAACACAACATTCATGCAACGATGAATCCTGTTTAACATTCATTTTTGCATCTGAACATTCTTAACCTTATGCATCCATAATTCAAAATGCTTCAATAAAATGTGCTCAACTGTAGAAAAAATTAAAAATGTTTAGCTTTTAAACCAGAGATGTCACTGGCAACACCAAAAGAACAGACGCTCTTTAACATAGCAACACCATTCGACCTTTCACTCGCTAGCCATGACAGCTGACTGGAAAATTGGTTTTGGCTTTTCTCCACAACAGAATCAGCTGATCTATATTTGCACAGAAAATTCCCTACAGGAAAGTGTTGCATATCAGCAAGAATTATATCAAAACCATATTAAAGCTGCTTTTTACTTCTTCAGAATATTCTGGAATTATGTTATTTGTGCAAACGGTTGAAGAGTTGAAAAAATGTAAACACTGGAGCTAAAGCTCAGGTGTAAAGGGTTAAATCATGAATAATTTAGGTTTGGGTACAGAAGAACTTGGTCAAAGTTTTAGAAAACTGTTTAGAACTGATCACAACCAACTTCCTGTCTGACTTTAGAAAATGTTTGACATTCATAGAAAAGTGGACTTACTGCACTAACATTAAAAAAAAGGCTTATCTTCACACACTACATAAAAAACGTCAGTTTATACACTTTGTAGTTCCATGATTTAGATGTTTTCTTATTCCTCTGACACTTTAAGTAATAGCGGTGTACTTTATGGTATCTTTTCGTATCCTCAAAAATAACTGCAGCAAGTTCTTCTCAAAGCAACCATTAGTAGTTCAGCAGAAGCTTCATCAATGATGCCAACATTTCTTGGTTGGTGTCAAGTAGTTTCTCAGTAAAGCATTTAGTAATACAGTAAAGGACTTTAGTGGAAAGCTACTTTTTTTAATATTTGAACTTGAAAGCATCTTTTTGTCCTGGAGCCTTAAAGAGCGCTTTTATTACACTTGTTAATTGTAGTTACAGGGTGGTTTTTAAAGTATTTGTCAAAAGTGAGTCACTTCTATCTCTTTAGGACATGAGACAAAACTTGTCAGTAAACAGGCATGCAGTAGAATGTCTGCATCTGCATTCATTTATCTTTAATAGAGAGACCCGAACAACCGAATAAAAACCATTTCGATGAGAGTACTTTTATTAGGCAAGAATTTTTCCTTCTTAACTGCTATATTTTGTCTATTTTTCTCTAAATCAGTCAATTTACTATTTCTAGATTTTTTTCTTAATTTGCCTCTTTATTCAAAACTAGTTTCATTTCTTAACTGAGTCTTCTCATCCAAAGGCCCGCTCTGATGAAAATGGTGTTTTTAATATGTTTTTGTGGCATTTTTCTCATGATGATGGACATAGAAAAATAAGATTAAAACATTTCTTAGTATTTCTTTATTCAAACGGTGGTGAATTAAGAGGAGAAGAAAAAATGCTGTTTGAAAAAGCTTGTAGCTGTGTCATACAAGTTACTACAGCAAGTCACAGGCTCCCTGCTCCACTTAATTCTGATGCATCTATTTGTAGGCAACTAGATATATCTACGTCTGTCTCCTCGTCCGAGCTGGAATCTGGTTCAAAGCTGTACGACTGGACAGCTACAATATTTCTTGCCAGTTTTGTTGCACTGCTAATGTTAGCATGCTAATGTGAGGGGCTATACGCTAGCCGGGGGTTCGTAAACAGGTGGATGATGGGAAGTGTATGGGCTTACTCTGCGTCAGAAGTCCCACCCACAACTCAGAGGTGAATTTATGATGAGATATTGCTGCTCTGCAGAAACTATGTCCTTGAAAATGATTTTTTTGAAAATCGGCTAAAATCAGCAAATCAATCTTCCAACATCACATAATATAATAGTTTGACGGGCCGTAGTTTAGTTCGAGATACTTTTTGGTGCAGACTACTAGATGCTGCTTTTGATCCCTGAATTTATGCAACTCCGTAGTCACATAGTGATTTCTCTCAATTTTGAACAGAGTTTGTTATTCCTCCACCCTGGCTTCTTACAGCCAGGTCCCCACTCCAGATGGTCTCGTTCCCCAGCCCCTTCCTGCTGCTGCTGTTTCTTTACACGCCACTGAGTGAGTTTTACTTATTGCCAGCATCACTGCTGCTTCACACTCGTTTTTTTCTGACTCTCTCGACATTTAGTGAACCACTGGTAACATCTAAAGACGGACGCTCTGTCGCAGGGAACCATGATGAGTTATTACTGATTCTATCACTGATTTCATACAATCCTGATAAGAATAGTTTTACTCTTTGGCTTAAGAAAGTAAGTAAGCTATTTTTTTTACTTTAACAGCCTAGTCCAGGGGTCTTAAACTCAATTTACCTTAGGGCCACAGAAGGCAGAGTCTGGCTGAGGCTGGGCCGTATGGGGTTCCATTTGAATCAAAAAGATGTTTTTGCGTCCACTGTCTATATCTTTGCTCCATTGTCTGTGTCTATTCAACAAGTTTATTGAACATTTGTTCATGTCTGTGTCCTACTAACCAATATTCTCTGTGTGTCCTGTAAAACGACAGGAGATAACGACGCTAGCAACGGTTTCTAAGGACTTTTCTGACGATTAGATCCAACGACAATACCAAATGCAAAGTTTTAAGCATAAAGCAAAATGAAACATCACAAAGCAAATATCAGTCCAATGGTCTGAAACCAAGCTTTGGAAAGTGCAACAAAAAGGGGCGGGGCTAAGGGAGGCTACACTGTGTCTCAATAATAGAAAGGGATGCAGTGCAAGGTAATGCCAGTTTCAACCACTGAGACATTCTGTGGAGAGTTGTTCTTCGTATATAATGCCCAACGGCGGGGCAGCAATATGAGTGATACTAAACAAATCAACAATTCTAGCGACAGGGGATAGAAATTCTGGCAGGGGATACATATCTTGGCACAATACCCGTCACAGCTGAGGGTTAAAATGTGGGGGGAAAATGTGGTAAAAAAATTAGTTGCCCTAGAAACTCAACTCAGACCGACTCGGACCAATCACTGTCAACTGGATCAAAATGGCGGCACCTGTAATGCGGAAAAATGGCGACTTGGTTTTGTTTCACTGGAGCTGGAGATTAGACATTTTCCTCATTGGACTAAAATATTCATTCATTAATAACATAGTAATTCCTCATTGGTGTGATTACTGCGCACCACAACAACCATAAAATAATAAGACAGCTACCATCTGAGCTATTGAACACACCACTTTAACTCAATCTTACCAAAAAAAGAAAGTTTAAAAACTCGAAAGGCTGTTTTATTGACCAGAAACTTTAAATTCTGAATGAAAAAAAAAATCATTTTTCTTTCTTCAAATGTGCTTGATGTGTTGCATTTTTGCGGCTCAGAAACTAGTGACTAATGTTTAGCTTTTATTACCTAATCCACCCCTGGTTCCTCTGCTAATACCTTGTCAGACTTATTGAACTCAAATGTGATACACTTCACATCCCTCCTGGGATTAAGAAAAATCCCTAATACAAGTAATTTATATAAATAGCACATCCTGTGACTCTAAGCATATTTATGACAGAGAGCTAAAGCTGCAGAATTTTGAGATTTTGTCTCAGAGGGGATGATTTGTACCCTCAGAGCTCTTCTCCAGCTGTTGTCAACAGAGTCTTAGCTTTGTTTGTCATGCCGAGTTGCATGGCTGGGTGCGCCTGCTGCACCGTTTGGGTTTTTAGACTCAGGTCTGACACACAACTGTTTCCAAGTAAATCACAAACTCCAGCTTTTAAACAGAAAAAAATCCAACCCCTCTGCTTTAAAAGAGCAAGGTAACAAAAGATCCTGAGAATCAGTACTGCGACTATGATATGAGCCCAGTGGCAGACAGAGAAGAAGTAAAGTTTTTCTGCTGTCAGAAATTCTGGGTTATGTGGCTACACTAATAATGTTCTAAGATTAAAACGTTTACTGCAAAAAAAAAAATAAATAAATTCCAACATCAAATTTAGACATTGAATAACTAGCATCAGCCAGCCTTGTTTTCCTTCTTCCAGCATGATGCAGTAAGAGCCGATGACTTCTCATCTTATCTGGTCCTGCTGCTGACAGACTTCAATGCACACACTACTGAACACGTGGAAAATGCATGACATTTCCACAAGCTGCACAAAGATGAAAGCCACAAGTGTGGTACAAGGCATATGGGAATAGATGACAGAAAGGAAAGCCTTGGGGCATGCCCTAATGAGGGCAATTATTGAACTTTGCTTTTATGCACAGCTGTGGGAGGATGAGGAGCCCGGTGACAGCCAGCGCAGGATGGATGAAGGGGCTTCGCTTTGTCGCACCGAGGACAGGCTCACCTCTGTCTCCAGGAAACTTAAATAAGACGAGGGGAGCACAAAGCAATGGAAGGGGCCAGATTGAGAGAAGTGACAAGAGCCATCAATAGATCACAGGGTGACACTGAGTTTATCCTAACTTAATGATATCCTGCTAAGATGAGAGGGGGGAGAACAAAACTACCACGAGACTGATGTGTTTCTTTATATTTCATACCTAAAGATAGATAGACAGATAGATAGATAGACAGACAGATTAAAATTGCTTTAAAATCACTAAGTGCAGCCAGAAGACATCCATGTATAAGGCACTCTGGATTATAAGGTGCAGTATTATTTTTTTGAAAAATGTTAACGTTTAAGTGAGGAAAATGTGGTAGCTAGTTAGCTCTAGACAGATAGATAGAACCCATTAGCGTATTCACAATATCTCCAACAAATAACCTTATGTGCAACATGTGAAAAAAAAGTAGACTGAAACAGCTAAAGCAAATGTTACTATAAATATCCTAATTCCCAACATTGTTAGTAACATGAAAAACAGTCTGACAGCACCACACATTAGCCTGGTTAGCTTATTTACAAAGCCTATGCCAACTTTCTGTGCAACACTTAAAAAACAGACCGATACCATTAAAGCAAACATTACTGTGACTACGACAACTCCTAAAACCTTGTAAATAACACTTAAAAAAAGAAACGCAGTCGGATGCCGCTACACGTTAGCTGCGTTAGCATACTCAAAATAACACCCAGTCAAAGATTAAGATTGTATACCTCCCAAAAATCTTTCGACATCACTGAATGCAACCAGAATACATCCATATATAAGGCATTCAGGATTACAAGATGCAGTTTTATTATTTTTTTAAATGTTAAAGTTTGTAAGTGGAGAAAATATGGTTGGTAACTAGCTAGCTAGCTCTAGCTAGACAGAAAGATGGAAGCTCTATACTTTCATTTTAATTCCTACATGTATGCATTTCAAGATGGAAGCAATTTATGTAAAGCTTAACTAAAACACAAACACGTTCTATCAAACTTTAAACTGTTCTTCTCCAGTTAATTCCCTGAAGCTTTGTTTTTTCTCCCCCTGACTGAAAAGCCAAAACCCAAAGAAAGCACAGATTATGTCAATGTCATGGTGGCTTTGTCTCTGCAATAATGTCGAATGCAGAGTTCTATACTGACAGCAGTAAATTATCTTATTTTTTTCTCTAAGAGAAAGAAAATGAAAAAGGAGGAGAAGTTAAAGTGACATTTTGGGGCTTAAGGTTTCAATCTAACTCTTCGTTTTTTTTGCTGAGTCATGCTTTGCGTTGATCCTGGTAAAATGATTTTTAGTGTTGCAGGCAGCACACTGGCAACATGTAGCTGGATGGGATTAGGAAGATAAGTAAAATTTCATCTTTTAACAATAATAACATTTTATTTAGTAGCCTAAAAAGCAGGAAAATGACACCTTTACTGTCAATTCTTGACTACCGCATTTTCCATCTAACTGTGAGGTGCACCTCAGTTTTTTTTTTTTTTTTTTTTTTTTTANNNNTAATCAGGAGCACCTAGGGACTACTTCAGGTCATACTTTTAATGTCGAAGCGATTTTGAGAGGTACAGGGTGCTCTGTCAAAACGTTCAGTTGCAGGTTGTTGTGTTTATGCTAACACAGCTAACGTGTAGCAGACTAGGGTTATGTCCCAATTCCCACCATAATCCCTAACTACTCAAAAACTAAAAAGTGCAGGACTATTTGGTGCCCTGGATTTGAAAAGCAATTCGGAAACACTTCTTTTTATTTTTATTTTTTTTAAACGGTGAGTATAACGTCAGGATAACGAGGATTCAATGCTGATGGGCTCTTCTCTCTTCCCTCTTCTCTACTGAGGAAAACCTGGTTAGTTTATTTTTCTCCACTTAGTAATCTGATTACTATCGGGTCATCTGGTCTGATCTGAGGTGTAGCACATACAAATACCACGATCATCCTCCATAAAACTAAAAATATTGATGTTCCTGCCAGAAAACGTGAAAATAGTGTGAAGTCTAAACTGCCATTGTCATAGATTTCTTACAGTAGCCCATTCAAATTTTCTGAAATTCTGTTTTTGAGGGTTTTATAAAACCGTAATCCCAATTCATGTAAAAATAAATGAATATTTAAAATCAATTGAACAATGATCCCTGAATCTACTCTATATTCTATGAAAGTTAAATATTTTTAACAGATTAATTGAACTTTCTACACTTTTCCACAATATTCTTTTTGGAAAGGGTCTGTTTATGACATACGATTGAAAATAGACCATTTATTTACAGTGCTCCTTATAAGTTAGTGTGCCCTATGGTGCATAAAATACAGTGCTTAAAGAGTAATTTGTTTTCTAATTTAAAAAGATAAATAAATCCAGTGTGAACAGCAAAATGAGTTTCACTGCAATAGAACTAAAGCCAAAAACTTTTCATAAAACAAAAAAAAAAACAAAGCATAATTTGCATTTCTCTTACTGCTGCAGCCAGACCTGTGACTGAGACAAAACTTTAGTCTCCAAACTTTCATGATGATGTCTTTCAAAAACAAGGACAAATGATTTAGCAAAACCCATTAAGGCTTGGATTCATCACGAAGACGATGCCACACAAATGTGCGATGGGATTTCAATTTTAAATGTCCTTTTCAGTTTTAGCAGCCATCTCTATTTGACTGATTCTGTGTACTGCAGCTCATTTCTCAGACTGATCTTGGTTCTGCTTCAAACTTGCACCGGGAGTCATGGAAGGCGCCTTTTTTTATTTTCTATTAATCCCGTGTGGAAAAACTATGATAATCTATCGATCTCAAATGCCACCATGAAAAATGAGCGAGTGATGAGGCATAATGTAAAAAAAGATTTGAAAAACTGGCTTAAAAAGGTCAAACAACCAAGGTGGGACAAATTTACGGAGGTTCGTTTTGTTTGTGAGAAATATTTCATGTAGAAGATGCTAGAAATCAGAAGTTGCTAAAACAGAAAACATGCTGGTTAAGAAGACTTTTGGAAAACTTATGAAAATTCATGTTGGCCACACTTAATACAGTATACATTTGGGCCAATTAACAAAAACCCCACTGTTTTACTGAGTGTTAAACTTGTAGCAATACCCTCACCCAAACTATCACACCATTTCATGCTTCAACATGAAGTAAACAGAAATATGGCTTCATAGAAAAAAAGACGATGTTTTCTGCAGTGCTGTGAGCTTTGCAACAAGAACAGATCAGAAGAAAAGAGACATCACACATTTCTCCCACCTCCAGAGTCTCAAAAGTCAAGATGTTGAGGAGGAGAGCGATGTGCAGCTGAAAGTGCTCGGGAAAGGTTTGCACCCTGACATGCACAATCTCTGCTCTTCAAGTTTGTTCAGGGCCCTTTCCGTGAATGAACGCTCAGACTCTGAGATTTTTTTTTTTTTTTTTTTTGCTACATGGGGATAGTATTCTATAGCAGTCATTAAAAAGCACTTGGTCAGGGTCAGAAAATACAATTTCTTGCTTAAGTGTAGAACTTCCAAGAGCATAAATCTCATTTGTCTTGCTTAGTGGAAGCCAATTCAAACCTACTTCAGAAACTGCTGCAGGCATATAAAAAACTTTAATAAAACGCTTTATTCCAAAAGTTACAAAGTGAAAGGCTGCATACTTGGTCACTCCCTATTAATGCAGATAATTTTCCTGTATTTTGTTGGATCAAGTTTAGTGTTAAATAACATTAAGTTCCAAAGTAGCAAACGACTGAGGTGAACTGACCTACAAAGGTAAATCCAGTGTATCTTGTCAATGGAAATGTTAACAATGTAACAGAAGCCCACATCAGATTGTGTTCATGGATGGGTGATCCACGACGATTGTTTGTACTCACTGAAGCAGGGTTGCTCTGTTGGTCAGTTCAGGTATCCAAACACATGCTGACTCACGCCCAGAAGACGAGCTCCAGATTGCATGACTCTGCAGCACCTTGATCACATCTATCTGGATGAGGATGTCACCTGTGGCAAGAGGGGGAAATTCAAAACATGATCTCTGAACCTCCAAATGCCGAGAATTTATTGAGCACAAATAAAAGAGGTAATTATAGAAAACAGTAAAGTGCAGGATGAAACAGGAAATACCTCCTTGGATTTGGTTGGTTGTTGCATTCTTTTAAGTTATTCATTTGGTTTTAAAGGTTGTTTGAACATTTTAGAAAAAACATAACAGAAATATACATAACAGTCACAAATTGATGTTAAAGAGGCCTTCCTTGACAATTTTCTTTCATGAAACGAGGAAATGATTATTTGTTGAAATATGCAGCATTAACACATCTCCTCATTAAAATTCTGTGACCGTGTCAAAGCCCATGTATTCCCTGAGCCCACTGCTGCTTCTCACCCTAATGAGAGAAGATAAAAGCACCGAAGAAGGAAAACACAGACGGAACAAGGTTTTATGATGTTTTTTTAGTGGGGGGAAAGAAAGTGAGTTTGGGCTCCTAGTGGTGCCTACCAAAGAAACTACAGTAATCCTGACTACAGTCGTCACTGGGCTTTTGTTAAGGCAGGCTGTTGAGGTTATTGTAATACTTTTACATGAGTGATGAAGACTAGAAAAAGTCAAATGCTGGAGCTCACTATAAGGAAGTATTACCACAAGTGGAAAAATAAGCAGCAGCATATTTAACATCAATTTTCAGAACAGATATATATATCGATATACATATATAGATATATATATATATATATACATATGTAATAAAAATAGTTTTTTTTAAGGGTGGTGGGACAACCATTCTTTAAGGTTAATCTATATTGATTCTTAAAACCAAGTGTGAATTCTAACAGTAGGGTGAAATATTCTGTATATGAATTACACAATTATTAGAGTGTCATCTGCAAATAGGTGTACGCAGAGTGAAATTAGAGTATTTGTAGTTAGTTTCCAAGAATAGAAAAAATGTATAGCAGTGTCCAGTTAATGTTTAAATAATATCAGTTTAGCTCCATCAAAGTCTGGTTTCATTTATTACAATAGATGTCGCCAGTAATAATCAGAACTTGTTCATGGTCCCTCGCACACACTTTCGGACCAGAGGAGACAGGTCTTTCCAGGCTGTTGCTCCTAGACTCTGGAATGAGCTCCCTCTCTCCCTCCGTTCCCTGGACTCCGTTCACTCTTTTAAAAGCCAACTTAAAACCTTTTATTTTGCTCAGCATTTTAACTGAGTCTGTTTTTAATTGGGCTTGAAATTATTGTTTTACGAGGTACTTGCTGTCTGTCTTTTATGTTTCTTAGCTTGTGAGGCTTTTGTCTTTTATGTTTTTAATCGGGAAAGCTTCATCTTTAATGTTTTATTATCTTTTGAAGTATTTGTTTTTATGCTTTTAACTTGTGAAGCACCTTGTGACTTTTGTCTATGAAAGGTGCTATATAAATAAAACTTACTTACTTACTTACTAATATCTGAATAATGATAGCAGCTCAATGACCTACTGCAACTCTTCAATCATTTTTCGCGATTAGCTCATTCTGATGCAGAGAAAGGCAAATTTATGTAAAAAGTTGCTTTTTTCCATTTCAGAATCCTGTGGAATCAAGTTCATTGCATTTAAGAGTACTGGTAGTCCAAAGAATGTCAACATTGGAGCTAAATTCGGTCCGATCAAACTAACCAATCTGTATAATGTTATGATTTTATATATATACACCGTATTTTCTGGAGTATAAGTCGCAGTTTTTTCATAGTTCAGCCAGGGGTGCTGAACCCCTGGCTAAACCCCTGGCTGAACTTTTTTCTTTTTAAAGACATAAATAAGATCCTATATTTGTAATTTTCTTAGTAAAGACCGGTTGTCCTTTAGCAATTGTTTCCTTTAACAACCACTAGAGAGTGCTGTGTCTGAGTATTAATATTTTCTACTGAGAGTGGAAGAAGAAATGTCGTCCAAAACAAGCATGGAAGAGAATCTGATAGGTTTCCCTTTAAAACTTTGATATTTTTATTTACGGATCGACATTTCTTTCTTTCTTTTTTTTTTTTTTTAGCTACGCTGGGATTGGATGATTTTTTTCTGAAACGTCAGACTTTTCTCCCAAAAGTATGACTTATACTCCAGGGAGACTTACAGTATATACGGTTTCCGTCTTTTTAATTAGACATTTTTTTCTCTTGTAACTTATACTCTGATGATAACAGTTTTGACTGTAAATTCGTTTGACAAATTTAATTTTAAGCAAAAGAAGCGCAAAAGTAAAAATAAAAAAAATAATAAATTATATTGAGAAAAAATGGGTAAGATGATAATCTCTTCCAACTGTTTCATTCCATTTTCAGACTGGGAGGTACACAGCATTCCTGTGAGGTACAGCTTGCTCTGATCTTACTGAAGTATCACTTCAACTTCTACAATAAATTAATTTATATTTCTTATTGTAGTCATTAGAAAAACTAAAACTTTAGCTCCTACTGTTATTTCAATGTCCAAGTGAAAAAAATGCTTTCATCAAACACTTTGCTTTGACACAAAGCTTTAAAGTTTCACTAAAGATCCTGTGAGGTTTAGCACTGACAGAACTCTGTATTCTTATGCAAACTCAACTAATGTCAGCAGAACATCAGAGCCGCCCTTATGCAGTAAAAGGACGCTGTTTGTTTTAACAAACATATACATCATTTTCTCAAACACTTCTGACCAGTGCTAAATATTTATTTTGCTGCACCAACCCAGAGGAATATATATATATATATATATATATATATATACATATACATATATATATATATGTGTTTGCTATTCTCTAACAAGTCTTGATTACAAGAAAAAAAGAAAATAATTAAAAAAAAACCTTGGCAGCTTTGTGCAGAGCCAGTTTATTAAAACCTTAATGCCGTGAGCGCATACACTTGACCTATGCAATGTAGAACAGGCTTAAGACCTACAACATAAGATGCTTTTATTTTCTGGGTTTTGATGCCATCACACAGTCTTTAACCGACTCTGAGTTCTAAATCTCCCATGTCTTCAGATGACTTTGGAACTCTGTTCATCGTACACACTTTAAATATAGGTCCTTACTAGCAGATAATCGTATGTGGTTGTGGTGCTTTAAGATCTGTAGAATAATTAAGTTGCAAGTTAAATAATTCAGCTAAATGAATTTTTGTATCGCAAACACATCAGATTAAGATTTGACCATTTTCCAGATTGACTTCACATGCCTGTATGGTAAAAACCTTTTACATAATTTCTAAAATGCTAACAATAAATGAAAGAGTTTGACACGACAAATAATCATAATGACCCGCATAAGTCTTGACTGCAAGGACTGCATAGTGTTTCTGCAATTCTTCTTACGAATTTCGCACCTTCCACATACTCAAAAACTTGACACGTACCCAATTAAAAAGGAATTGTGGGTATAGCAAATGCCACCCCTCCCCCCAAAATGATTTCAAAATCAACTAAAGACACCATCATACACATGTTGGGAATATGTGAAGGAAATTGTATAATGAACATGGATTGCCACAGGACCTTTGGATTGACACCCATGTAGTGGCCAATTGTGAAATATGACAATTTTTACAATCTCCGATAGAATGGGAAAACGCATGTCAGCAGGCCACCAGGTTAAGCCTACAACCACAAACAAAAATTTGCCGTGCTTTTTCCTCAAGAAGAGGCCGCCATCTTGAATTTTCCAAAAACAACCACTTTTAGTACCTTTTACAAATTTAAACTCCCCAATGGGATTCAGTCTGTTCCCTCATACCTCCTCAATCATCAAGAAGCTAGACGAGAACAAATATTGGTCGTATTGTTCGTAGATTTTGAACGGTGTTAGCATGGTGAGCTAGCTAAAGTGGCGTTTATCTATTGCTCACACATTTTTAACCAGAATATTGAAAAAAAATAGTCATGAATCGTTAGCTCAAGCTGAAGGAAATGATATGACTTACAAAATGAACATATAAGGAAAGTGGGCGTGGTACACAAAAAACCTCTGTTGCCAAGGAAATCCAAAAATTGACTTTTGCCGATTCTTCTACACATTATGTAGCCCTGTGTATTAGCCCTCCGACAACCAAAAGATAAAATGGGTACCACGGGGAAAACACAAACAGAAAAAACGCCATTTTGATTTTGATTAGGTATCTCTAACAATAGGGGCAGGGCCAAAAGTTAGAGTAGGGGGTTTGGATGGACATTTGGGCCTGATCCGAATACCCCCCTATCTCTCTTCCCCTTAGCCCTCCCCCTTGATTTGGAGTGGCAGTTGAAGTCGAAGTCGTGTCCGGAATTATTATTTTTTAAGTTTCACACTCCGAACAGAGGGGTCCAAAGTCCACTGCCGCGAGAGTAAACCACATTGCGCGAAGAAGCTCTTTTCTTCCCTTTGGTGCGCGCTGAACCACAGAAGTTTACATTTAAATATAAGTAATGACTTTATGTTGTAGTGTGACCTTTTTATAGTTGCAAAATCGCTGTTGTTATGGATATTAAACCGCTGGAAGCTCCGCGCTAATGCTAGCGGACAGGCAAAGTTGTTGACGTCATTGAACGGAAGTCACGTCCGAAATATTAGACACTATTTATTCATCACCCTCCGTTTGGAGCAAGCACGGAGGGATAAACGAAGGGGGAGGGCTAAGGGAGAGGGAGAAGGGGAGTATTCGGATCGGGCCTTAGACTTTGGTTTTAAGAATTTCCTCTTCTTGTGGCGAAATGTGAAATTAGCTGGAATGTTTTGTGACATCTTCCTCTGTCAAAATCCAAGCGCCCTCTGCAGTGTGGGTTGTCACACAGCCACACAGATTTATTTAGTTGTAGCAAAAAAAAAGGGATTGCCAAGAACGCCACTCTGGCAACACATCACACTTAATGAAATTCAGAAGGCTGTGAGCAGCGTTTTCCCTCTCTTTGTAAACCCACCTACATCAATCTAAGGGCCCACACAGCCTTGTGCTGGGTTTTACATTGTTGGGGTTAAAAAAAAAAAACAACAAAACAAACAAACAAACGCCTTAAAGTTGTAAAAGTTCAAGCCAGTTACAGTTTCATGCCTGGTAATAGTGACACTGTTGGTTTGCGTGTTTCCTGGGTCATCAGCAGCTGTCACTCTAGATTATAGTTGATGTAACCGAGTGAAACATGGCACACTGGAGAAGAGGGTCTTTAAATATGATAGCTGCTGTTTATTTCCTTCTTTCATTCTCAGCATCTCGCCGTCATGCCTTAAAACATCTGCAGGGAACGTTGGGTTTTGGACATAATGACATGAAATGTCGTGACAAAAAAAAAAAATCCTGTAAGTATAATTAACTAACTTGTTCTGTTTTGACAAATTAACTAGAATTATGTTACATTAAAATAATCATAATCTTGCACACCTAAGCACCCTATCAGATGAGACAAACAGAGGGAACCTAGAAAGAGAGTCGTGGCTCAGTATACCACGTTTTCTGTCACTCAATGACCATGAAGACAGCACCACCAACATTCTCACTGTCAATCAATGAGCCTCACAATAAGCATGTGTAGAGACCTGCACTGAAAAATATAGTAAAGTAAGGTATTATGTAGCAATAACTCCAAACACAATCCAAAGTCACAACCACACACATGGAATAAGACGGTCCCTGATTGATGTATGTCTTCACAATGACTTCATTCTCAACACCAGGTGTCAACCCTGCTTTTTCTTTACAACCCTGTGGAAGGTTTTGTGGGACATACTGCATCTGGTTGGATATTTTCTGAGCATGATCCTCATACTCTTCCATCATACGCACACGTGAAGACAACATTGAAATTCGGACTTTGAATGAGCCACATATCAAGCTGTCGGGTCTGTGTCTACGCATCGGTCTTCTTGAGCACTCCAGTATGCGTGCATTACATGCGCGTCGCATCAGTCTTTGTGTTTGCATTTGTCATATCAGAGCGGCGCAGAAAACTCATCAGTCCGGAAAGGTTAAGGCTGCTGGATTCAAACTCACTATGAATATAAACTACTTGAGAACAGAAGATGTTATTTTTTGACGTTCTCTTTTCACTTATAGTGTGAAGGCTGAACTATAGTGATTCTCCTGCTCCTTTCCATATGTTTTTCAGCACGTAAAAACTCAATCACAAATTCAGCAGTCTCGGTAAAAAACATTCAACTCGTTGACGCTTGTATTTTTTGTATTCATAAACTTTATAGTTTTTGAAATATTAAGCCAATATTTGGAAGTGAATGAGAAATTCTTTAAATTCTTCAAAAATCTTAAAATAATTTGACATTGAGCTTTTCTGCAAGAGCTATGCTAGCTCATTTTGGTAGTTTGGCACCTACTGAAGCTTTTTATGCTCATTTGGAATTTATCTAATATTTTAGCGACATGTTAACGTTTTCGGCTAATATGTTATCTACTGAGGTTTGTTAGGCAATTTTTGACTTTACCTAATATTTTAGCAACATGCTAACATTTTTGACTAATTTTGCATTTACTGAGGATTATTAGGCTATGTTGGAATTTAGCTAATGTTTTAGTAATGTATTACCTTTATAGGCTAATTTGGCATCTACTGAAGTTTTTGGGGCTTATTTGGAGCTTGGCTCAAATTTAAACAACACACTACATGTTTTTGCAAAAACCTCGTGTCAAAATATGGCGGCTGTAGTGGGTCAAATGTTGAGCAACAGCAACTCATTGAAACGTGGTCGGATGAATGCAAGCTCATTGAAACAACTTTTTACCTGATACACATTTTCTTCCCCGACAATCTATGTCATGAACACTTATCAGCGTACCTTAGCTGTCGTCTCAGTAACTTTCTTACAGCATGCCTCTACCATAACAAAGCAGCAATAAAAACTGTTTTACTGTTTTAGGTGTCCCTGATGTTAAAGGTTTAAGAAAGTGTTCCACTTTTTTGTTTAATTACCACATAATACCTCTATTCACAGCCTGCCTCGGGTGTTACATATGCAAAGATTTCTGGGACGCTGTAGACAACCTTTTGAACAAAAGCTCTTTTTTTTAACCAACTGCGCTTTGAACTAACCTGCTTTTACAAGGATGTAGAGTGAGACACTAAGAGGTATAGGCTAACCTGCTGCTACTTCTATGTTTAGCTCTGCGGCACACAGCATGTGCATTAACCTCAGTGGGCCTTTTCTTACATAATTCATAT
Organism: Oryzias melastigma; assembly: GCF_002922805.2. Taxonomy (NCBI): domain Eukaryota; kingdom Metazoa; phylum Chordata; class Actinopteri; order Beloniformes; family Adrianichthyidae; genus Oryzias; species Oryzias melastigma. Next base: position 21,583,871 of record NC_050533.1, read on the forward strand.
GCCGTATACTATGAAAAGAAATAAATGTTTCCCTTTCTCAAATCAACAGTCATTTTATCATAAGCACAATACTTAAGAGTTGAATCAATTCTTAATGCACGGCCTCTAAGGAGGAATCTGGCTGGATTTGGATTTTATAGCACAGTGGTGCATCTAACTCTAACTGAAATATTCAAAAGATGTGTATTTCTCTCTCCTTTTTTATCATTTATAAATAGGCAGAGAAAATTAGTATCTGAAACTAGTGAACTAGATTCACTGATTGCAAATGTGTAAGATGTCTGCTGAAATGAATGGAAACTTAATAATGTATCATTTTTAATTTAGTTATTATTAACAAAACCAACCAATGACAAATAAATGTACCTTTTCAAACCCCTTTGGAGCAAAAAGGTGAATTTTATGATTCTTCCTCTAAAAAAATAATGATTTTTTTTCTTTGGATGGGCTCTGATAAGAATGATACTTCAGCCTAATCCCTTTTGGTTGATACTGATTATAATTTAAAAGCAGTTTTAGAAAAAAAACAATGTTTGAAGAACCAAATAAACTTCAATTTTGGAAAAGACAGAGCCTATGCATCGATGCGTCTTTAAAAACAAAAGGGAAGAACTTTTTTGTTTTCTATGAAATTGCTTTTTAATTGAGACTCGTAGCATCACAGTGCTTTCAGTGAAACAAAATAGAAAAAAAAACAGCATTAATTATGCCAATTAGTTAAATACAGCTATTGGAAAACAATGAAAAAAACTGCATTGTCATTCAATAATAAAGCTGTAATTACCAGGACAAAATAATGACAAATGTGGCCGTTGCCGAGCCCGGAGCAGTAGAGTTGCAGAAACCATTCTAAGCCGTAATGTTGAAGCTGTGTGTGAAAAGCTGTGCACGGTCTTCCAGCTCCTGTGGGAATCAGAGACTGAAGCCACTCAATTAATTCTTCATCAACAAGAGTGGGCCTCTGTAGAAAAGCAAAGTTTTGACAAGTGGCTACTTTAACATCCAGTTATTTGCAACTAAAACAACAACTGCTGCTTTTCCATTGACTATGAAATTGGGCAAATTGGATTTGCGATACTAAAATCGGCAAATGAAAACACGACCATTTATGAATAACCACCAGAGGGCGCTACCGAGCAATAAGACACAAAAGCAAGATACAAACTATCATTCATCCCAACATCCGTTACACTACTAAAAAAGTCTGACTAAACAAAAGAGACCATTTTATTTAAATTTTGATCTGCTGTACTTACTAGGTATATATATATATATATATATATATATATATATATATATATATACTTTTACCAACCACTGTTTTACCAGTTTTCATCTCAAAGGCTGTTGTGTTTTCGACTTGTGACTTTTATGGACTTTAGACAATGTACTTGATATTTGGTATTTTTAATTTATTTTGTAATTTTAATGTTTTCTACCATTGAGTCACTGTGCAAACAACTTCTTCCTTGAGTTGCTTAAGCCCGGCTTAGCACTTTTAATATTCTATATGTATATGTCGTATGCTTTTATGTGTATGTTGTTCGTACAGAGTTGTGTTCATGCGCAAATGTAGTTATGTAGCCGCTGGCACTGTGAATCCAAGACAAATTTTCCTCGGGACAAATAAATATATTTTATTTGAAAAAAAAATTTGTGCTTGGAGGAGGTGGTTTTGAAGATATATCTAAATTGACATTTTTCGCGAAACTACAATAGAAACCCTTTTTTGAATTAAAGTCACATCACAGATGATGATGAGCGCTGCTCTCCTGATCTGCTGTAAATCAAAGTGCTTTAACACAGCCAAACTGCTACAAGGCGCTGTTCAATTAAACACCAAAACAGTTAAAACAGAGTATAAACAGAGCAGTCTCATGGAAGGTTAAAAGCTTGACTGTAAAAATGGGTTTTAAAAGTTTTAAAAATGGACAGAGCTGACGCATGATGAATGTTAAAAGGCAGAGCGTTCCAGAGCTTTGGTGCACAGATGGAAAAGGCCCGATCTCCTCTGCACTTCCTGTTAGAGCTCAGTACCTCCAGGAGAAGCTGATCAGCTGACCGGAGGGAGAGAAAAGCTTTGAGAGGTAAGGCGGGGTGAGACCATTAAAAGATTTAAGGACAAATAAAAGAATCTTGATCTGAACCCTAAAATAAACAGGCAGACTATGAAGGGAAGCTTGTATTGGTGTAATGTGTTCTCACTTTTGTTCTCCAACCAGCATACGAGCAGTTTTGAACCAGCTGCAACTGTGAAAGAGAGAAGTGGCCAAAAGTGCATTACAATGGTTTTCTAGAAAGCCAAACATAGCCAAATTTTAATAAAATAATCTCTGTAATCTTCAAACAAAAAAATATTACTAAAACATTTTAAAAATGAAAACAATAAATAGTCTATCCTCTCAGGTCACAGTTTAGACTGCAGAAGGGTCAAATAAAAAGTCACGTTCTATGTGTGTCTTGATCGGCCAGATTAAGAGAAGAAAAAAAAAAAAAGCATCTCTAATAGTGTTTGGGGGGCCGGGCCAAATGTGGAGGTGGACCAGATCCGGCCCGCAGGCCGTAGTTTGGGGACCTCTGGTGTATCGGAATAGAGCTGTGAAAGAAAAAGTATGAAGCAAGATTTGCAACACTTCAGCATTTCACGCAAATCCTCTTCAAACTGTGAGTGCATACGCTAGTATCAGGTGGTGATAGTCCAGTTTGAACACCATAAGCTAAAAGCAGTTTCAAAAATGTTTACACGCGAACTATCCCCAGTGTGAACATAACACTAGAAGAAAATGGTGAAACAATAGTGTCAGAAAATTACTTCTGAACCATTTGATCCTGTAGATTTCTCTTCAGTGTTTACATGCTTTGGTCTACTGCAGGGATCAAGAGTAAAAGAGCCATTTGGTCTTGTTTTCTACTGATCAAGACCTAGAAGGAGCCATATCTTTACCTTTTACCTTTAGTAGAGGCCAAAATCTAGCTCGTTACTTAATTATTATCTGAACTCCAAATTAGCATAAAATTCCTCAGTAAAGTAAATCAACCAAACATGTTAGCATGTTGCTAAAAAAAAGCTAAACTCTAAATTAGCATTAAAACTCCAGTAGGTAACAAATTAGCCAAAAATGTTAGCATATATTGCTAAAACATTAGCTGAACTCCAAATTAACCTAAAACCTCCAGTGGACAAAAAACTAGCAAAAAAAGTTAGCATGTTGCTAAAATAGAAGCTAGTTATTTTGAAAATGACTGTTATTTTATCTTTCTTCAGCCAGAGAGCCTCCATGGAGAGATAAAAGATCCACATGTGGCTCTGGAGCCTCAGGTTACAGACCCCTGACCCAGACCGTACAATTCTGGATCCAAATGATGTGAGGACTGATCGCTGTGAGGTATAAATCGACCTTAACAATACGTCAAAGATCATGTTATCTAGGTATCACCTGTGACATCTCCTGTGTTAAAGGGTTAAGAGATCACAAAAAAATACCTTATTTAGAGCAGGAAGGATAAAGAGAATTGACACAAATTGCTATATTTGTTTACTCCCTACATAAAGTTCTCTGTACTGTATAATTTCTTAATAATAAAATGTGTGTGAGCCAATTTGTTTGAACTAAAGCTTGGATGAAAAACCAACAATAATATTAGAAAGAAAAGTTAAAAACAGAAATGAGTTAAGATGTTACAGCTGTGCTTTGACAATCTAAAGCAAAAACTGATAAAACTGCTGTTCCACAGTCATTAGAGAGCTCTGTACTAATGAATCACAGTAAACAAACATCATGGGACACTAACAATAACTGGACCAAGAGGTAACATGATAGTAGTGAAGACATACTTGGTTTATTAGATGATTCACAATGCAAAATACATAATTAGTTGTTATTCTACCGATTTAACAACCTTTTACAACGTGACGACGACTAAATATGATCTCTTTAACTGATGCATTGATGGAGGGAGAGCTCTGCTGCAAAGCAGAGCACATTGTGGAATTGTTTTGAGGTTGACAATGACCTAAATGCAGCCTAATTTAGGGACAACAGTTTAACTGGGGTAAAAAAAAAAAAAAAAAAGATGGCAACTATGTAACGATTCAGTCAAGCCAAGATTTGATTCACAGGTTTAAAGTCACGATTTCAATTTTTTCAGTTTTTTTTTTCTTAATACGATGAATTAAAGGTATTTTAAGGCCAAGTAAGTTTTCTTTCTGGCCCTTACATCAAACTGTATGTTTGTAGACTAAGAGAAAATGATTCAATACAAATAAACAACTATATATAATACTGAAATGATCACAAATCCTTTCATACTCGGTTCATGTGGTGCTCCATGTGACGGACCACTCCGCTCAGCGCAACTCAGCTGCTGCCCTCGCACTCAGCGCAAATGACCATTCATGCGCAGCTTGCAGAGAAAAAAGACTGAGAGTTGAAGAGAGTTTATAAAAAAGAGCACGGCTCCCGGGAAGGAGTCAGAAGGGAAGCTGCGTAGTCACCCATGACCCTGGGCTGCATGGCGCTCGAGGTGAAATGTAATTGCAATTTGGCGTGCCTTCCAGCAGATGGCACACTAGGTTACCGATGCCCAGGACTGTTGTCACGGTAGAGTGATCAAAACTGAAGTAAAGTTGTGATGTAAATGTAACGTTTGCTTGGATCTGCGTTAATAGCTGCGACCACAACATTGCGAAATCCTGGAGGGACTGACGTAAGAGGAAGTTTGGATTCTGAAGGAGCTGCAGGAATTGCCTAGGAGGGGAGCACAGTTAAACGCACGCACACTCACAGTGAGCCTGCATGGAGAAATGTCATCTGCTCTGCATTTTTCTTTTTTTGTTCTTTTCTATGTTTTTCTTTTTTACTTTATTTGATTTTTTTTTACTTGTCCTACAACAGCTCAGCAAACAGATACAAGCTGAGAGCCTCTTGTGTTTGACAGATTTTACCGTCACAACAGGGGGTTACAGAGTATAAAATCCCCTTTGCATTTTATGCTAAACTTTATTTATATTGATTATGTTTGTAACCTAAATGTAGGCACCGGCCGAAACAAACCGATTTTTACAATTTTCTGCATTGATGAACATGTTGACGAGTTTGAATATTTATTTTACAGATTCAAGAAGAATCGTTACATCTTTAAAAGCAACATGTGTTCTACATGGAGGTTAATGCTATTTAGAATTTCAGCTAAATCCTGCGTTATAACTCTCACCTGGAAAAAGTGATCTAAGTGCAATTTACAAATGGATTGTTGTTGTTTCGTAACCTACATGACAACACACATAATTCACAATATCATCTTTTAGGACTTTAACTTTCACAGCCTTTTATCCTATTTGGACTTTTGTCAGCCACTTCAAACCTGTGAACCCAGGAGACCAACGCAACATTTACACTAGAGAAAATATCCAAAAGTAAGTGAGAAAGTGCAGCGTGACAGGCTGCTGCATCACAAAGAAGCTGTATTTATAGCCTCATTTGCATGCAAGATGTATGAGGAAACTGCACACAGTAATTGCCTGTGCAAGTTGACTCCTTCAGTGACACACACAAGATGGATTGTGAGTGTGTATGCATTATATATGCAAGGCTTACAACACATCTAAATTTCCAAAACTCTTTGTTGTTGCACAATCAGATTAGGCAGAACTCTGAGATGAAGCCTGCATAAAGAACCAAAGCCTGAAGCTGCTTTCCGTTTGCAGGATGTAATAAAATGACTCAAGTTATGCAGTGTGTAAGCTAGGTTATTCCTCCAGAACAGACTTTAAAAAACTAACTTACTTGTGCATCATTTTCCCCAATAACACACCTATACTGTATACATCCACTGCCCTGGAAACACAAACTGATATCCATTTGTTCGATTTTGCTTTTGGCCGTTCTCCACACTCCAAGAAACTCTAGATTAATGAGGCACACTGCCCCCAGCTGAAGAGCAATAATGCACACAGGTGGTGTTGCAGAGGCGAAACCTCTCCTGGTAGCAGGTCAGTCCTCCACCACAAAGGCTGGCATTTTTAAAGGTCAGCCCATGCAGTGTGAATTTGCACCGACCCCTCCATCTTATAACTTTGACTCACTGCAGACGGCCTTTACGTTAGATTAGTTATTTATTTAGTGTTGCACAATACTTATGAGTCAATACATTTAAAGTGTTTAGAACTAAAATAAAATCCATAAATTATGAAGAAGTTTTAGTTATATGCTCTTAACAAAGACAAAACATGAATCACTGGCATTATATTTCATTAAAAAAGTGGCATTTTTATTGACATTGATTTCATTAAAATAATACATAAGAAAAAAATGCTGAAAGATTTTGTTGTCTTTTTTTTATATAAAAAAATGACAAAGTAACTTATAATCCTTATAAATCTTACAAATGGGTTGTTTCCAGATGTGATTACTGATGTTAAAGTGATTTTAAAAGATACATGCTGCTTTTGATTTTATAGTAAAGAACACATGCCACAATTTTCTAAGATCCAGAAATGTAAGTTAGTGAACACAAATGACATAGCTTCAAGAAATAAATAGAATCGTTCAATAGACTCAACATTAATAATATTTTACGTCTGAATGATCACCTTTGTTTTTGAGGCTAGAAAACAATGGGAAAACTTGGTAATCACAGGTAGAAATGTAGAGTTTTGTTTGTCTTTTTATAAATTGCATCTTCCTTATCTGTGATCTAAATGCCATCAATTTGTCACAGGAAATGTTTCAAGTGATTTAGCAATATTTAATAGTTTTTAGAAGATTGTCTAATTTTTGTCACTACTTACCTTATATTACATGTTTTTTTTTACATTTTTCTCATAATGGAGAACCTATATAAATTAATTTATAATTAAAACTAAGTTTCTGAGTATTTCTTAATTTAAATCGTGTTCGATTTGAAAGTCTAATACACTTTAGCTTTTGTCTTGCTCAATATGCCTTGTGGTTTGGTGCGCCTCATATATGACATATGTTCAAAAATAGAACATTGATTGATGCTGAGTCATGTTGTGTAGAAAATATGGTCATTTTTGTAATATAAGTATTGTATTTCTAAGGTTTGCTTCCAGTTGGGAATGATGGGGCATCTTTATATACAGTAAACAAACTGAACAAATCCTTAAGTATCAAAAACATTCAGCTCAGTTATTCTGTATCTTGTTTCCTATGAGCCTAACTGTCACATATATTGTGTACTGAGCTGGAACACAAAATAATCTGTTTATGAAGAGTAGATCTGTCAACAAATGGAAATAATTGAAAAATCAAATATTTATCTGTCAAAAAATAAAAAAATCCCCAAACTATTTCCTTGTATTTACTTTCTAGCATAAGTGTAAAACTGCTAAAGTGCTTTAATAAGTGTAGTGGTTGCATTACAAACCTCAGAAACTCCACAGACATATGAAGGCATGGGTTCATGGTTCTGTGTTAAAATGAGAAAATTGGGAAAGGACATTTCTGTGTGTGCTGCAGGAACACAGCTAATAGATGGACAGTAGCTCAGGTTATTCCGCCCCATGTCAAAATCATACTAGAGCTGATTAAAATGAATTGAGTTTAGGAGGCTTCCATCCAATTTTGCCAACAAATGCACTCAATTTTGTGAGGGCCATGAGCTGTCACAGGTTACAAGTTGGTGAAAAAAAAGCAAAGGAAACGTCAGAATAAGCCACAATTTTTACTTAGAAACACAAAAAATTTAAATTCAGTCCCAAAAAGTTTCAGCTAAATTTTCATACATTTAGACACTGAGTCATTCAAACATTGTAAATTTGCAAGCTCTCACAAACGTCATCTATGAAGCTTTAGCACATCAGGACTTTTGATCTGTAAATCAAATGACAGTTGTGATTAGGTTTGAGGTATAGCCTAAATATCTGGCCTACGATGGTGAAACTGAGCTGAATGAGTAATCTGGCTAATCTGAGAACAGCAACAGCAATCTAAAAAAAACAAGGCATCCAAACATGCAGTATGTGGCAGAGGAAGCAAAAAACTGTCGATGAACTGTTCACAGTTGTTGTTCTTTGTGTCAAGCAAACAGAGTTTAGACAGACACTACCTGTCACTACTTCAGCAGCAAGAAACTTAAAAAAAAAACTATGTCTCAATTACTCTGTTAGCCCATGTAGAGCAGAACTCTTAAAAAAAAAAAAAACAAAAAAACTTTTATATTCCTTTGTCTAGGTAGGTTTTTCCAACAATCACACTTAAAGCATTCAAAAAAACGTTAGCCGTGTTAGCATATTCATAGTACCTGTAACTCGCAACCTTGTTTGCAGCACGTAAAAACACAGACTCGTACTACTAAAACAAGTAATACTGTGACACTCGCAAACTCCCAAACTCATTAGTAACAAGTAAAAAAAAAGTTCAACATTGATAGATTTTAGCCACATTAGCCGCATTAGCGTATTCACAATTACACCCAACCTAAACTCAGAGTCCTCCTTGTGGTCCAAGATCACATTACGCTGAGTTCTTTTTTGTCTGGTCATATTTTGATCTATTTTAATAGTGTTCTCAGTGGTCGTTTAATTATGATTGTGTCATTTTTAGGCAAAAACAAAAAAATAGTAATTTTCTAGGACATAGTGTCTATAAAGCAGTAGGAGATGATTAGAAATTCACCTCTAAGTTATTAGTTGTTTTGTTTACAATATCTACTTCTACTTTATAGGACTTCACAACCCCAACATCAACACTAACGATGCAACAAAAACAGTGAGGTATATTGGAGCTATCCAGACGTACAGTTCTGAGTCAGATGTCAGCTCAGCTCAGAGGAAAACAGACTTCCATGGTTGTCTACAAGAGGATGCAGCAGAATGGAGTGGAGACACAAGCGTTTTCAAATCTCACTTTTTTGCCCTGATTCATAACAATTGGAATAAAGAAATATTCAGAAATGCAATTTTAGGCTTAATTTTCTTTATGTCCATCGTGAAAAAAAATGCCAAGAGAATATGTTAAAACACCAAAAACATCAGTTTTATCTGATTGAGTCTATATGAAAAACTGAATTTAGAACATAAATATAAAAGAAAGATCTACACAATAAAGCCTGTGACTTGGTTATTATTAGGGCTGGGAATCCCTGAGTACCTCACAATACCATACGATACGCGATACATGACCCATGATATTGACGATATCGCGATACAGTGGTAATTGGTAAACATCATCTCTAATAACTCACAATATACAGAAGAATACATGTTTTTTAGCAAAAATATATATCCTCAGGATAACAAATATACCGTTTTACAGCCTCTTCAAACAAAAATTAAAGATAGAGACATGCTGAGAACTCATCAAGAATCAATCGCAGGACTAAATTATCACAATATATCGCAGTATCAACATTTTGGCACACCCCTAGTTACTACTAAGGAGTTTCAAGTTATTTCCTGTTCAGTAAGACCCCTGCAATTGAACCTTTTTAGACATAAAACAATTCAATCTTGGCTCCCCATGACTCCTGAGCACCACCTCCAACAATGATTTTAGATATTTTGAAGCTACTCTTGATTTGTTTTTGTTTGCAAACACATTCATTCCCAATCACAGCTTTAAAATCTAGTAACACCTTGCATGTGAGGGCTAGTTCTGGAAAATGTCATCGCTTTCAGCACACCAGCATCCTCCAGTGCCCCTATTTCTGTTATTCCCTTTTGGGATCCTCCATGGAGCTACAGCAGAGACTCCCCCAGAGCAGGAAGAGGCTAAAGCAACACCACTGCCTTAATAATACATGAACATGAAATTCAAGACAGTGCTTCCCAACTTTTGTTTCTTCTTTTGATCCCCTACTTACCTCATTACAGTGTACATGTGAGTTGTAAGCTGTTTAATCCAACTAGATAAGCCTTACAGGAGGAGGAGGGGAGTTAAATATTCACTGCATTCTCCTTCGATGTGGACACAACTCTGTATAGAGTTTAACCTTTGGGAAGCTGCAGAAAGGAGCTAGAAAGTATGTCGATACACATTCCACAAATGTCTACTTTATGACTTGGTTTGCTTAATCAACAACTTGACTGAGTGTCAACTGTGAGAATCCATGGAGTGTGAATAACAACAGCAGATGGCTAATTTTGCATACGTTTGAGCGTATTTGCCAACATTTGAATAAATCCGGGCTAAATGCAGCAAGAGTTGCCACCAGCTTGTTTTTATGAGCTTTTTGGGGTTTCTATTTTTCGACGGATACCTTTTCTCTAAGGTCATGAACAGGCTGGCTATACTGCTTTTAAATATCTGCCATGTGTAGTAAAATGATGTGCTGTGGGAGAAAAAAAAACATTTAAACAAATCATTTTCTTTTTCAGCTAATTTCACAGAATGTTGGTGGTATATTTCAGGTAAGTCTTACCAACACCAACAAGTCTGCCAAGAAAAAAAGAAAAAAAAGACCAAAAACTCCCCTGAAGAATGACTCAAGGCCTCTACAGCCTGTGTAAGCTTTATTTGAATTAAAATTGCGAGTAAAGTTGAATAGCTCACAGGTGCTAGTTGCCCCCACCAAAGACGGTACAAAGAGAGAACTGGACTTATCACCCCCCTTCCTGTTCCAAACAGGAAGTAGCTGTAGGTCCCAGAAAGCCAGAATCCCATAAACTTCTATTGAGAAATAAACATCAATTACTCAGTCATAATGTCAGGATAATAATTTTGGTTTTATATTGTTTCTGTTTTTTTAACATGTTCTTTCTAAACCTATTTTTTTTTCATAATATATATATATTTTATCGCAAGTCATTCAAGTTATAAACTAGCCAATCAGATTCCTCAATAAGCCCCACCTCAAATGGTCAAAGAGTTTGATTGACAGATTCTCGGACCAATCACTTCTTGCTAATGTCGCCTGGTCCCAAAATGGCTAAATCAGGTGATATCCATACCGCGGAAAAATTGTGACTGAATTGACTTCAATTTGTTAGAACCCGAGTTAATGACCTTGTTCTGTCCATCTCTATTCGTGTCAATGGCCCCTTCCCTTGCCACCCGTTTGTGACCTGCTCTCATTGGCTGAGCGCTTTGCACACGCCCCTCACTCTCTTCTTCTGCCCATTCAACCCTGGTCAGAGCTGCACATGACAAGAAAATAAGCAACTTCTTTTCAAAATGGCAGCTTTTCTGTTGGTGTTATCCCCATAGCAACCATTGTATCTTTTAGTTATCTGGGGGTAATGAGCAGGTCCACACCATTTTTAAAAGAATTGGCAAAAGTAAATTTTTTGGATTTCCTTGGCAACACAGGTTTTTGTTAATCCCGCCCACATTTCTGATATGTTCACATCAAACGTCATATCGCTTTGATCAGCTTGAGCCAGGGATTCATAATTGTAAGCTAGCCACAATCACACTGCACAAAATTTACAACTTCTAAATCCAACATTTTTTCTCATGTGGCTTCCTGTGATGCTGGAGGAGTTCGGAGACACTTGATTAAAATCGTTAGGGCGAATTCCAAAGTTATAACTAGTACTACAAATCAAGATTCTCTTTTTGACTGCTCAGACTTCATTACTGTATGTTGCTTGTAAGATGGTACAACGACCTTTGTTTTGTAATTTTCAGTGTGATGTGTAATGTTGAATTTGCTCATTTAAAAAAAAAAAAAGTTTACTTCCTGGTTTCTCGGAGCACTTCCTGTTCCAGGAAATCCCGTGAACCCACCTAATTTGGTCTCCTTTGTCAGGGCTAATTTTAATTTTAAAAGTTTTCTTTTAATTTTGCACTTTTGTTGAAGTTGTTTTTAAATAGGATGCATATTTGTTGTTGAATTTGTTACAAGTACAATGGATGTGAAATGTGGAAAACAAAAATCAAGATGGCAGCCTCTTCACGAGGTCAAAGGTCAACAAAACCTGAAGATCGCTCAAACAAATGTTTTGTTTTCCCAGATTGTGAGAAAATGGGAAGATCATCAAATTTTCAACTTTGCCACAACATGACCACCATGCCATAGATCCTGTGGCTATCCCATAATAATGTCAAACTTCCTGTATTTATCCCAGACACAAATATTTTGGATTTGAGCGTGAATTTTTTACTTTTTTTTAAGCTCCTTAAGAGATTTTGGCCTCACTCATTTTTTTGACAATTTTCTCTGTTGTGATTTCATCAATTATAATGACGGGGTGGGGGTAGGGAGTGGGGGATAGATGTATGCAAATTCTGTTGAGTTTTTGAATATTAGTCAGGGGCAAAATTTTCATAACTAGGAAAGAAAAATTACAAACACACTTTGGTCCTTGCAGTCCAGGACGTCTGCGGGACATGATGCAAATCAATGCATTCTTTTAGAAAGGTTAGAGTTTAGAACCAGAGAAATCATTTCTCTAATTTCCCAGTAATCATCTCCCATCCCCTTAGATTTGTCTCACAATTCCCGAGGCGCCACTTTGGAGCTACTGTTCAAGAAGATGGGTTACTTCTATTGATATCATTTAACTGACAAATCAATGTTGCATTAATGAGACAGGAAATATATTCAGTTTTAAGAGCAGCTAATTAATCTGATAATAAATGTCCTCAATCCGAACTACTCAGCCCTTTTTTCAGTTGGTCAAACAGAAAATTGCGAAGCAGCTCTCCGACATAAATCCCTGATTCCCAAGGTGCCACTAACAAACCGGCCTGCATATTACACACATAGGTGCTGCTCTTTCTGTGCCACATCTGATTAACTTCTTCAAAAATCGCATCAAATATTCCATTAAAAATTCATAATGCTGTCAGTCAGTGAAATACGACTGAATTGCTTTGCCTCCCTTTGATGAAGGCTGGGATGTTTGTTGAGAACGTGCCGCATTATCCCTCCCGAAAGCTGTAAATCCAGCTGCTGACGGTGAAAAACAAGATGCTGAGGCACAAAAATACCAGAAACACCCTAGAGAGACATGAATGAGGAAGCAGGGCTGGCTCTAAATTTAGCCCGAGCATCAGCATGGAACAAGCACCTCTGATGATGGTAGTGATTATAGAAGATGTGAAAAGTTGCGCCCTATTTGCATGACGCAAGACTTTTGTTGTCTGCCAGTACAATATATGAGCCGATCAGCTAACTAGACGGAGAAAAACACGTCCCGCTATCTGTAGCCCTTTTGATCAATAAAACATGACAGATTTTGTCGGCAGTCACTCAGACTTGCTGTTTGTGTCGTATCTGTTTGATGACTGAAAAAGGAAGGAATATATTTCAGTACTTCCTCTTTTAGAATTATGTGTGTATTTTTTTTATTACTTTTCTGAATTTTGATGTGAAATCTTAAGGGAGTTGTGTCAGTACAGTTCTAGGGATCAAAAAGGAGATGTTCTGTGTCCTTAAATACAGGCCACAATCTGCATTTGACACATTTTTTGTTAGTTCAGAGAGATCTATTCATAAAAATGTGCATTACACCAGCTATTTTTCAAATATATATTGAGTTTCAAGACCCACTCCTTGCTTCACTCCATTTCGATACATGAAGTTGCAAAGAAATAGATCCAGTAATGTCTTTGTTTTTGTCGGCTAAAACAGCTGGATAGCTACAATATTCCCAACCATTTTTTGTTGTCCTGGTAAAGTTAACTTGAGGTTGTGAGGGGTTGTCAGCTAGAGGGAGAGGGTGTAAATAAAGAGATGATGGGAAATTAGCTCTGGTTACTCCACGCCCACAAGTTAGAGTTGAATTTTAGTTAACCTCTGTTGCTTTGCAGAAACCATGCCCTAGAAAATGACATTTGTGTGTGTGTGTGTATTCAGACAAGAAACGTAATTTGGTCCAGATTGCTTCATTTGGTCCAGATCAAGTCCTGAACCTTGCGTTTGATCTATATTCAGACTGTCTTCAACCGGACATTTCTGTTTTGAACCAAAGCCCAAGACTGATGATCTGTTCAGTCATCGGCCAGGGATTACGAGGGTGGGAATAATGGAAGTCCTACACTTAGCAGTCCTTGTTGGGACAGTTTACTTATTCAAACGTTATATTTCGCTGACCACTTTTGAATATTTGGTCCAGTTGTTCTGCTCTGAGAACAGAGTCTATTCAGACGGAGAAAATCTCAGAACAAACTTGAGGTCATTTTGATTGGAATCAAAAAGAGACCACCTCCAAAGATGGGTTGAGAACGGTTCCTGGTCATGGAACAGGGTCCACTATTAAGACTAAAAATTTGTTCTGGATTATCAACAGAAACAAACTCTGGTTCACGTAAAGCAAAGTAAATGTAATTACAGTTTTTTTGCCTAAAGATTCCATAATAAAAATAATTAAAAGACCACTGGGAACGATTTTACAATAGATCAAAAGATGGTTGGAGTGGGACTTTAACTCTTGTATGTATAAGGAAATGAGGATGCTTTAAAAGCTACACTTTGTCGGATAATTAATTAAACGTGTGAAAACGTGTTTACAAATGCTTCACAAATACATGCAAAGAACCTTAGGAGAGAAGTTACAGTGTCGCATTTAACCTGGCAGATTCTCTCATATTTTAGAAGGGAGGAAGGTAAGCCTCTGTGAGATATCTCTTTCAGCCTTCGTCAAGATGTTCTCTTGGGTTTAAGTGTGGTCTTTGCCTGAGCCACTCAGACGCGACAGAGACTTGTCTTCAAGCCGTTCTGGTATTATACTGACTGTATGCTTTAGGCAATTGTTGTTCTAGGAGGTGGTTCAGTCTCAAGTGGATGGGATCTGAGGCAAGTGTTCTTTAAGCACTTTCTGTGTTTGACTGCAGTCATTAGTCTCAATCCCTGCAGCAGGAAACATTCCTGTAGCACGATGCTTCGCCCGGAGCTCTACAGTCTTTGGAAGCCATGACTTGGGTTGGAACTCTAAGCAAAAGAAATCAACTCCAGACTGCAATAAAATACTCACTTTAGCTACAATGAAGGGACTCAAAATATAGACAAAAAGTTAATAGAACAACAAAAAACCTTTTGAAGTTATTTGTATAGCATAGTAACACCAACATGTTATTTAGTGTCTATCTTTCAGCCAAACACGTCTGCCAGAGTAACAGTAACACAGTAAATAGCAGATCTTCAGACAGCAATGACATGAGAGGATAACATATGTATTGACTCATAAAGCCAGTGGCTTTCACTTTTAAACAACAGACTACTTAATCATCTTTTTCCAGATAATATTTATATTAATCAGTCTGTATAACAAACTGAAGACATTTTTTTATTTTTATTTTTAAACTATGATTCAAACTCGGGCTGCACGGTGGCGCAGTGGTTAGCGCTCTCGCCTCACAGCGAGAAGGCCCCGGTTCGAATCCCGGCTGGGACCTTTCTGTGTGGAGTTTGCATGTTCTCCCCGTGCATGCGTGGGTTTTCACCGGGGACTCCGGCTTCCTCCCACCGTCCAAAAACATGCTTCATAGGTTAATTGGTGACTCTAAATTGCCCCTAGGTGTGAATGTGAGAGTGACTGAGTGTGTGATTGAGGCCCTGCGACAGGCTGGCGACCTGTCCAGGGTGTACCCCGCCTTCGCCCATCAGCAGCCGGGATAGGCTCCGGCACCCCCGCGACCCCGAAAGGGAAGAAGCGGTCAAGAAGATGGATGGATGGATGATTCAAACTCAGTGGCACCAGAATACATTATATACTTATACGGTATGTATGTAACATATATATATATATATATCATTACAGATTACATCTTGACACACAGTGTTCTTTTTTTATGGCGGGTGTTCTCTTTCTTTGGTGAGAGATACATTCCATGACCAGTGAAATCCACCAAGTAGGTACACACTTTATACACTTCAAAGATGTGAACATTTTCACTCTTAAGCTGAACTCTTTTTTTCTCTTGCTTAAACTCTCAAATTTCAAACCTTTTCAGAAAAAAAAATCAAATGAAAAAAACAAACAAACAAAATGCATTATTTAAAAAAAAGCATCTAAAGTCACGTTAAAAGAAAATTCCGCGAAACCACGAAATCCGAACCATGATGTAGCGAGGGAACACTTCACATCATATTGTCAATTTGGGCAAGCAATGTGTACTGTTGCAGGGTCCTCCCACGCTCTGAGGCACTCAGACTTTTCAATAACTCTTCCTAACTGCAGTGAGTAAAGAAGATGGTCATGTTTGACACATTCAGCTGACATTTGTATTCAGCTTTGACATTTATAACTCTAAACAGCTTTAGAATGCAAACGTCACAGTCTGATCCTGTTTCTCTCCTTGACTGTGTGTAAAAGCCGTGACCATATTTAAAAGTGTACTTGTTTGGATATAACTATACCAGACGAAAATGTTATTAAAAATTTTCATAAAGAAAGACCATGTCACACTTTGCTAGCTCAGTCTAGGGATCACACTGAAAATCTGTTAAGGTAAGTTGTTAATTGTGGTAGCACTTCAATAATCTGTTAATAACAAGCACTAGTCAAGTTTTGGCCTTCTAGAAAGATCTACACTGCAGTAGATCATAAAGATCTGGACTATAATCTGGAAATTAATAACATGGGGTTCACACCGCAGACGGAAGCGTTGCAAAACACGGTGTCTGCTTCACCTCCAGTTCAGACCAGACGAGTATTTTTTCTCGATGGTCCACAGGCGCTTCTACTCAGCAGTAGTTATTTAAAGCTTCTACAATTAATTTAACATTGGCCATCTTGACTTGTCACCAAATTCTCTCTGCCTCCTTCTCATTGGTTGAAGTTTTAAAACATCCAAAACCATACCTCCCCCGCTCCATCAGTGTGCATGTGTGTGTCTCAGTGTCTGTGTGTGTGTTTCTCTGTTTTTGTCTGTTCATTTTCATCTCTAAAGTCTATTTAGATTCAAAATAATGGTTTTATTTCTCAATCGTGGTATTTTATTGTGAAAAATGTGTTATATTTTTAAAATTGACCAGATTTTCTCGTGTGTCTTGGCGTAATTTCCTACTAGGATTGGCGGTAAAACCATTGGTGCGCATCGCAAACCGGCCGCGGAGGTATGGAAACTACACCATAGATTAACAAGGGCGCGGAATGGAAGCGCCCTCTATTCCGCGCCGCCTCGCATGCAGAATAGAGGGTGCGGAAGTCGTCTCATAATTTCTTGTGTTTAGTTTTTGTTTAGCACAATTCATAGAACCTGGTTTGTGAATTGATTCCTAATTAAAATATAATTTAATATATAAGCATGTTTTCCTTTCTTTTATTGCTCTCATATGATGCTATCCTTTACTGCAGGGGTCTCAAACTCAAATCAGCCGGGGGCCACTACAGGCGGCGTCTAAGTGAGGCCGGGCCGCATCAGGATTTTCTCAAGAAAA
>NC_050533.1:21602018-21623620 GCF_002922805.2 Oryzias melastigma
ATCTTTCATATGAAGACGGGGGCCGCAAATCATCATCCTGCGGGCCGCAAATGGCCCGCGGGCCGCGAGTTTGAGACCCCTGCTTTACTGTTAAACACACACTGTCACTTATGAGCCATTGATGTGTTTGAGCAACTTTCCTTTAGTTAATATCACTGATGACAGCTTGCCTTTCTTTTAAGCTTCAAGTCAAGGTTAGTTATAATTAAAATGACTAAAAAATAAAAATGATAAATAAAATGATGAAGTTTCTATCATATCACTTCAAGGCCTCCCGCGGTCTTTGAACTATTTTCCATTATATTTCTCTAAACCTATCAGTTCCATTTTTATTAGTCCCTCTTCCTGGAATCTCTGAGTCACATTTCACAGAATTTTCACACATTTTGAAGAACCTTTTTTTAATATATACTTTAAAGGAACTTTGAAATAAAAAATAAAGTCAAAGTATCTTTAGTTATCTGAGTGTAATGTAAAATAAGTGTCACCCAACTTTCATGCTTTGGCTCTTTCTCTGATCCAAATATCCAATTGTCTTGTTATTTCACAACTCTGTTTTAACTCATCTTAAAAAAAAAAAAAAAAGATTTTCGCAGAGACGAAAATAATTTTGGTTGTTCGAAGTTTTGTCAAAACTGTATTCTAAGTTCAGTCAAGTTAAGTAAATTTTGTTGGTTTGTTGTCAATTTTAGGAGGTTTTTCAGCTAAATGTGATGCTGCTGGGTCATTAAGTTTAGCATTTTAATACTTTAACTCCAATGTGTTTAGTAATTTATTATATCTATATTATACATTGTGCTCTACAATAATTATAGCTCATAATAATTTTAATTGGACATCCACACAGGCATTTATAAAGAAATGCTTCTTTCTATTTTAGCAAGCAAGTGCCGTCTCTTTTTCTTATTGACATTCACAACAGTTTAGCATCATGCTTTCTGAAGCTAATGTGTTTCTTTTATGTCAAGTGCACTCCTACTTAATACACCTAGAAGGCTTCATTCAAGGTAATCCATGTTCAGAACAAGCTGGGTTATTTGCAAGAGAAAAGAGAGGAGCTTATTGGAGGACACACAATCATTTTTACAGTGAATTATATATTTATTCCAGGTCCTTCTTTAAATCTGCAGAGTTCTTCTTGCTTGGTTATTTTTTTGAGGCATTGTAAAGTTTATAGAGGATGAATATTTCACCTGTAAAGACTGGCTGAATAACTGACACCTTCCACCAGCAGATAAAACTATGGAGAGAAAATAGACTCACTGGTGCTGGCAGGGGAAGCAGAGCTGTGCGAGGGAGTGAGGAAAATAAAGATGATTATTATTCCATTATGCCTCTCTCTGAAATATGTATATATTTCTCCTTTCTTATATTATATTGTCATTTCTTTTTTTAATTTTATTTATGATCCTTGTTCAAGTTTTGTTCCCTTCTGTAATTAATCCTGACTTGAGAGCTGCCAAAGAAAAAATTCCAGTGTACTCGTTTCTGAACCTTTAACATATACAAACGGTAATACATTTTTAATCTTTTTTTTTTTTTTTTAGTTAAGCTTATTAATTTATCAGGACAGCGAACAAATACATTGAGCTTAAAAAAACAAAGATGTTTGCACCAGATTGTATCTTAAAAGCTAATTTCCATTTGTAGTCATTTACAAAACAATAGATTATGCCTAAACATTTCAGACATATCTAACATTTTTTTATCTTAGTGTTGAGTAGTATAAAAGTGCATTTTTAGACTTTTTTATATCAAACAGTGGGGTATATCTGTCTATCTGATAAGGAAACTGATGACCCAGCTTTTTTGCAACATTTAAACGCATCATTTTTTCGCAAGTTTTTAAAGATTTGCGTGTGTAGCTAGTTTAAAGCTGCTATATTCTTAAATTGTACACATATAAATTGTATTTTGTCATTTTTTATATGTGAATACACAATTGCATGTATACACAGTTATGCACAAAATATATTGTGTGAGTTACAAATCAAGAGTTAAGCACACACAAATCCAAAGTTGCACACAAACCGGCAGACACAATTTAGAAATCAAGAATTCCACTCACAAATCCAGTGAGTCTATTTTCTCTCCGTAGAAACAGTACGCCTGTGTGAATAACTAAAGCCATGTTCACCCTGAGCATGTGACACACGTTCAAGAATGCGTAAACGCATTAAATACACTAAAGGCAGGTTCTTGAAGCCATGTAGCCCATGGTCTTTTCCACTGGACAATCAGGATGGAGCTTCTTCTTCATTTTCTTTTTCTGCTGTTTCCTAGCGCATCTCCACCATTTACAGTTGGAAAACGCTTTGTGTGAAATGTCAAGGGGTAAAAATCTTGCAAGTCATGCGCCAGGCTTTTATTTTCAGACTTTTGTTACAAAAGATTTGGTGTCAGAAAATTACATTCGGCGCAAAATGCAATTATTCTCTGTATTCGCGGATTCGCGGATGCCTCTGGTCTCTTACCCCCGCGAATAAGGGAGGGAATATAGTACACGCATTTTCTTTGAAAGTGATCACTTGAACGTTACCGAGGACGGTGAGAACATAGCTTCAGATTAAAGGTGCGAGTTGCACTTCCGGCTTTCAGTCATACTTGATCTCTATGACAGCAAAGTACTTAACACGTTTGAGCTGAGTCATGTCCGCTCTGAGGAAGCAGCTGTCCAATCCTCAGTCAGCTTCACAGCCACTAACTGTTATTTGAAACTTAACTGAAACGGTGTAGGCTGCAGAATGCACTCCGTCTGTCAACACTCAGCACACACAGTGATTACTCATGTTATTGTGTTTTCACTTGTGCCAAGGAAAGACTGCTGATTTAACATTGTGTAGAGTGATTCGTTTTTTCCTTGTTCTGCCTGCTGCGAAATGTCTACTTAGCTTTATTTAAAAAAAAAAAAAATGCCATCAGCAAGGTGCGTCTTCTGTCTGAAGGCCTCGGGATTCCAAAACAATAAAGCTAAAACTTTAGGTCGTAAAGCTGAAAATGCCTTTATTTTTTCTCTTTCTTTCTCTCGGTAGATTACAGAAACTCACCAGGACGCTCCTCCATTTTCAATCAATACTTTTTAATCGAGGGAGAGAATCTTTTTCTTTTTTCCAAGAAGCTGCTATATGTCTGATGATGAAAAAGCTTCTCCCTCACAGTTTTGAAGGTTTAAAATTTCACATTTTGCAGGAGACTTTGTGTGGCCTGATGACAGTGCAGGAAAACTGAGGTGCATTTAATTTCCCAAATGCATTAACACATGGATTAGATAACAGCTGATAGTCTAACTGGTATAATTGCCATCATAGTATTACCCAAATTCTTTTTCCAGCTTCAAAATTGCAAGAAAAATGCTTCAAAAGCACAAATACAGAAACTAATCACAATTTTTTTCTCCTTTAAAGAGGGGCTTTATAATGAACTGAACTGATACCATTTTAATATTCACACTATTCATCAGAGAATTCCTACTTTAAGCTGCTGGAGTTTTCTGATGATTTCTCTAAAGTGAAAAAGCCGAGCACTCAGCACTTCAGCATCTTCATGTGGCAGAGGTTAATGAGATGGTAAACTGAATGTTTGATGATAATAGTTTCAAGTGTAATTATGCCTCAGCAATTTATCTTGTTAAACAATTTGCTGCTCAGTTGGAGGCAAATAAATGTATATAAACACAACCTGATACTCAAGGGGGATGATTTCACTTTTAGAAAGAAGGGATTTTTACATTTATGTAAAATCTGCTTTGAAATTCTCATCCGAAGATATTTCTTTTTCTTTTCTTGTTTTAGCAAAGTTCCAACCTCTGATGGAGGATTCATGTTGCAAAAGGTGAATAAATATTAATAAAAATTCAAAATGGAAATGAAAGGATATATATTTGTTTAGAAAAGTTACATGCAAGATTTTCCAAGTCATATCACTTTAGTTGGGCATCATTGATTGATTGATTGGTTTATTTCAAGCATAAATTATGAAAAAACAAAACACACCATTATTTCAAACTCATTACAGCAATAATGAAATTAATTGATTCGAAAATAGAAAACAAACAAAAACAAAACACATTGGTTCATTAATTTTGAAATTATAAACTAAAGTCAGGTAGAGTTTGATTGATTGCTTGAAAATGAGTGGGAAGAAGCAAATTTATATAATCCCACCCCTACTTAGTTACCTCATTTACAGTGTTGCATAGTTATGTAATCCGGTTCTGATCAGATCAAATGCAAGTTTTCTTCTTTTTTTTTTATAATTAGGTGTGTTTCCATTCACTATGAAGCACTAGTGCAGTGGCAGAAATTTGAACGTATCTCCAGTAAATCAAATTGATTTTTTATATCTGTTAGTGTTTTTCTGAATGACTTTTTCATGTGAGTAGGTTTATGTTTATTCGTGCAATTATGATTCAACGGAAACAGTGTAATTGTGAAACTTTTTTTTTTTTCGACATTTCTAGAATTTTGATAAAGTTGCACGCATATGCATACTGGAAATAGCAATTTCAACTTCATTTACCAGAGAATTCAAAAATATATATAACATAAAATAACACATATATATATATATATATATTTTTTTTTTTACCAGAGGCCTGAGAGCTTGAGGGTCCTCCGCAGTATCTGGTCCTACTGCGCTTGTCTGATTTGAGATGTCCGTAGCGACTCCTCCAGTTTGGAGGTTACTCCCCCAAATGCACCGATCAGCACGGACACCACTGCCACCTTCTCCTAGGTCTTATCCAGTTGTTCCCTATATCCCTGGTGTTTCTCTTGTGTCTCATGTTCCTTGTCGTTGACATTGCCATCACGGTTCTCGTTAGACTGGTTCCAACTGATAGAAAGGCAGCTTAAATAACCACTGGTTACAACTGAGGTCTGCAGAAGAGCATCTCTGAACGCACAACACGTCCAACCTTGAGGCAGATGGACAACAGTAGTAGAAGAACAGACTGGGTATCACTCCTGTCAGCTAAGAACAGAAACTGAGGCTACAATTCACACAGACTCCCCAAAACTGGACAATAGAAGATGGAAGAACCTTGTCTGGTCTGATGAGTCTCCATTTCTGCTGCAACATTTGGATGTTGGGTCAGAATTTGTCTTCAACAACATGAAAAAATGTATCCATCCTGCCTTGTATCAACACTTCAAGCTGGTATATTTTCTTGGCCCATTTTGGACCCTTTAGTACCAATTGAGCCTTGTCCCAACACCACAGCGTACCTGAGTATTGTTGCTGACCATGTCCATCCCATTATGACCACAGTGTACCATCTTCTGATGCTACTAAGGCGCCATGTCATAAAGCTGGAATCATCTCAGACTGGTTTCTTGAACATGACAATGACTCTAATGGCCTCTGCAGTCACCAGATCTCAACCCAATAGATCACCTTTTGGATGTGGTGGAACTGGAGATTGGCATCATAGATGCAGCAACTGTGTGATGCCGTCATGTCAATATGAACCAAAATCTCTGAGGAATGTTTCCAGTACCTTGATGAATCCACCATGGATGAAGACAGTTCTGAAGGAAAATGGGGTCCACCCCAGTACTAGCAAGGTATACCTAATAAAGTGTCTGGTGAGTGTACATACAGTACCCACACAGAAAAGTTCTTGTGATGACACATCTGCAAGATGAAGGCTGCACAGTTCCTAAAGTTGTTGACAGATGCTCAGCTCAATGCCATCATTTGCTAATTTCAGGCTATATATGCCACAACAGGTCTATTTATAAGCTTGCAGGATGTTGCTTTGGCTCACACTGACTGTATCTTGGAACAATGATTTAAAGCTTGCCCCAAAAACCCAAAACAACAATCTCAATGGTCTAAACTTTTACTCCACGGCTCAGTTAAAGTAGTTGTTGCATTTTTTGACAAAATGTTTATCTCATAAACTCCTGAAAACCTTAATTTGGTCTTGATAAACCAGAATCCAAGTAAGTATTGTTCTCATTTATGAGGCTTTATCACTGCCAGTGACAGCAGCACAATGAAAGAACAGGAACACAAACATAAATATGGTGTTGATTACAACCATTGACTGTTTTTTGAGAACTGGACTGAGTGAGTGTGGTGTCACATATAGAACATTTCAGCGTCAACAAAATGAAGCTAATTGAGTCGTCATTTCTGACGATACAGACATGACATTGGAGCCAGACATTGTCTGAGAACAGCGATTGGTCTGAGTCAACATTTCTATGGCAACCAATCAGGAGTGAGATTGTTTGATTGAATTATGTCAGTCAAACATTTTGAATGATTGACAGGAGACCACATACTTTTAATAAAGGCATCTGATTGGTCAGGAATTAATAAAGTTTATACCCAGACACACATCTATCAATACATCTATCCATCCACTGGCAATATATGTTTATACACTGCTCACCAAAATTAAAGGAGCACTTTAAAGAAACACATTAGATTCATCAGATCTCAATATGAAGTTGGATATCTATACAAATAACTACA
Source organism: Oryzias melastigma (assembly GCF_002922805.2). Taxonomy (NCBI): domain Eukaryota; kingdom Metazoa; phylum Chordata; class Actinopteri; order Beloniformes; family Adrianichthyidae; genus Oryzias; species Oryzias melastigma. Next base: position 21,608,502 of record NC_050533.1, read on the forward strand.
GGACAGTGTCTTAGGAACAAAAGGATGCCAAGTCTTTTAATGGAAATAAAAGTTTTCAGCCTATAGAGGCTCAATTGTGTAGACACCATAAAATCAGAGTGAAATGAAGATGTGGCATGCTAGTCCATTTTCTCCAAAACTTAATTTCTTCAACTCAAAATGCTTTTCAGTATCTTGTGTGGCCCCCACGAGCTTGTATGCATGCTTAACAATGTCGCGGCATGCTCCTAATGAGGCGACCGATGGTGTCTTATGGCATTTCCTCCCAGATCTGTGTGAGGGCATCCCTGAGCTGTTGTACAGTCTGAGGACTGTACAATAGGAGCAGGTATCGGTCCTGCTGAGGGGTTGAGGACCTTCTACAGCCCTGTCCAGCTCTCCGAGAATAGCAGTCTCCTGAGATCTCCTCCATGTTCTGGAGATTGTGCTGGGAGACACATTAAACCTTCTTGCTGCAGCACGTGTGGATGTGCCATCCTGGAGAAGTTGGACAACCTGTGCAACTTCTGTACGGTTAAGGAATCGCCTCATACTGCCAGTAGAGATAATTATCAAGTCAAAATCAGCACGAGTGGAAAACCAGTCAAAAAAGATCAAGAGGGAGAAACTTGAAATGACCTCCACATGTAACACCAGTCCTGTTTGGAGGGTTTTCTAATTGTTGCCACTGAAGTGCACCTGTTGTTAATTCCATGAACACCAATACAGCTGAAATTGATTAACGAGGCCCTCAGCTGCTTAACCAACCAGATAATAATCAGACAGGTTTAATTCAATTCATGCCAGGCCCAATAAAAAATGTTCCTTTAATGATTGTGAGCAGTGTATCTCAATCAAAGTCTATGGGATTTGAGTTCTTGGAGCCAAGAGGTACTTCCTGTTTGGAACATGTAAGGGGAGGGTCACTCAGTCCAGTTCTCATATACAGGCAGTGATCATAACACGTCCCTTCCCACCCTTAGTTAGTTTTGCTGAAGACTTTTTATTAATAAATAGTCTATTTCATCTATTTTTTTCCTTACTTGTTCTCTCATAATGACTATCACTAAAAAAGAGAGAAAAACTGTGGATTTTTTTTCTGTGGCCCTATCTGGGTGTGAATCAGACACGGTTTTTCACACCAGCCTGGGAGATGACAGCCCCTCATCCCACTGTTTGTATGATCAGTTAAATAATTCACACAAGTTAACAAACTGAGCAAAACAACTGCATCATTTGTGGAGGTTACCGTCAAACACTTGGGTCCCCTTCAGATCCTGATATTAAATCGAGCTGCAGAAATGAATCCGTCCATTTAAAACCTCGAGTTCAACTGCATTAATAAAACTCTGAAGAACTCAGACTTTCTGACACCGCGTGAGGGCAAAAGCAGTGTAATCGAAGCAGTCACCTCAGGAAAAGAACAGCTCACCACTCTTCCAAATGACCAGTTTTTAAGCACTCAAACTGCAGAAAAGTCTCGAAATGAGAAAATTTGTCCAACAGATGGGACACCCGACAGCCTCCATCTCAGATGAGACTGCTGGAAGCAAAGCCACCTGACAGTACCACCTGGCTGCCAAATTGAGCAGCATGAGAACTCTTTTATGCATCTATGTCTTGGCAAAAAGTGCAACATAAATCCTATATCACAGACCACACATTGCTATTTACTGTGCACTCTAAAAACAAAAAGGCTTCAGAAGTACGGCATAAGTGTTGGATGAAAGGTAAATGTCTTTTATATCTCTTTAGAAAAACCATCATTGCCCTGCAGAAAAATCAGTCTAAATAATGACTTCAATTATGGCTTCACTATTTTTTAATTTTATGTATTAACTTTTACTAAAGAGAACCCATATTTGCATTAAACTCCGCATAACTACAGGATTTATTTATGATAAAAAAAATGGTTCTTGTTTAGAAAAAAAAAGGTTAAGTGCTATTTATGGCACTTTAAGTGGAATACATAATGTACATAATATGTAGTCTCTCACGGTTCATTTTTTAAATATAAAATCAGGTTTCCATGTATCCATGTTTATCTACTGAAAGCAAATGTTGAATTCATTATTCTATTTCATTCACATTAAAGCCTTTTGATGACGACGGATGGATTTCTTTTCCCTTGTAATTCCACAATCAAAATCCCTCCATTTGTCCCTTCAGTTTCGCCTGTTGCTCTCTTACTTCTCTGTCCTTGGAACATGATGCTCTGTGTGTTTTAAATGTTTGCCTTCATAAAGATTCACAAAGTCTGCCAGCAACCCTGACATAAATAGCATTTGTTGGCACAAAAAAACCCATCAAGCCTCCCAAACAGAAGGAGATATGGACAAGGATTAAGTAACACTGAATATCCGATCCAGGTACAGACCTTGCTGTTCATTTGTTGCCAGTAAGCGAGTGTACTGTATGACTCATAACACTAATACAAACAAATAATCTTTAGGTACCATGTTTTCTGCACTATATGCCTCGTTTAAACTGAGCGGTACGGACCAGACCAGTCCCCTCTTGACCGGTTTAGAATGGTCCAGGTAATTCAAGTGAGCGTTGGACTATCAAAGCGCATGTGGGGTATAGACCGATGACATAGCTGCACATCAAAACAGTGCAACTAGTGAAAGAGAAGCTGCATCAACTGACTGAGAAAGAGACAGAAAATGAAAAAGGTAATTATAATCCAGAGCAGGTGTCTATTATGGATGACGCCAGCCTCAACCCTGCAGAACAGTCTGTTGTTCTGAATTAAAAAGAAAAAAAAAACTCTTTATGCTGATCAATACTCCAATGTTCTTCAATAAATGCTTTACAAAACACGATCAGAAGTGGTTTTGATGAGTATGGATCGGTAACGTACATTCTTCAGGGGTCGGGTGAGATGGAAACGGGGGGGTACGGGTGGGAGGTGTCTTTGTAGTCGTGGGTTCGGCATATCTCTGGTCCCCAACCCCCGCGAAAAAGGAGGAATATTGTGTAGAATTTATTCTTTGCTAGAAGATTGCAGGGGGTTAAGAACAATAGAGTCGAAAAGGGGAATAAACTTTTGGTTTGGATCTTGAGTCGGGAAAAGCGCTGGTCATACGTTTACTGTTGTCGTAAAACTTTTCCGCTCATCAATGGGTTACACCGTGTGACGACAGAAGCTCCGCCCCAATGAATCCATTCCATTTGTCTATGGACCTACGACCAGAATTGGTACCAGTGGTCTTAAATTAACGGGTCCATTTTGTAATGGATACGCTAAAAAGTCCAGTCCGGCCCGGTCCAGACGAGGCAATGGGTGCACTGTGAATGAATAGTCTACTTTCAAACTTACATGTAAGGTGCAACAAGCGATGAGGCAGATTAGGCAGAACTTCTTTGTAACATAATACACGTTAGCTGCGTTAGTGAATTCACAATATGTCCTAAACTTTTTGCAACACATAAAAAACAATAATACAGCTGAAACAAATATTGTTTTTATTACACTAACTTCTAACCTTGTTAGTAAAGTAATGTATTTTTCTAAGGTGTCGCCAGATAAGCAAAGTGTAATGCTACATTCACACCAAATGCGATTTGGACAAAAAAAATTGCGCGACCCTTTGGGAAGTATAAACATCGGTTACACGTCTAAATGTCTGGGTTTAAATGATTGTTCTAAGATTCCAGGAGCTCGCTCACTCTCACTCTGGTGGCTGTGCTTTGTAAGACAGCCGCTTCTGCCTCACTGTTTCCTGCATTAACCTGAAAGAGGAAAAGTAAAAACAAAAATACAATTTGGGCACATTTTTTTTATTAATATTATCTCAATGAAAATGAGAACCCCGCCTTAACCCTGGTCGTCCCAGTGGGTTAAGAAAATAGATGAAAGTTCAAGACAAAAACTCTTGCATTGATTGGTATTCTATCTGCGGCTCAAAGTCAACTGTCAAAAAACCATTTCCACTTCAGACAAAACCAGTATCCACTACCGGCATTCAGTAGATGTCCATCCATCATGACGAAGCTCTATGCATACGTCCATCCGCCTTGTTACCTGTATCTGTAATGCTTCCCATATGGTGAGTATAGGCAAATGTACTAAACTTTTTAAGAGTTTAGTGTTTTAACTTGAAGATACAAGTGGAAAGAAGTCGTTCTCATCCAGTTTCTATTGTGACAACAGCCTGAGTACTGTCAGAAATGAAATGTATTCTGTAGGACCAGAACTTGAATATATTTTACACAATAACATGCGAGTATTACAATGGAGTATAACCTTGACAAGAGTGGATATGTGCCACAGAGTATCAAACTGATGTAAATGTCAGTATATTTCCTGCTAAGAAACATACGTTTTTGTCTTTACTGAAGAGCTTTTTCTTTGGATCAAAACAGAAGAACTGACACTGACGGTAGAATCGACACCACCTCTCCCATCTTCATTTCCTCTCTTCTCCTGAATCTCCATCTTTTTTTTCTTAAAGTTTAACTCTAGAAGTAGTGTGATCCCATCTGTCAAGAAGGAAACATTGTCACCTCATATATGTTAATGTTATGCTGACAGAAAAAAAAAAAAAAAAAACACGCTACTGACACATCTTCTGTGATATGAGATTTCACTTGCATTTCTATCTCTGCACATTTGAAGATAGTGAGTTACCTTCACTTCTTCCAGTGAAGAATGTGGAAAACAGAATCGGAGTAACTGCATTCCATTAGGATTACAATTTAAAATTAGGGCTTTAAGTAATCGAGAGAAAAAAATTCATACTTATCTTTACAATTCTGTCTTTAAATAAAAAAAAAATGTCATCAGTATAAATCTACATCCAGCATAATCTGTCATTAAGCAAGTCAATAAGTCAATTTAATAATAATTACAATAATAAATCAATTTCCATGGACAGTGCTGCACATTTATATGAAAAAGGAAAGAGTAGAACAATCAGAATGTGGCATTATCTACAGCAGATCTGACCCTTGAGGATAATTCTGTCAATTTAAGAGTTATTAATACTTTTTTTTTTTACTTAATTCCTAAGTTGGGCAGCAGAAACACAAACCCCATGGCCCACCTCCCCCCGTCTTTCCACAAGTCTGCCTCCCTGTTGCCAAAGCACCAGCATCACTGTAGTTGTGTATTCTAGAGCTATTGTGTGAAATACAAACATCTGTTCAGTCTGGACTCATAAAGACAACTCATCCATTTTAATGTCTTTTTTTTTGCAAACAATTCTAAATTTATCTCTCTTATTTTGAAATGCAGCAGGAAGGTATTTTCCGATTTTTAACTTAATACACAAAATAAAACCATGTGCAAGCTTACTTGTGGAATCATGAAAAGGGTCTTTTTTCCCCACTAATATTCCTTAATTGCGTTAAGTGTTTTTAGTGTTTTTATTTATTTATTTAACATTTCAAAACAATAAAAGGGCCTGCCCCTTGAGGTGGAACGTCTAGTTTTCGAGGTGTTCCTCTTTAATTGGATCAGGTTTATAATGTTCTTGTGGCATTTCTCTGGTGAAAGAGGACATCCATTTAAAAAAAAAAATAACTGCATTTCCTTTTTCAAATGCCATTTGAAAAAATATAGTATTTGTCACACAGAAAATATGAAAGAGTGTGATCAGAGAGTTCTAGGTGACAGAAAAGGGGTCAGGGTTGCTCATGGCTAACGTGTAGTGGTATTAACTGTGTTTTTATGTGTTAGTAACAAGGTTAGGAGTTAGCTAAGATGCAATAAAGTTTGTGTTAGTGCCATCTGTATTTTCTCATGTTGCAAACCAGGTTGGGCATTAAAGAGAATCCGCCAGCACAGCCAATATTTCTAGCATGGCTAACGTGTAGCATATTGACTGTGTTTTTATATGTTATTAACAAGGTTTGGAGTTCTAGTACTAATATAATGTTTGAGTTGCATCTGAGTTTTTTTTTTTTTTTTTACATGTTGCAAGCAAGGTTTGGAGTTCCAAATATTGTGAAAACACTAACATGGCTGACGTGTACAAAACCTAGACTGTCTGAATTCCCGTAATTCTATGCCAACGCACGTAGAGCAGAATTTCTGAATTCTACGCACGTTTGCATAGACTTTTTAATGAAAGTGGCCACTTGAATGCACGCCAAAGAAGCACCTACAGAGCTACCATAATCAGACAGGGGGCGGAGCTGCTCAGCTCATCTCCAAAAGCCACGCCCCTCAGATGAGATTTTTGAAATAGAAACTTCAACATGAAAAATTGCTTTTTAGGTCATTTAGGTTGTGAGATTTTGGTGAAAAATAATTAAAAGTCATTTTAAAACACCACAAGGAATGTTTTTTTTTAAATAACAAAAATGTCATGGGGGACTTTACTAAAAAACTATATAGTGCAGCACCACATGGTCTTTTTAACGTCAGATTTGATGTCACCAAATTCGCAAAGTAAAAATTGAACCAATGCAAACATCTCACAATGTCTTATTTGTGACTGCACCGTGTTCTGATGATGAAAATATGGATGCTTTGATTAGAAAAATTACGTTTAACATGTTTTTTGTTTTTTTTTTTTTTGCAAAAATTGTTCGACAGCAAATTCATTGTGGTCTATATTTGCTAATGTTGTGAGCATCGATGCATGCTAGTTTTTTGCAAATACATCCAGGAAATTTCTAGTGCACTTGATTTTGGAATTGTAGATTTGGACAGCACTACAAAATAGCGAACACACTATATAGTGAGTAGGGAGGGGGAAAAAAAAAAAAAAAAATCGAACATGTCCCTAGAGTTACTGCGAACACAGTTAATAAAGTCTAACAGATACTGTATATCTCGGACTATTTTGTCTCCCTTAATGTTCAGATATATCTTTTATGAGACGTAAATTCAAAAACAGACCATTCATTGATGCTAAGTCTGATTTGGTACGCCTTGTGGTGTGGAAAGTACTTGTTAGTCATAAACAATATGCAAATGAAAATCTGTTTCAGCCTTTCGTACATGTTTGTTTAGATAAGACAACAGCTAGATTCTGTGAGAACTAACAGACTTAAATTTCTCAACATCACACATGTTCATAGAAACATGAATGATCTTGGGGTGTTTCTTGATCTCATCTTTATGCTTTAGCTCGTTCACTTGGATTAATGTGAGAAGCATCATCTTCAGCAACATCTATGAAAAGCAGAAACAGCCAACGTGAAGGAAAAAGGGCAACATCTACCTAAATATTGAGGAAATTATTTTTCCATTGAGAAAAAAGATGCATAATAAAAAGCTAGAGGTGAAAAAACAAATCACGATAGTGGGAGATTGAACTCTTTCCATTGTTTCACCTTGAAGTTCAGACACAATAAAGAGAATACAGATCTCTAATACTTTATTTCCCACATCCCTCTGATTTTTTTGCCTCTGTTATTTTGAAGTATCAAGCACAGCTTCGCGTAGCAGAAATGAAAATGATCTCAGGGTTAGAAGCATATGGGAGAGACCCTTCACAGTCACATCTCATTGTCTCAGCTGCAGGGATGCAACCACAAAAAAAAAAAAAAAAAAAAAACATGCCAGAGACCTGCCTCTGCCTCCTATATATACATGCATATATATGGCAGGTGAAGAGGACAAACACATCAGTCAGCCCCAGAGGGTGAGGAGCTAATACACAGTAAAGGGGAAGTGGGCCACCACTGCAGGAGTCTTGAATATCAGACGTTTACGTGGTTCTGCCTTTAAATGTTACACGCCCGAGGGCTGTGCTACTGTTCATCAACCATGGTGACAGTTTCAGGACGAGTTCATAAACAGCTGCTGCAGGAGGCTGAGATATTCAAGGATGTCAGCACCTCTACATTGTTTGATCAAAGCTCAACCGGTGCAAGTTAAAAACTGCTGCATGGCTAAACCTTTGCTGCATTTTAGCCAGCCGGGTTAAAATTAGTTAACGTGACTGCTAGAGGAAAAATGTTTGCGTCTGGTTCAGGTTTTAAAGACCCATTCTGATCATCTTTTGATTTTCTGTTTCCGGTGGGTTTTTAATTACAATTTTGCCATTTTTAGCTTAAATACAAGAAACCAGTGTAGTTTTTCTAGTTTCTCATATTTTGAAAAATCTTTTATTTTGAAAAAGGCAACAAAGATTCTATATCAAATATTACCTTTGAAACACTAAAAAAACAAATTATTTATAAAATATTAGTTATTTTTGTGAACTCTTTTCATTCCCGGGAGTAAGACAACTCTTTGAAGCTCCGCCTTTCACTCCACTTCATGATGTCATCCAAGAGTCAGCCTCGTCAGCATGTCACCCACAAAAAAACATCAAATTTTTAAAAAATATTGATGTATAATGTGCAGCCTGCGAGTTTATACCCAAAATTTGGCACAGAGAGAATGGTGATGGCTAATGGGTTTGTTTTGCAGTGATATTTAGTTTTGTGATTGTTCTGATTACAACTATCTGTTAACGTTTATTTTCCCTTCGGAGCTTCATTACTCACCGTATCAAAAGTCCTTTTTGCTTTAATGCCGATCATTTTCCTGGACACACACACACCTTTCCGTCTATGCTCAATACTCTATGTTCAAACCAGTACGTCTACTTCATCACTTGCTTTTTCCACTAGGAAATACTCTACTCTCTGTCTCCACTAGGAAACAGTCTGCTCCCTTCCTCCACCAGGAAATAGTCTGATTCCTTTCTCCGCCAGGAAATAGTCTGCTTCCTCTCTCCTCCAGGAAATAGTCTGCTCCCTTCCTCCTCCAGGAAATAGTCTGCTGCCTTCCTCCTCCAGGAAACAGTCTGCTCCCTTCCTCCACCAGGAAATAGTCTGATCCCTTCCTCCTCCAGGAAATAGTCTGCTCCCTTCCTCATCCAGGAAATAGTCATTTCTCATCCTCCGCCAGGAAATAGTCTGCTTCCTTTCTCCTCCAGGAAATAGTCTGCTCCCTTCCTCCTCCAGGAAATAGTCTGCTACCTTTCTCCTCCAAGATATAGTAATTTCTCGTCCTCCGCCAGGAAATAGTCTGCTCCCTTCCTTCTCCATGAAATAGTCTGCTCCCTTCCTCATCCAAGATATAGTCATTTCTCGTCCTCCGCCAGAAAATTGTCTGCTTCCTTTCTCCTCCAGGAAATAGTCTGCTCCCTTCCTCCTCCAAGATATAGTCATTTCTCGTCCTCCGCCAAGAAATAGTCTGCTCTCGTCCTCCGCCAGGAAATAGTCTGCTCCCTTCCTCCTCCAGGAAATAGTCTGCTCCCTTCCTCCTCCAGGAAATAGTCTGCTCCCTTCCTCATCCAGGAAATAGTCTGCTCCCTTTCTCCTCCAAGATATAGTCATTTCTCGTCCTCCGCCAGGAAATAGTCTACTCCCTTCTCCCAGCAGGAAATAGTCTGCTCGCTTTCTCCACCAGGAAAATAATCTGCTCCCTTCCCCAACCAGGAAATAGTCTGCTCCCTTTCTCCTGCCGTCTTCCCAATATCTCCGTCTGGTTGCAGTATTCGCTGATCACTGCTAGCTGATCACTGCTACCTTCACGGAGAGAGTGCTTGTGTTAGCCTGGGGGTGGAGCAGACTCTTCCTGGAGGGGGCGGTTCTCAACTTGTGATGTCATCATGTGAGGACCCGCTTGTTTTCATGGATATGGGAGGGGCTGCTGTTGAGAGCGCAGGTTTTTAGAGGATTACTCAGAAATGTGTGAACAGATCAAAAGACCGCTTTGATGTTGTTTAAATTGAGTAATGAACATTATAATACACTTAAAAGCTCAAAAAGTGAATTTTTCATGGTAAGGCCCCTTTAAAGACCCACTCTGACCATCTTTTGATCTATTTTAAAAACATCGCAAATGGTTTTATTACGATTACGTCATTTTTAGCTAAAAATCAAGAAACCTGTGCCGTTTTTCTAGTTTCAAAAGATAGATCTTTCTTTTCAAAAAAAAATTGGGGTTTTAAAGACTAGAGGATCCTCTCATTTGACCGCTAAAAGTAGCCCAGTAGCATACAACACGAGGAAAGTTAAACATGGAACGTTACTTTGCAAATGAATAAGAGATTAGGGTTGGGATGGAAGAACTGATGGAAAATACATAAAAAATAAACAATATGCTGCCAGAAGTCTACTTAAAATATCGATTTATGGCAAAAGGTGATCCCACACACCGACCCTGTTTCCATAGCATTCTGAAGATTAATTGTCAAAGAACATTATCTGAGTTTGATGTTCCACTGGCATTATGTAGTGGGCCTTTAAACAAATAGGTAAAAACAATATCACCATTTAAAAACACTGGTATTTACCTAAAAACCTATTTGAAAAACCTGACATTAAAAGCAAGGGCTTATGGAGGAGGGTTCTTGTTTTAAGATATTTAAACTGGGTCTCTGGTCCTAGTTTATATTTAGCTTTGACTGTTGCATCCAATTGGTTTTCTCAATATGTATTCAAGTGATGCAAAACCCTAACCAATGGAGGAGGCAGTGTCTCCCAAATTGGATTCAGGGAAGCATGAGTAAAGAAGATGGATGACTGAGTCAGTGACTCGCCTCAACCTTAATAACTAACGTTTTCCCACTGAAACCACAACTTTTACCCACTTTTCATGATTAGGGCTAAAAACCATCATCATCTTTTAAAATTAGAAAAGTGTTTTCAATGCTGTTGTTGTGGGCATTTACATACAAAGGTGTTGCATTTTAAAAGTGTCCTCAGCAAAGACAACATTTTTAACAACTATATCTGGAAGGCTTTAACAATTCTACATTTTCCACCCATTTGGATTTTTAAAGCCAGGAAAGGTGATCTTTTGTGCCCCTCAGCAGGCATGCCTCATGTCCACTCCTTCCCATCTGCAGACGGCTAAGGCATTCAGGACACTGCAGCCCACATGCTGCACACATTCCCTTGCACTGCCACTGTGAGGATAATGGAAATGCAAAGGTGCAAAACAACCACCTTGGGGCTTGATCGTCTCGTAGCTCCACGGAAATGTTCATCTGCATTGAATTCACTTCATGCAGGGTGAAGAAGTACAGTCAAACAACGAAGATGAATTTATGCAAAAAAAAAAAAAAAACTTCCAGACGTGACGGTAAAGGTGGTTTATTTCAAGTTTGGGTATACTCCAACACCATGCAGCCTTCACTCACCGGACGGAAAAGTAGAAGAGGGAGGTGTTGGTGCAGTTAAGGGCACAGATTAAGGTAAAAGAGGCGAGTTTATAGAAAGTAGAATATGATAACGGAAGGAAGTAAAATCACAAAACAACCAGGTGTAAAAAGGGATCTGGAATGGGCGGGGCCTGTCTACACACATGCTGAGTAGTTACAAACATACCGTTGGCTAAAACAGTCTTCACATATAAACTAGTCAAAATGTACACAATACAACTGCAGTTCAAACACACACACATATGCCGCGGAGGGAATCCGCCCCCCGGGCAATCCCGCCAAGCACACAGACCAGGGCGTGGGACCCCCACAGAGGTCCCCCTACGCCAGGGAGCAGGAAGGCACAGGAGCACCGAGAGTGCAGGCCCCAGCCCAGTCAGAGGAGCAACTCCCCCCCAACCCCAGACGACCAGCCCACCACCACCCAGGAGTACTAAGCATCCCCCCTCATCAAAACCCTTGGATAGAATCTTAACTGGAATAACTCCTTGTATCCAGGCTTGTGTTCTCGATAGAGCTTTATCGGTGAGGCAGCCATGAGCATTTGTAGAAACAGAAATAAATAAAAGCCCTAAAGCCCATAGTTACACAGATTTAACGTCTATGTCTCATTGACTGTATATGAGAGCTGGAATGAGTGAATCCTTTCCTCTGGTGTTTAAACAAGGAAGTAACCTGCTGGTTCCAGAAAGCCCAAATCCCATAGGCTTCTATAGAGAAATAAACAGCTATTACTCAGTCATTTTATTTTTCAGAATAACCATTCTTTTAAACATATTTTTTTATATATTTTCTCCAGTGGAAGTTGTTCAAGTTATAAACTGACCAATCAGATACCTCAAATAAAAGCATGTGGTCTCACGTCCAACGTTTTAAGTGCTGCAATGACAAATTTTGTGTAGCCCGCTTTCAAGTAGTAGGAATGCGGACTTCCAACAAGCTCAATCCTGATTGGTTGGAGTGGTTCACATAGAAATGTCGATTCTGCCCGATTCGGATCAATCGTTGCTTACTGACAATTTCTGGCTCCAACATGGCGTTCTATGTATTGTAAAAGAAAATGGCGACTGAATTGACTCAATTTCATTGGAGCAGGAGTTAAGTAATTTTTTATGGGTGATGTCACACTCACAAGCTCCAGTTCTCAAATACAGTCAGTGTTATGTCATAGTTAGAAGGAGGCTTGACAAAGTAAATAAACTGGGTATGGGCTATTTTTTTTTTATTTTTTTATTTTTTTTTTTTGGCCAATCGAACACTACTTAAATTGTTTATAACAGTATTATTGTTGTATGAAAATCTACAAAACAACATCTCACTGTGAGGAAATGCAGCACGAATTGAGGATCCTACAAAAATCTTAAGATCAGGGTTTTACAGAGGGGCTTTGGAAAAAATAGCCCCGGGCCTCACAATTCATTAATGTGGCCCTGGCCGTATTCAAGTCGTTTCCGGGTTGCCCAACCTTCATTAGAGCTCAGATGCTACAGTTCACTTAAGAAAGGAAGGTTCTGTAAGAACTTTATTATCACTTCAACAATCAAATGCCAGAAAGAATTGCAGAGTAAAGAAGAGTTCTTGGCAGCTGTCATTTCAGCATTTTAACATCACCACAACTGGGGTTGTCAACTCAATTGTGTCTTTTTTGCTACTCAAAAAAGCTAAGCTGACAGTATACCAGTGAAACCCATGTTTTACAGTTATTCGGACAAGATCTAATATATACATAAAAATGTATTTGCGTAGAGCTTCCTGCAGATGTGATAAAGACTGTTGAAACACTTTTCCATGTGCACAGAGATAAGAAGGAACCTCTGGACTTTTGAATTAAAACTCTACCTCCATGGTTGTTTGCATCCAACAAGCATAACCTCACTTAACAACAATATAAAATCACTGACATTTTGTTTCAATATATGATCAAATTCAACGACAAAAAAGTGGAATAGGCGTGATGTTAGTAAAAATAAAACGCATTCTGCTTTCCACACAGCCCGAGCAAAAAGAGCCGCTCAGTCATGATATTGCAGCATTGAGATCACATTGACATTTTGAGATCACTTCAATATTGCATTGGCTGTTATTAAAATTCATATCATGAGCGTGTGTGCTTGTGTGTGTGCCCTGGGGTGGTGCACAGCGGGAGGATTTGTATTTGGCACATCAATTAGTCCGTCATAATGTCACCGGCTTCACATTGTTCTGCTTAAGGCGAAAAGTGTGTTTCTGGACAGGGTATAAAAAAACTAACACTTGTTGATTAAAGGGAGAAAATAACATTTTGTTGTTGTTGTTTACATAACAGTTAAAGTATTTTATTCAGAACCAAGTGAGGGTTTACAGTTTAGAAATGTTACTGGTTAGTTAGTTACTGGAATAACTAACTAACCAGTTACTCTGAAAGTAAGTCGTTACAAAGGAATATATAACTATTTGCATTAATGTAAAAAAAAGTTTTTCATCAAAATTTGGATATCTCTAATCAGTTTTTGCAAGTTAGTTGACCAAAAGTTCCTTATGTCTTTCACAGTTCTATTCAAGTTAAAGGACAGCACAACAACATTGTATATAGTGAAGTATTTTCCTAGTGCATGTGTCACAATGAAAACAGTTGGAATCTGACAGTGTGAAGTTTATTTCATAATTAACATTTTTTTGGTGCTTTTCAAAACAATTATACATTAAAACATTGCAACTTTAGTTGCAACTTTTCCCAAAAGCCATCACAACAACAGCCATTTTTCAGAGAATAGCTGAAAATATACTTTATTGTCGTATATCATGATATATATCGTTATCGTGATATAAAATATTTTATATCGTGATATACATTTTTTTCCATATCGCCCAGAACTACATTACAGTAAGTTATTATTGCAAATCATATTTGCACAAATTCATAGTTAATGGAAACACAGCTCATGAGAACGTCAGTATTTAGGGCGAAGCTCCAGTGTTAAAGGGTTAACTCTGTGGTCGAGAAAAAAATAAATCAGACATGCAATCTCAGACAAATGCTCGTTTTTCTTTTTTTTTTTTCCAAAAGTAAACAGACATTTGAAATATTCTGGCAGTAACTGTTTCTAAATAAATACATCAAACTCTAACAACCTGAGAAAGTAGTCTGGAGGTCGTTCTTCTATGCCCACCAGAGTATTCCAAACTCGCCAATTCTGCAGCTTCTGTTTGGTGTTTGTGTTCGGCTTCAACTTTAGGATTTCTTGACTCATTGAATCGCTTATGCTGTTGTTAACCCAGCAGCTTCCCCTCCTGACAGGAAGACACTTTATGATAAAACACTAGCTGTGGTGTTTCTGGTTTAATTAATCAATCCATGGTAACTGTGCCATATCTACCATTCAGTAATGATAAAAGTGCTGTTAAAACAAAAACTAACTTAGATAATCCTGAACTGAAAAATACTGGTGATACCAAACCAATGGTCCCCAAAGTCTGTAAAATCAAATCCAGCTTCAAGAAGAAAAGAAAATGTCATACAGATTAAGTTGATACAATTTTTTTTATTGAGATATAAAGTTACACAAAATTAAAAGAAAGTGTTGTTTTATAAGTATTTGTATTTTAATCTGAGAATGTGAGAGAATAAAGTGAAAAGTTTGTTATGTGAAGGATAAATTTGAACCTTAACATTAGCGATTTAGTAAACACTAAACATTGAATGTAAATATTTTAACTGACAGAGCATCTGTCTAGTTTTTATTGTTGCTTTCTGCCTGTTTTGCCTGAGTTGAAAGCCTCGTCTTGTCTCTCAGTTAACAACAGCAAAGCTTCTTTGAGAAAGTGGAAAATTTTGTGGAGTTCTCTGAAGAACTTTCTCAACAATAGTCTCCCACGCATTCCATAAACTGCCGGTAGAGTAATTTCTGCGTCTGTACATGCCAGCCACAATTTAAAGAAGTGTTTTTGCTCGAAGGTTGTCTTCTTTTTTCTGGATCCTGGGGTCATGATGGCACCACAATAAGAAGCTGCTAGATGAGTCTGCCACACTGAATTCTGTTCAAG
>NC_050533.1:21623628-21638722 GCF_002922805.2 Oryzias melastigma
AAAATAAAAAAAAAAAAAAAAAAAAATCATCAATGCAGTTAAGCTGTTGTAACTGACTCTGAAATGTACCTATGATTATGAGTGCAGCTCCCACAGCAGACGAGTTGGAGGTGTGCCCGAGCCTCGTGTGGATCTGTGCATGTGTGTGGCAACATGAGCAAAAAAATCCAGCCTAAAAGACTAAAAGTCACTGATACAAGCAGATTAATTTATATTTTTCAGAATACAATGCACATTTAAAAGCCTTATTGAAGAAAAAAAATGCATCATAAAGCTTAATCCAGAGCCCTTTATATATGGATTAAATCTGGTTGTGCTTATTGATGTTGAAATAATTTTAAATGTTTGATACTAACAAGCGGTCACAGTAACACATGTTTTAGAGTTATCAGTGTGTTTTTGCACAAAAGGTTAGGAGTTACATGTATTGTGAATACACTCACACGGCTAACATGTAGCAGCGTCGGGTTGTGTTTAACATGTTGCTAACAAGGTTGGGAGTTAGCATTGTCAGGGAAATATTGCTTTAGCTGCATCAGTCTGGTTGTCACATGTTGCAAACAAGGTTGGATATGCATTTTGAATATGCTAACATGGCTTTTAATGTTAATATGTAGCACTTTCAGAATGTATTTTTTTTCTACGTGTTACTAAGAAGATTGGGAGTTAATATTGTTATAGTAAAATGTTTTAATTGGTATTAGTCTGTTTTTTTTTTTACGTGTAGCAAACAACGTTGGGAGTTAGGTGTTGTGAATACGCTAACGTGGCTAACGCAACTAACATGTAGTGGTGTCAGACTGTTTTTTCAACAAATTACTAACAAAGTTGGGAGTTAGCAAAGTCATAACAACATTTGTTTAAGTTCTATCTCTTTTTTTCCTCATGTTGCAAATAAGGTTGGGAGTTACAGGTATTGTAAATAAGCTAGCATGGCTAACGTTTCTCACGCGGAAAATATGTAGCAGAGTCGGGGTGTTTTTTTTATGCATTAATAACAAGATTAGGAGTCAGCATTGTCACAGTAACATTTATTTTACCAGGATCAGTCATTTTGTCAATGTTGGAAGTTAAAGGTATTGTGAATATGCTAGCATGGCTAACGCTTCTCACGCAGATACTGTATAGCAACCTAAGGGGGTTGGAAGTTAGCATTGTTACAGTAACATTTGTTTTAAATGGGATCAGTCTGTTTTTTTTTTTTTTTTTTGCATATAGCAAACAATGTTGTGAGTTACAGGTGTTGTGAATATGCTAACACAGCTAATGCTTCTAATGTTGCTAACTTGCATGTAGCGTTATCGGACTGTTTTTTTTTTTAAATGTGGTTCTAACAAGGTTGGAAGTTAGATATCATGAAGATGTCTAATGTGTAGCGTGTTAAAGGTTCTAGAGTTACTGACTTATTTTTTGACTCTTTTCTCGCTTAATGCACCTTATATGTCATATAAATTCAAAAATAAAACATCGACTCTGTGCCTTATAATCCACTGCATATATGGTACAGAAATTATGGTAAATTGTGTATTTTTTACACTAAATGACTACATTTTAAAGCAGTTTTTGCTGAAAAACATTTCAGTTTTTTTCCAGAAAAATTGTTCCAGTTTAACTAAAACACGACTATTCTGAGGAGTGGAAGATGAATGGTGTTTTCCTGCTCTCTCTCAGCAAACTCTGTGACTTAGCACACAAACAACGACACGCTCACACCATTATGAACCATCCAGCAGAAGCAACGCATGACAACACCAAACCAAATCCTATCTGAATCTAATATAAGTTCCTATAAACGCTGTGAATTTCTGATATTTAAAATCTTCCAGTGTTTTCCGCTCTGCTGCCTGTCTTTCACCATGTCCTTGGATTCTCAAAGATATATAAAAACAGATACTATCTTCAACCAGCGAAGCCATTAGAGGGAAATATTCGACAAGGAATGTGTGGCACACACCGTTCCTTCGGGAATGTCAAGGCTCTGACCTCCTCTGCAGTTATCATTGTTTTTTTGAGAGCTGTCCACAGTTATCAGGAAGCAAAGCAGAAAAAGGAAACACCCTGAGCACAGAACTAGGGGGACCGAATGGGCGGAGAGGAAGAGGAGATGACAAGAAGGCAAGGGAAGCAAAATACTTGGAAAAAGAAGAATGAGAATGAGTTAGAAGAAGAGAGGGAAATCATTAAAAATAAATACAGTAAAACATGTGAGAAGATTAGAAGCGGAGGGGGATGCAGGGGGTAGTTCGTGGAATCAACAACTCTGAGTTGGAGAACAAAGATGGCTGCCTGACGCTCCTGACAGTGAAACTAGGAATGGGAATGAAACCTGTAAGAAGAGAATAACGCTTTTATATTTATCTTTCACCTCACAGCAACCGCGCCTGGCATGAGCAGCCTGCTGCACTGTCACAACACTGAGCATGTGCGGCTGCTCTGGTGATGGCACGCGTGGAGCAAGGGAGCACTTCCTTCACATGATCTTCCCATGACTGACACTTTAAAAGCATCTCATAAAACAGCCACACACCCACCCAATTAAAGTCTTTTTTTCCCGAAGCCTCAGCAACAGTAAATGCAGCAACGCTGGCTGCACTGTCTTTGACTGGTAGCACTAAATGAAAGTGTCTCTGCTAATGCAATTGACCCAGTTTCTCAGTAAGGCAGAGATCTATAGGGAAGTAATTAAAAAAACGGTTCCTCTCAGTGTGTCGACCACACAGGAAAAAAAGAATCAAAATCATCTCTGGCCACCATGTTGGTTTGGGAGGAAGGATTATTGTTTCCTTTGGAAATAACATCTTTCAGGGGAATCAAGGACATATACAAAAAAAAAATATGTGTGTAGTAAACTAGATGAGAGAAGAAGAAGAAGGTGGGAGTACAGAGCACTGAAACAGAAGAAAGAGGTTGTGAAGGAAAGGCAGAGAAGATGAAAAAGTAGATAAATTATTGAGATGATGGAAAAATAAAAATAAGACTAGTACAAAGAGATGCCACAGAAGATGGAAGAAAAGGCAAGACAAGAGGAAGGACACAGAAAAGCAGATAGAAGACAAAAAGAAAACATCAATGAGTCTAAGTCTGCAGGGATTCAGGGAAGGAAGGAGACTATTGGAGAAGGAGATTTATATAAGTAAAACAATCAGGGAAATAAACAGAAAAAAGGGAATAATAAAAAGAGAATCTTAGAGATAAAAAAGACGTAAAGTTGCAAATTTTAAAAAAGTGTATTGCATTTAATAAAAAAAACTAAGGGTAATCTTCAGAATATTTTTTTAGTGTATTAAAAAAAACAGTGATTTATCATTCTAATTGTTTCGCATATAAAAAAAAAAAAATAAAAAAAATAACTAATTTACTTAGCAATTTTTTTGTGCATAAACAAAATTCCGAGTGAATTTTGTATTCATTTCTTACTGTATTAAAACAATAAGATAAACATGCGGATCTCGGTACACATTTTTTGTATATTAAAATAAATGTATATAAGTAAAAATAGAAAAAAATTACAAAAACAGACGATCTTCGTTCTAATTTTTTCCATGATTTTTATTTTAATAACCATACTTTTAATAACCATTATGAATTAATGAGATTAGTAACGAAAAAATGTTTTAACACAAAGAAATTAGATAAATGCTCTTTTTTCATTTTTTCATACAGGAAAAAATTAAAACAAAGATTAATTGTTTTTTGTTGTTGAATTAAATACGGTTCCATAAAAACAAAACAAATTACTTAAATAAATAATGAAATGGACAAACAAGAAGAGGAAATGAAGGGTAAAAAGGGAACCAAAGCCTTGTTTTAATGGTAAGAAAAAATAAAATAAAAATAGAATAAAGTTAAAAACACTTGAGTGGAGGAAACTAAGAGAAAAAAAAGTATGAGAAGCAGGCAACTAAGTTCTTGAGCATCTATTCAGTAAACTTTCTGATAGACTTTTGACTTTGTACACACAGCCAACAGAAAAGTCAGAAGTTTGATTGCATCTTCACTGTTTCTTTGTGTTTTGTTTGTGTGCACTGACCTTGAATTCCTCCTGAAAGCAGCAAACAATTCCTCGTCTTCCTTTCCCTCCCACGGATGGATGTGTCAACGTCTGCGTGATGAGGAAGAGCTTCTCCACCTCTTCCGTTCACTCCTCCACCTGCAGGGAGACGGGGATGAATGACAGAGAGCAGACGATCATTAGGAGCAGAGCGAGTTGTAAACATCTGGGTGGCTTTTAATCTTTCCAGAGTTGTTCTGAATGGCTTATGTTATTGGATTTCCACCCTTTTGCAGCGTGCTGACGTATCAATTACATCATTTCACTGAAACGATTACAGAAAGTCTTTAAACTGTGGGAAAAATGCAGCAATTATATATCTATAATTAATGTTCCCCCGCTTATTCGCGTTTCTTTATTCGTGGTTTCACGTATTCGAGTTTTTTCAGTCACGTGACTCTTCCGGTTTGTCACAAAACCCCAACAACTCAAGACACTTGTATGACACCTTTGTTTCCGAAGGTGCTACGCGAATATCCCAGGGAGGGGTGATTTCTTCAATGTACAATGGTCCTGCTCACAACTACAATTAAAAAAGCAAAATAAATTGAAAAAATAAATATTATGGAAATCACAATGTGAATCCAGTAAAAAAAAAATATATATATATATATATACTGTATTTAAAAAGGAAAATGTATTAGAAAACAAAATTCATTTCCAGAATTTAAAAAAAATGAACCAAAATACAAAAAACAGAAAAAATAGGTTTGATGGGACATCATTAAATTTTTTTTTATGTTTTGGTTTCTGTCATTTGTTTTGATTTTTTTAATGCAACATATTTTTTCATTTTTATTATTTTATTTCATTTTTTTTGCTTTTTAAATGGTCTTTAATTCAATTTTTTTGTTTTTATGTTTTTTGTTTTTGCGTTGAGTGACTTGTTGGTATGATTTGGACTTCAGGGCCACCGTAGCAATGTCTTATGAAATAAAAAGGGGCAGGGAAGAGGTACAAAGAAAAACACAATTATATTGAAGAAAAAAAATCTGATGTTGAACTGTTTTTTACATGCTTTAAATTATAATAAACTTTGAGTTTTTCAACCCTTTTATTATCAGGTTGACATCATATTGACATAAAACAAACATTTTACACACTTCACAATCCCATTGCTGTCTTGCACAGTGTATATACTACAAAAGTCGGTTTTATGTGTTGGAATTTTCTTAACTTGTATGTATTCAGTCAAAAAAAATGCCTTGTATGTTTCCCTAAAAAATATAATTTTTTAGGTAAATGCAATAAAAACTTTTACTTACAGGTAAAAAAAAAAAAACATCCAACAATACAAAACACCTTAAAAATTCAAATATAAATATCATTTCACCACTCACAAAGAGTAAATTAATGAGATAGATAAACATTTTATATAACTTGTAAGCCAGGTTAACATCTTTTGATCATAGATTGATTTAAAAATATATACTTGAGTAATACCACTAAATCTAGAGTGACTTTCTTAGAATGACGCTTTCGGCGATGGCGGTTTGCATTCGGTCATTGACATGGATGTTACTTTGACATTCGTCACCTTATAATGACAATGCCTCTTTACTCTGACCTGACCTCAGTAACCTACAGCTTAATCGGGTTTGCAGTTTGCTACTTCAAACTCTTGCTCTACCACCACTAATCTTCTTCCCTGGCTTTTGGCGGCTCCCTAGAGGGGTCGCCACAGGGAATCATCTGCCTCTATCCAACCCTTTCTCCTACCATCCCCAAAAAATTATTTACTTTAGTTTGAAAACAGCATGCATGCAACATGTTAAAAGGTTCATAGAGAACCCCTTTAAAATTGAGGAAAACATTTTTTTTTTTTGTGTGGTTGATTTCAAATTCCGTTCTTGAGAGAAAAGATTTTGGGATTCAGTTGGAATGAGTAGCTGCATATCTGATTAATGGGCCCACTGGGATTCCATGGACAAATATATTTGTATTGGCAGGTCTGCATCAGCTCATGCCAGCATGCTTCATCATCAGTGCCTGCAACAAGGCTGACGCCAAGATGAAACCCATAATCACACTCTGCACCACTAAGGTGATCATGATACTTTAGCTTCAGTGAGAACTGTTTCTGTTGTGCCTAAGTATTAGATTTATTCATCCTGATGCAATAATGATGTTATTTTATGTGTTGGTTTAATTAAGGTGCATTTCAGAGAATAATTGACATTTTTAAGTATTCTGAATGACAGAACTGTTGGGATTTTAGCCTGATGGATAATGTTGCTGTGAAAAAAAGGAAATTAAAAAATAAAAAAACAAAATTGCATATTTTAAAAGAAACTTAACAGTAAAAGAGTAGTTCGGGCTTGTTTTCTACCTATCAAAACCTAGTAGGAGATGCAGTCTTACTTTGATACTGCTTTGAATTTATAACATTTTTTTTAATAATACATATGAATTATGCTTCTTTTGTGGCAAGAATAAAAACAGAAATATATAAAAACTAGCATTTTCTCAAAATGTGAAATTATTTTTTTATGCCTGACAGAAGCTCTTATGACTTCTTTTCAAAATAAAATACATTTTGTGCCAAACAGGATTATCAAAATGCAGCTGTGGACAGCATAAGACAATATAAGCTTTAAACCAGTAAAGGATCAAACTTTTTACCAAATTGTTGCTTAGTATTTGAAATCTGTTTATTCTGGAAGAAGCAGAGAGCAAATACCTCTTCAAGTCAGCAGGGATGTAAAAACCTTTACATAGTTTAACTTTTAGTTGCACCTCAGCTATACATTTTTAAACTTAAAAAATCAAAAAAATATGAATAATATTATTTTATATATGGAAAAGTAAAAGAGCCACAAGTGGAGCGCATGCAGGCTGCAGACCCCTGTTATACTAACTTATGAAATCATGACTTTATCATTGTAAAATATTGACTCTTTTACTCATAAGTCTGCAAATTTATTTTCATAAAATTACAACTTTTTTTCCATAATTTCTCAACTTTATTCAATTAAATTCTTGACTTTTTTTCTCAAAAGTTTATGACTTTATTCCTGTAAATAAATGTATTTTAAAATGTTTTTGGTGCCCCTAATATCCATCGAAAGATGTATTTCTGTTCTATGATATGAAATCTGTTAAAAAAAAAGTTTAACAGTTCATTTGCATGTGATGCCATTATAAGCGTTCTAAAACTGGTTGGCCCTCAAATTTCCCCTTCACCAAATCTGGATCCCTTAACAAAACGTTTGGAACCCCCCTGGTCTAGATCATGTTTTAACATGAATGAACACACTGATGACAGGACACTTTTACAAGATGAATGGCATTGCTTTCATTTCCTGAACACGCATAGGTGTTGCCACATTGATTAGCACTTCACAATGCAAAAGGCACTTAGACCAGTTAGGCTTTAGGAAGCAGATTTGCCAGGTAGGTAAGCTTCTTATAACACTCGCAAGCTTTAGTTGCCTGACAAATGTTAAAAAGAAAGATTCTCAGTAAGATTTGATTTTATTGTATCAATTAAATATGTTTTAATCAACCAGACCCACCTTTACAGCGCGTTTGAGTTTGCTAATGCCACCACATGATGCATCAATATTCATATGGTCATAAAGAAGCGCTTCGTGGCCAGCACTCTAACAGACCACACTGTGAGTGTGATATACTGACGCAAAGTCCCTCTCAGCTTCACTCTGCACTCTTCCATAAGCAGCTGACGTCAAAATACATCTGTGAGTAGACTGGAAGGAGGCTGCGTCGATGACTGGACACATGATTAAAGATTTGTGAGCCGGTCAATCTCCTAAAATACCTCTGGATAGAATATATAGAGAAACTTCTAAGGTTATTCAGCATCAACCCTATATCGTGTTCGTGAACACACTGCTGAGCTTCCAAGTGGAACAGAAACAGCAGATTATGGTTTTACCACATAGCTGGGGCTTTTTGATCAAAGGTACAAGTTCCAAACTGCTGCCACGGAGGGGAGAGCCAGGGTGGGGATTTTTGTACTTGTGTCTACAGGCAGCCAAGCGCGCTGACAATGACTCATGCGGG
The DNA here is from genome assembly GCF_002922805.2 of Oryzias melastigma. Lineage (NCBI taxonomy): Eukaryota > Metazoa > Chordata > Actinopteri > Beloniformes > Adrianichthyidae > Oryzias > Oryzias melastigma. Next base: position 21,631,703 of record NC_050533.1, read on the forward strand.
CTATAATGTGATTTCCATGTTCTGCTCGTCAGCAGTACCTGACAAAAAGCCATGTGTACTCATTTATATCACACATTAAGAGATTTGTAGAGAGCACATTAGAGTTGGGAGCAAATCTTCGGGTGCAAACGTTACCGCCGGCAGAAGCTGAAACAATTTGTCAGGTCAAGTCACAAGAGCAAAGCTACAAGCCAGAGGGACTTCAATTCACAATTTTTTGGTTTTGGGCAAGTTTTGTATTCTTTACTTCAAGCTGTGAGTCCTGAAAGGGCCTCTCTACCCACAGAGTTGAAGTCCTGTAGCTGACAAAGAATCCAGCTAAACCAAGAAAAATAGAAATAACCAATGGTTTTTTTAAAGGCAGACAGTTCTAAATCATATCAGAATGTTGTAATTCATATATATATATGAATTAACATTCTAATTCATATTAGAATGTTGTAATTTAATTTACATACACACACACATATATATATATGTGAGTGTGATTTTTTTTATATCATAAAGAGAACATTTACTTTAAATTGTTTATTTATATTTTATATTATTAACATTTTATGTCAAATACCCCTGCTTGTTTGTGTAAATAAATCTATTTTTATTTTAAATATAGTTCAAGCACCTACCAGGGGTAGTTTTTTTTTTTCTTTCTATTTGATCAATCTGAAGGCCCGGTCCCACTGGCTTACACAGCCATATCACAGGTGGAGGACAGAAAATTTCATCCCGGAGTACAGACGCTGTTAGGAGCGGACTGGAGTGTACTGGGTGTATACGGCCGTGAAATCGACGCACATACATGCGGTACAAAATTTGGCAGCTGTTACGTGTGGAAATTATTTTTGAACTGCACAAAAATTGAGACCGCAGGTGACTGCGTGTGGTACCAGCAGTACCGCCGTGCAATGGCTGTGAAACACCGGTGCAGCAGCAGTTTCAGTGCGAGATCGGACTGTGGAGCAGACGCAGACACATGCGCTTGGACACCGAAAAACTGCGCTTGTGCACATTTGCAGCACGGCCCAGCCAGTCTGCGCTTGTACTGCCACTTACAGAGTCTGTTTAGCAGCTGATTGAGGGAGGACGCACATATACTTGAATATATGCGAGTAGGGAATGCTCTGGCAGAGGAGTGGTAGAGGAATGGACTGTATCACTGCAATTTCGCGAGCATTCATTAAGTTGGCGTGCCTAAGCGCGTGTGGCACATTTTCCAACTTTTTTACCCATCATATGGCCGTCAAATCCTGTGGGACCGGGCCCTTTATGTATTTGGGCTTGCTGAATCACAGAGGCCGTTCCCCCTGATCATGTCCTTCCAGGGTAAACAACCATTTCCCAGTCGGACAACAACATAGTACCCCTATCCAAAGACTCTTAGAAAGCAGGTAACTCTGTTCTGCTGTTTGTCCCATGAGCCAAACCCACAAAAAGATATCTGATCCTGATCTGGGGCAGCAAGGGTGCGACCCTACTTAGCATAATATGTGTATAAGTAGGGGGTATAAGCAAACCCATTCCACCTCACCACCTCTCACCATAGGCAACTCCACAGAGGAAGACAATCCAACCTTTCTGTCAGAGTTGGGTTTCAAAAGCAGAACTGTACACTATGGTGGACCTGACTTTAGCTGGTACTAAACGGCCTTCTGCACAAACTCATCATCCAGATGTTTCCCACTCAGAGGACAGACTATGTCTAAATGGTTGAAATCTATTTCTATGAATTGGTCGGTTGAGACATCTGCCCTTGACTGTCGCCCAAATGCCATTGCACGCCCCAGCTGTAGTCATTCTTGCAGCACACGGGCCTAAGGGAGAGCAATCCCACATAACATTTTCAGTCTGAGCCTGGCTGGGTCCTGTGGGAGGAGGTCCAGGCACCAGGTTCTGGTCTACCAGCTGCAACCTCAGTCCAGCTGTAAAATAAGCTGTGAAATAAGGCTCACAAGGGACACATAAACTGCCACCATATTGTGGTGGGTGGGGTGTGGACAACCCACTGGGTTTTTACATAGTACCTATATATTTGTCTTTTACCCATTGGGTTTTTACATATTAGGTATGTATCTTATACATACTGGATTTTCACATGGTATCTCCTGGGTATTTATGATGAAACCCACTGGGTTTTACACTGTTTCTAATGGGTATTCGTGTTAAATGGTGCCTACTGGGTATTTTAATGTTGCTATCTATGCCTTATCATTTAGTTAGAACAATATTCATAGAAGACTCAATTTAATCTTTAGTAACATTTATTTTCTACAACTACAAGTAAACAGCAGTGTTTCTGATAACTGCTTATTAAATTTGAAAGGTTTCTTAAAAAAAATATATAGACATATCCTAAATAGAGTATATATATATATATATATATATATATATATATATATATATAAATAAAACAGTAAATGTGAAAACTCAAACAGGCTGCCTCATTAAAAAGTGAACAGCCACATGACCTTTCATCATTAGATTTCATCACTACCTGCTTACTGGAAAAGTGCGGCTCACACTAATAAACTCCAGGTAAAGAAAATCAATCTGCATTATTTTTTACTGGTTAAATCTTATCAAAGATGTGGATGCTGCGATTACAAATATGACAATGTGAACAGTGTTTTTCTCTCTCAATAACATCAGCCTATTCTGCTCCAATGGTAAATTTAGTCTATTTTTTAATAGATGAGATTCATTAAAATGTTAAACTCTACTCTGACTCCAGTGGATTAAGTCCAGCACTTGTTTTATGGTGGTTACATCTGATTAATCCTAAGAAGACAGAACCGCGGTAGCATGAAAACGCGGCTCCTGCATGAACATGAACAGAGACGTGTGCATGGACCCAAAACAGCCGGCTCACTCAATCAGAAATCGTTCCATGCCTTTGAAATTGAACGCATAATACAATCATCACATTGGCCCAAGTGCTTGTTTGTGACTTTCTCTCCACGTGAAGCTAAGTTGTGTGCCTGGAAATCTCATTAAGCTAATTCAAGGCTTACTCTGGCCAGCTTTAAAGCCTGAGCTTAGGAACAGCACTGAGGCAATGAGGGGTGAACCTACTTTATCAGGCTACGAAAACGCTCTCTTCAGCCCTGCCAGCATCTTAACAAGGCCAGGTTTCTCTGACCCAGCAATTGGCAGTGGAAAGGTTCAACCCAGCAGCCACCTGTTTGTGCAGGTAGGTGGCTGCGGCTAAGAGGAAGTGTGCCTTCTGCTCCGGCTCGTTGAAAGTCAACAGCTTGCCTCCGCGCGTCATCCGCCGTGCAGAGAGTTCACATGAATCCGCGATTGGCTCGTCTGAAGTGGAGGCACAGGTATCACAAAATTCCCACTACTTCAGCCTTGCCTCAAGGCAAACTGAGCCAAACTTGGCAGAAAGAAAAGCAATTTATTAAAAAGACTGCGGAGTGCTCTTGTCTAATGTTTCATTAAATTATCCCCCCATTCACCCGCCTCTATTTAGCAGTAAAGCCTCTTATGGCAGCTGTGAGATTTCAAGAAGGGGGGCTAAGGCCAGCTGTAATCTGATATTTCTTTCCGCGGATAAAGAATGCTATGGAGCCACTTCAGATGGGATTAAAAGAGCCACTGATCTGTTTGTGCCCATCCCCTATGCTATTCCAGCTGTTGAAGAGAGACCAACACAGACAATTAGGCACCTGAAAGCAACATGAGCTATAAGGTCATTTTTGTGTGCACTCTGGTGGTGTGCGGCAGAGATTGCTGGGGTGTTGTTCCCCTCTTGGTGCATGCTCATTAAAGCCAAGCTATGCAAGGAGTGCACTGACTGTGAAAGCGAGTTTTTTTTTTTTTTTTTTTTTTCCTGCCAGTGCATTTGTTCAAATAGTATTTCTAAAATAAAAGAAACATTTTTCCTACATAGAAAACCCTCAAACAGATTAAATGCAATAATACAATACCATTAAATCTACTGATCTGATAGTGAAATGGAAAAAAATAAACGTAGACATATCCTAAATAGAGCATATAAAGCTCTACTTTGCATATCTGAGCCATCTGCTGCTCACGACGTTTTAGATAGATCTCATCAGCAGATGATTTTCCTAAAGCTCACGTATAGAGTTTGATTAGAAAAGAAAAAGAGGCCAAAAAGAAAAAACATCCTGTGTGTGAAATCTCACAGTATGTGATCTTAAATGTGTTGAATGTATTTTTTTAACAAACTATCCACACTTTCAGCATCAGAACACAGTGGATTCATTAACAGAAATGGTAAAATGTTTGTATTGAATAGATTTTCACTTTGTGAAATCGGTGACATAATATCCACAGTTTAGAGAAATCTATGTATTGTAAATGCATGTATGTATGTACGTATGTAAGTACATTATCATATCATGAAAAGCTGATTTTAAAGTGAATCAGATCATATGTTTTGAATTAAATTTGTACATTTAGATGAATATGTAAGATTTCAACATGATAAAAAGTTTTGTCATTTAACACCTTGCTGAATTGGACAGTTGGTGTTTGTAGTTTTTATGTCAACAACAGAAATGTTCCGTGTGCATTTCGTTTGAGTTTCTATTTTAAGCTAGTCAAGCAAAACTAAGACACATTAGCAGTTACATCCATGGTTAAGATTCTGACGCTGAACGCTCACATTCCTAACATTTAAAAGGAAGAAAACTCCCTATCTGCTGGCAGAGTGCTCAGTGTAGTTGTACATGCCTGTGTAGTGACTTTGGTTCAAAGATGTTTGATATAAAGTCCCTACACAGGCATGTGTAGTCACAATATCTTGAATTTATAGAAATAAGGTTTCTTCAGCTCTGTGTTCTCCAATGAATACAAAACTTAAGCATAAATTGAGTGAACCATGAGGAAAAACAAATATATTACAAGCATTTTACTAAAACATAATCGTAAATTATTTGGTGGTATAAGATATAAATGCACACTTTAATGTGTTCATATAATTAGTTTTATTAGAAATTTTTGAAAGTATCAGTTAATTTAAACTCCTACAACAACTTTATGCCACTTAATAGGGCTTGCCGATACTGAGCATTTGGGAATCGATGCGATACCAGTCAGTATCGCAAATATCGATACCGATATTTTTTTCAAAATCTCAGTTGTTTTTATTGCCATGAATGTTTTTTTTTATTACTTTATACACATAAAAACAGAATTAGTATGATAATTTTCAGTTATTCAAAAACCAGTAAAGCAACACAGATAAAAATTGAAATGTCTTTACGACCGAGTGGGGAGGGGTGAACAATGCATGAACAATACAATGCAAAGCAACACAATTGAAGGTTTGAATTTTCTTAGACTTCACTCAAATTAAACAAGCTTTCCTCATGAGCCCTCGTGCACAAACTTTTAGGTATACAAGTTCACATTTGTAATTCAAAGCCCCCGAAAGTCCTGTAGTCACTTGTGAAATAATTTCTGTGTTGCAAACACATTTCCATCTGGAAAGGCTAGAAATGTGCTTTTAATGTAGCTGTAATATGCTCTCTGCCAGCATTTTCCACTGTTTGATTTTCAAAAACACAAAAATGCAAATACAAAGCCTTAGGCAGTCTAGTATCCCAGAAGGCAAAAAAAAAAAAAAATCACACAGTGCTTTGCATTCTACTAACAAGAACCTTCATCTATAATAAACTTATGCTGCTAACCTTCTGCTGCAAGTTTAACGCGGGGTCACTTCTAAAGCATTGACTGGGATGAAAAGAGACGGATCAACTTTTACGTCTGATTAGCAGTTTGTGGCTTTTTATGACTAAACACGGCTATAAATACAACACTATCAACACAATCACGGCCTCCGCCACAACAAAGAGAACTATCTCATTTGCAATTGATGCATGTGTGTGTGCGCAGAAGTATCATTACACTGTTTCTCAGTTTTTACAACACAACTCTAATGAGCTCATGCATTTGCACACACTGATTTCAAGACCATCCAACTCGTATTAAGAAGGTCGTGTTGGTGTCACACTTTCTACTTCATCTTGAAAACAATCAACAGCCTGCAAAGTGCTAGTGTCTTTATAAACAGATTCTTGGAAAAAAAAAAAAAAAAAACTGCATTCACAATTTCCAGGCTGTTTTACATGATTGTTTTTTGTCTCTTAAGCTACAAAGTGTGTGTTTGACACCAGACAGGACAGTGTTTGTGTGATGATATACTGAATCCGAATGGTTTCTTCACAGATGCTGGCAGGCAGCATCCGAGTGAACTTAATAAACGGTCATCTGAGCTGCTGCATGTTGACTGAAGATATCATTGATAACACTCTCTGGCAAACATACTGATTAAAAAAAAAAGAGTATGGAGTTTGGATGTGGACAAAAGGTCATTTCTGCCCACTCAACAGCTTTACAAGATGACATTTACAATTCCTTCAACAGCACATATACTCAGACAGTAGGATTCTGATCTGAGATATGAGTCTTATACAGTTGAAATTTGCCTTGAAAACACACATGCAGAATTCTTTTTAATTGATTTTATCTTTGTTGGGTAGTTAAAGGGTTAAGGCCCAAAGCACTTTACAGTCACAATCACATTCGCGCACTGGCGCCAACCTATAAACCCAATAAGATATATGGGGATCAGCATCTTGGTCAAAGACACACGCCTGGAACCAAATCTGTGATTTTCTGATCATTGGTTAACTGCTCTAATTTGCACCTTTGCCTTTTCCCTTTTATATGTTGTCCTCCTTATGGAAACAAATCTAATTTCATGTAATAAGTAAGCGATAGTTTCCCATGATGTGTCTATTATTAGAAATGAATGGACAACATGGAAGCTGGAACCGTACGACAAAAAGTCGAGAATGGTTGCTTCCAATAACTTCTGATAATGCGCACTTCTGAGGGCATTATCCTGATTATGCTATGTTCACTTGCGAAAGAAATTTGTTTTTAGTATTCAGTCTTGTTAGTGGGGCAGTTTAGCCCATTTATTTAACAGAATTGTGCATTTTGTGATACAAGCACCAAATTTGGCACACATGTACATTAACATGT
>NC_050533.1:21640548-21648040 GCF_002922805.2 Oryzias melastigma
ATTTTGAAATCCAATATGGCGGACATAAAGAGAAAATTCCAAGTGGCCCAATATCTGAAAATGTTCGCAGCATGTTAATGTACATGTTTGCCAAATTTGGTGCTTGTATCATAAAATGCACAATAGGTTTGCTATGCTGCCCCACTATGTCCTTTTACATTTAAATCACGTTTTCACAAAAAGCTGACTATTTGGTACGTAGAGCAACACACTGTCATGATATCGGCCACAGAGCCCACTTCAAACTACACTAGAGTGGCAATGGAAGGTCGTATGTAAAACATGATAAATTAAGGAAAGCTTCAGTTTAGTTTCCATGATTGGCGTTTAGGCCAGGACAATGATATAGAACATTCAAGATATGTGGCCAGAATTTCTTCTTTAGGTCACTGTGGATTATCACTTTTAATTCCAAACCCTGCAGTCAATCAGAATCAAGTATTCATGGTATGAAGTCAAATATTTTGTGGGCCCACCAACACTTGATGCTTTTAATGTGGCCTAAGAGGATGGTATTTTTTTCTATTATTTTAAGCTTTATTTTCAGTCTGTTGTTCATTTCACGTTACCAAGCTTTATCAGCAGGTTCATAATAAGGTTCAAAGGTGTGAGACGTTTTACCTGTATGGTGTACGATGAATTCACTGGGCCAAGAAAAGTATTTTATCTGGGCTATGCCAGTCATCCGTCACAGTCTCCTAGTTCTCATTAAAAATCTGTTTTTCTGTTTTCTGATCATTTAAATAATAGCTCCTAAATCAGGAAAGGCACTAATCTTACTATGCTCCATTGTCTGTTTTTTTTTCTCTAAAATGCAGCCAAAGTTATCAGTGGTGAGCAGCGTGTCCACCACATCAGATTCCTTCTGCACAAAGCGTCTTTTTTTTTCTTTTTTTGACCTTTTAGCAGCACAGGAGCCATCAATTTACACGTGCTTGGCAGGCTAGACACAGAAGTGGTTGCTTCACTCAGGGACATGGGTGACAGCAGAGGCTGTATGGCCTTACAAAGAAATGAATGGACATCTTCTTGGAAGGTCTGTGAAATTAAAAACCTGTAAACGAAAAATACAAACATCAATGTCCTGATTCACAGCAAAAATGTGCCAGAACTTTTTTTTTTCTTGACGTTTTTTAAGGAAACATTAAGGAAAAGCAAGGTTTTATTCAACTGCAGACCAGAGTGTGGAAACAGAAGTTTTTCCCATGCAGTTACTTTTAAAAGCCACTTGACATGACAGTTCCTCTCATTTCTCACTCCCTGAAGTGTGAAGATTTTCTTCAAGCCAAAAGTATGCCTCCTCCATAAACAGCATCTGTTGCTAAATTTCACTGTCAGAATACTGAGACTCACCAAAAAAATATTGGGCATGAGAGTAATATTAGCCTTACAGAATTATAGGGTAATTGCCATAATACCATAACCATAAAATGATTTATAAACTTATGATAGTGAAACAATGTGAGCAATAGTCATGTAGTTCATAAAAGTGAACAAAATTAAAGCTGCATTGTTTTTTCAAAATGGTGGCTTTTCTGTTGGTTTTATCTCCATAGCAACTAGTTTATGTTTTGGTCGTCTGCGGGTGACGAACAGGTCTATGTAAGTTTTAGAAGAATCTGCAAAAGTACATTTTTGGATTTCCTTGGTAACTGAGATTTTTTGTTAACCACGCCCACATTCTTAATATCTTCATTTAATATGTCATATTGTTTCATTCAGCTTAAGACAGAGATTCATGTAATACATTCTCACAATGTTCTGGTGAAATATATGCCAGCAAGAAAAAAATGCCACTTTTGTGATGCTATGCTAACTGTGTAAAATCTACAACTTCTAATATCAACATTTTTTTCCTAGTTTCCCAATAATGCTAGATGAGTTAGGAGGAATCCCAAAGAGGATTTTAAACTTGTAGCTTGGCCCGAAGTCGATTTTCTTTCTTTTTTTTTGTTTTTTTTGTTTTAAGCCTCTTTCTGTGGTCAAAGTTCAACAAAACTTAAGTTGTGGTTATAGACTTAACCTGACACCATGTGTGTAAAATTTTGGGAAGGTCGCTCAAACAAAAGTAGTTTTTTTTTGTTTGTTTTTTTTTTACCTATATTGTGGGAAAATGTGTGAAATTCACACTTCTAAGCAAAATGGCCGCCGAGATGTAGGACCTTGTAGGTATCTCAAAATAATTTCAAAAGATTTTGGCCCCATTTATTTTTATCCCCATGTGATCTCATCATTTTGTTCAGTTTTTAAGTGTGGTTGTTCACTCTGCCCAAAATTCATCTTCACCGGGTAAATGTTGGTGAATTTTTGAGTGTTTCGGCGGTGAAATTTTTGCTTGAAGGCAGAGTAAAAAAGAAGAAAAGCAAAAACAACCTGGTGTTTGAATTCTACTGCTACAGGTCGTAATAGAAGGTGACTAAGAAAAGGTGGCAGTAGAACTGTTGTTTCTCTTGTAAACTGACATATATGGCTCTTTTTTTTTTTTTTTTTTACTTTTGGAAATATTTCAGCTGTGCTGGCTCATAGCCGTAGCTGGCATATTTAGGTGACTCTGGGATTAAATGTGGAAAAGCTGGCCTTTAATCTTACGTATCCTCCTAAATCTTGAAAAAAGTATTAGTTTCAAGTGCAATCACGGTGTATAATGGCTGCAGCATTTGCCCTGAAGCTCCAGCCTGAGCCGGTACCTAAAGTATGCAGAGTGAAGTAAACAACATCAAAAGCAGAGATGCACAACTTCCATCCAGCCTTATTGCTCGCTTTTAATCCTTTACCAGCCATATTACGGCATAATTACTGCATTGGTTTGGCTCAGAAAGTGTGCATGTGAAATTACATCTGAAGACAAACATGATTGTCCAAGACCTAAGCACTAAAGCAAAACATAGGGGAAAGTTGATCAGGAAACTGACTCATTACCAGAATCTTCATCTTTTCAGAGATACCCAAAAATGTTAATGGGGATGCCAGATTCCTGTTTTTCCATGTTCTTTATTCATAAAACATTAGTTTAAATAATCCAAAAACAACTTTCCTGATTTAAATGACTAATCTTTTTATTTTTTTTTCTGAACTTAAGCTTTTCAAATGTCCAATTGTATCACACAGGCTAAGTTTACCCAACTGAACAAAAACCTCACAGGGAGATGTCTCAGGCTGGATAAAGGTCAGGCTGGCTGGTGTTACTGTGTATTAAAACATCAGAGCCACTGTTTCTACGTTTATGATTTCCATCATGGATGAAAGTTCGTAAATACAACCACTCACCTTTCTCTAACTCTTGCGTTTTTGAAATATAATCTACTAAACTTTACTTTTTCTGCAAATAACACAAAAGGAAAAGTACAGCTGATCAAAGAGATGAACAAAGCTAACATTAAAATGTTCAGAAATAACTCTAAAACTTGTAGAAGCAATCAGATTTATTAAATGTTAGTACTTTTAAAATATATGCTAAAGTATATGTGACACGCTACATGTTAGCCGCGTTAGAAGCGTTAGCCAAGTTATTGTATTCACAGAATCTGTAACTCCCAACCTTGTTTGCAACATATAAAGAAACAGACTGATAGCCTATGGCTAAAACAAACATTGTTGTGACTACGCTAATTACCAACCTTGTTAGTAACACGTAAAAAAAAAAAAAATCACAGTCTGGCACTGCAAACACGTTAGCTGCATTAGCATAAGCTATTTACAACAATTCCCACCTTGTTTGCAACTCTTAAAATAGAGTGATACAACTAAAACAAATCTTACGGAAACTAGGCTAACTTCCAACCTTGTGAGGAACACATTAAAGTAAAAAAAATCTCAGTCCGGCACCGCTAACACATCAGCCACGTTAGAATTTTTACAATAACACCCACTTTGCTTGCAACATGTAACAAGAAGACAGATAGCTTATGGCTAAAGCACAGGGTATTGTGTCTACCCTAACTACCAACCTTGTTAGTAACACATAAAAAAATAAATAAATAAATAAATAAAAAAATCACAATCCGACACCGCTAGCACGTTAGCTGCATTAGCAAAGGTTATTTACAATAACACCCACCTTGTTTGCAACTCATTTAAGAACAGATTGATACCACAGAAACAGATGTTACTGTGACTCGGTAAAATCCTGGCCTTGTTAGTAACATGTTTAAAAAAAAAAAAGAAAAAACAGTCCAGCATCGCTAACATGTTAGTCACGTTAGCATATTTACAATAACGGCCATTTTTTTTGCAACTTGTAAAAAAACAGACTGATACCACTGTAACAAATATTCCTGGGACAGCGCTAAATCCCAACCTAGTGAGCATATTTAAAAAAAAATGAAAAATCACATTCTGGCCCCGCTAACACATTAGCCAGGTAAGCATTTTTCCAATAACACACACTTTGTTTGCAACTCGTAAAAAGACAGACGAATACCTCTAAAACAAATTGCGATTGGGCTAAATCCCAACCATGTAAGTAACGTGTGAAAAAAAAAAAAAAAAATCACAGTCCAGCCCTGCTACTACGTTAGCAACAATGTTTGCAACTCATAAAAGCAGACTAATACCACTGAAACTACTGTTACTGTGATGGCTTAACTCCCAGCTTTGTCAGTAACACATAAAAAGAATACAGTCCAGTATTGCTAACACGTTAGCTACATAAGCATATTTATAATAATGCCCATCTTGTCTGCAACTCATAAAAAACAGACTGATACCAATAAAACAAACTTTACTACAACTACGTTAACGCCCAACCATGTTAACATGTAAAAAAAACAGTCCAAGACAACTAGATAATTCAAAACAACCAATGTTTGGAACTCATTAAAAAAACAGACTGATATTTTGATAGAGCGCCAAGTACCTCGTAAAATTGCTTTAATATCGTTAAACACATCCAGAATTTATCCATTAAAAGATGCACTGTCATTTTTTTTTTTTTTTTTTTTTAAGTTAAGACTTGAAAGTGTGCCTTATAGAGTGAAACATGTGATATTATCTTGAAAAAGTCCTCATACCATAAAAATTGCTCTTCTTTTCCGATCTTCACCATCGATAGCTATTATTCCATCAAAAATCAGCCATTAATTAGCTTTTTTTGCTGTTGTTCTGAAAGCAGTTTGAAGATTCTGCTGAATTCACAGAGACGAGAAGTTCATCCAAAGTTCATCCAGAGTCTGGATCTGAGGGAAAGGAGTGCATGAACAAATGGACGCTTATGATCTTAGTAAACGGCGAGTGAACTAGCATGATTTCTGGTGCTGGCATAGAGTCAAAAGCTCAGAGAGAAATCGCTGACCACGATTTGTGACGTTGAAGATCTAAAATAGCCTCCAAAACAGACTTCATAATGTATATTTTAAATCCACCATCAGTTAAACACTGTGTGTTCATGTCAGCTGCATGCATGAACAGAATAAAAAGCAACGTTGAAGTTATGAGAATTTGTGTTGGACACTGTCAACATACAAACACAGCAACACTGCAATAAAAGTAAACATTATGCTACAAGATGCAGACTGGTAGGAGATGTATCCCTCAGGGCAGTCTGGATGTGGGCACCTTATTTATTCCACCACAAGTTATAATTTAGGTGAATAATATTTTTGCATTTATAGGAGAGACAATTGTCTGCAGACTTGTTAAAAACAAAACAAAAAAAGAACCGCATAAGGTTTAAGCTGTGGATTCCACTGCAGAGGATAGAATATATAAACTCAGAGCAGAAGATTATTTATTGAACTAAGTCAAACTAAGGTTCAGTTCAACAGAAACAGACTTTGATCTCTGCGTCTTACACACATATTTATATCTCTATTAATAATATAGTATATGTGTTCTTATTTTGTGTCAAATCTAGACTATAGAGCTTCATGTTACCATTTTAATAGCTAGTTGTGTATTACAACAGTGCAACCTATTATTTAGACATGTGAAAGCAGTTATTACGTACATTGAATGATCAGGGAAAACACATATTGTAGATTTCTTATAAAGACAACCAGTTTGAATGGGAGATTTTTCCTATCTTTTCAATACTTTTCTTAAAGAAACATTTTCCAGTGAACTGGACTAAATTCTGGAAAAAATTTGCACCCAGTAGAAATTAAGAACCTATGAAAGAAGATTTCAAATGTGGTACTTTAACCAGCAAAAACGATAGTAAAACCCATTTCATATATAAAGTAACACACGGATAAGACAACGAAGAAAAATAGACAAAGATGACAGAACATGATGCCATCTTCTTGACAATGTAATTATTCACTTTTATAAATAGACTTTTTTTGCATTAATCCATGCTGTACACACACATCATTATCTGGTACTTATCAGATCAAGTACATATTATTTATTAAGTAATAAAATGTAGCTCGTATTGATTAATCTCAAAAACCTTTCTTAAATCCTTTCAGTAATCATGAGGTATGAATATGTAATGATGAGTATTGGACAGTCATGACTATTGTCTGACGCCATCACACAGTCAGTGCTCACACTCACTATTTCTAACTCTATGGGTGCCAGTAAACATTTTGAATTTGCATATGTTCAACAAATGTTCACAACAAGTGCCTTTGTGTCTATTTTGTAATCGATTCTATGTCCTTATCAAGCTATATTAAAAAAAAACAGAGTCCAAAGGGGGTATTTTCATCCATACGTTTTCATGACCCGCTGTAACCCTTTCGGGGTCACAGGGTTGTCGATGTCAATTTCCCCCCTGTACAGCTGGGCGAAGGGGGCGGGGTACACCTGGGACAGGTCTGTCACATGGCCACACAATCACACGTCTAGAGGCAGTTTAGAGTCACCAATCAACCTATGAAGCAGGTTTTTAGACTGTGGGGGGAAACCAGAGTTTCCAGAGAAAACCCAGGCATATGTTATGGCTACTGCTGGTGTTCTGCCTCCTGATGTTTCACTCTGCTCACCTCCCAGGTATCTAAGCCAGATTAGGCTTTATTTGCGGGCTTGGTTTGTTTCTTTTTGTTAGTTAGATTTCTTAGGCAGCGTTAGCAGCGAGCTACTGACTCCGGTCAAGCATGGCTGGGTCAGTAGTCTCCCTGACTTATTTCATGTTTGGGCAAGGTTCCAATCCCTTTGTTTTCTATTTTGAACCAGCACAATAACTTCTTTTTGCTTTACAGGACACAGTTTCTTTTCTTTTTGTCAATAAACTGTTCCTCATGAACTTTCTCTCAAGTTTCATATGTTTTGGCCCAGTTTTGGTCTTTCCCCTTGACCAGAGGTGTAAAACTTAATCGCGCAAGGGGCCATAATCCAAATCAGACCTTAAGTCGCGGTCCGAACAGCATAATCATTTATTGACTACACTAAGACTACCATAGCGTTTTATCATAATTATGATCTAGATATAGCGTTACCTGCGAAAATGCTAGTGTGAATGCTGTAAGATGAATTTGGCAGCTGAAGATGCTGTTGCTGATAGCTGAAAACAACAGCTGAAAACGCTGAAGCTGATAGCCAGCTAGAATAT
>NC_050533.1:21648053-21653788 GCF_002922805.2 Oryzias melastigma
AAAAAAAAAAAAAAAAAACTTAGCTCAGCCAAAACAGACAGTTTGTAGCTGAAAAAATAGCAAAAACTTCAAAAATCCTAAATAAACTGAAAAAAGACTAAATTAGCCAAAGCAGCTAGCATGCAGCTGAAATATTAGATAAACTCCAAAACAGCCTAAATGATCTTAGTAAATGCCAAAGTAGTCCAAAAAGTTAGCAGAATGCCAATTTTAAAACTTTAAAACTGTAATCTTTTATTATAATTATGAATAATAAAAAGGCAGTAATATTATTCCAGAATAAATCAACGAAAACTAGCTTTCATTATTTTATTCTCTATAAAACTATGTTTTATCAAAATTATACAAGTTAGAAATAAGTGCAAGATAACATCTCGCCATTAATAACAATAAAACAAGATGATCTGGAGGGCCGGATAGAATCACCTGGAGGGCTGGATCCGGCCCCCGGGCCCTGACTATTACACCTGTGCCCTAGACTGAGACCGGTGTGCCTATTGAGGCTGTAACATGTTCCCAAGGAGAGCATGCAAACTGTACCCAGAAAGAACCCATCCCTGTATTTGAACCAGGGGCTACTTGAGGCGAGACCACTGAGCCACCGAGCAGCCCGCCAAAAAGAGATTTGTTTTTTTCTATTTTTACATTAAAATAAATGTATCGTACAGCAATGCAAATTTTTAGAGCTGCATTTCCATCAAACGTGCGCAAAACGTTATCAAAGCCCTAGAAATGTCAAAAAACATAGTTTTCATTAAACCATAATTATACCAATAGACACTAACCAACTCACACCAACATGGTGATGGATGTGAACAGTACTTTTTTTACAGCAGATACATTCAAATATCTGCAATGCCACTAGTGCTCATCTATCAAAGGAGATGTCGGGATCTTATTCAGGTGATTTGGGGAAATCGTGGTTGGCAATATTAGAGGAGCTTTGGATCCAGCAGTTCCACATGATGCACTCAACTTTTGATGAGCAGTGTGAAGCTGTAGGATCTCTTGTGGCGCCCGCAGCGGTGGTCACGTGACTTCTTTACTTTTAAAAAAGGTGTTTTCATTGCAGTTTTGCAAAAAAATGTCAATTTCAATAAACCTCAAAAATAATTTGAGAATTATGAAATGTTTTTGCGTTAAATTGCTTTTAATTGACATGTTTTCATTTTACAAATGTATTATCGCAAATCCAATTTCAATCTCACTGTCAATCTTGCTGCTGTTTTCTGAAAAAACTGAAAAAGCCCCCAGACCCGAAACATCATGAAAGAGCTTATGAAACCAATGAAACATTCTTTTAGTTTAAGGAGTTAGGGATTTTGGGAAGAATGAGTAAAGTTTGTAAAACAGCATGAGACTAAAAAACCCATTTAAAAATAAATCAGTGGTTTTCTTATTCGCTACTCCTGATATTTCTGCTTCCCTTGGTATAGAAGGCATACATCTGTATTCTTAATAGAAATATTTAAGTCTTACAGCGTTCTTCCTCAGAATTTTTCATAGTTGACTTGAACTCTAAGTGCAATAAACTAGCAACCTGAAAGCTATTTTCTTCTATCCAACTTTTCACTGACACATGTGATCCCTCCTGAATTAAACATGGACTACTGAGCTCCTGCGAAGATCCAACAAGCCAAGTCCCGCAGACAAATCCCTGTCCGGAGATGCATGTTCTCCCTTAAGGTTTGGTTTATTCATCCATAATTCCTTTAACCTCAATTAGACATCCTTTGACTATAATGGAGCACACGGTGGACTCTAAATGAACCAGATTGTCTGGGCTAGCTGACTGAAATACAGCATCTGCCCCGGAGGTCTGCTGTTCACTTCCACGCTGCACTAAAAAATTAAAAGCTGCATGGTGCCTGTACTCTTAAGTGCCCATAGAAGCTGTGTGGCTACTTTCAGCCCTTTCAAAGTGAGCCAGACAGACTATTTTTACTCTCAATCGTACATGGGCATTAACCACTGAAACCCTTCGGTGAGATTGCAGTTTGCCTGCACATGGTATCCCCCACCCCAAAAAAAACTATAGCTGAAAACAAAAAGACGCTTCTCAATCCAAACTCTTACAGAAAATCACATCCGATTCATTCACATTAAACTCCACGACCAATGCAAATCATTTCTTGTTTGGTTCACCGAAACTGAAAACAGAAACACAAAACATGACTGAAGGATTTTCTCCAGTGAGCTTCAATTAGGGAAATGTGTGAGCATGTTTGCAGAGATCATGGCTCTAATTCTGCAACACTAATGATCAGATGTTGTTTGCATATAAAACACAAATTGCACTTTTTTTTCATAATATTGTGTCATGTTTGTTTGTTATAAACCCTTTATAAAAGATTGTTTACATCATTGTGTATTAATGGTATTAAATTTAGACTGTTAGGTCAGTAAAGTTGGCAAAGGAGATAGTGTGATGAGGAGAATGAATGCTTTGCATTGTGGGTGTTTTTTTATTACTGTTTGGATTTCTCAGCATTTGCTCTTTTTCTAAATGCTCTGTTCTGATCGGCTGCAGGAAAGTGTGCAGAAAGTGTTCCCGTCTATATAAGGAAGTGCTGAAAATGGAATCAGGAGGCCTTCCCTGATTCTTCTGTGACCAAAGAAGTGAATTGCCCGACTCCAGCAGTTGGAAGTTGGCTGTTTTCTTTGGTTTGCCTGATTTCTATTTACACCGACTTGGCTTACACACAAATGCAATCCAACATGCTTTTACACAAATAGTTTTCAGTTCAGGTGTAAACGTGAATTAATGAAACTGGGCAGATTTAAAGACCTAATTGATATATTTCAAAAACATTAAAATAGTTCATTATCATTCTGCTGTTTTTAGCCAAAAAACCCACAAAAAACTGTTGTTTTGTGGGATCTAGTTTCTGCAGAGAGGCAGTAGTTTATTAGAAATTCACCTCTGAGTTGTTGGCAGAATTCTTGGCGCAGAGCAACCCCGCCCCCTCTTCCCCTCCCTGTTCCTGAGAGCTTTCTGTTCTGCCATCTTACCTCACGACCCCAACCTAACAACACCTGTGCAACAAAAATATCAGAGCAATCCCTCCGCTCACTGAAAAACATTTCATAGCTGTATTTTAGAAATGAATGGCTTAATGACCTCAAAAACACAAATAAAGTGTATTTTTCTAACTTTGAGGTGAAACTTTGCAGCTCTGGCTGAGTTTTGGTCCATAAAAACCAGGACCAAATGGCTCGTTTAGCGTTAAAGGTTGAAGACCCCTGATTTAGCTCAAGGCAATAGAAACCAAAAAGGAAAAAAAAGACAAAAGAAAGGAGGAAAGAAACAAGAAATTAAAAAAAGAAAAAGGAAAAAAAATGGATTCTTAGCCATCTATGTTTCTGTCAACAAACAAGTAAAAAAATATAGATGTGTTTACTTGTACATGTATTTATTTATTTTATATTTGGCCATTCTGTTGTGTTTTTGCAAGCGTCTTCACCAATTTGTTTGAGTTCTAGTTCCATCTTTAGCGTGGACTCTCATGCTACCCGAATATAATAAGGTTTATTCGGTGTTTCAAGTCATGTGACCTATAACGGAGCCCAAACTATCATCTCTCCTGCACTGTGCTTGAGGGCTTACCAAATCATTTTTCTCTGAATACCGTACATTTTAAAGTGGAGTCTTGGGTTGTTCTGCAGTTATTGAAGTGGAGCAGACAGGTCTACATGAGGCTTCCTCTAGACCAGTGGTCAGCAACCTGTGGCTCCAGAGTGGCTCCATGGCCAAACATAAAATAAGTTATGGACTGCTGACTAGTGCTGCCACAAACGATTATTTTAATAGTCGACTAATCACCGATTATTTTTTCCAATTGGTCGACCAATTGGGTCATGAGCCAACTAGATGTAAAGGAAACATCTTAGTCATCATAAGCCTTAAACTAACTACAAACTAGATTACCTGCAATAATGCTAGTGTGAATGCTGTAATCTGAATTTGGCCACTGAAGATGCGGAAATTGATAGCTAAAAATGCGGTAGTTGATAGTTGAAATCTCTGAAGCTAATAGTGGGAAATGTTGAAGGTCATAGCTAGCTAAAATATTAGTTAAATGCAAAATTAGCCTAAAAAAACAAAAAAAAAAAAACATTGGTTAGCCAAAACAGCTAGCATGTAGCTTAAAAATAGCTAAACTTCCAAATACCCTAAAAAACTTAAAAAAAGACTAAATTAGGTAGCATTTAAACATTAGCCTTACTCCAAAACATTAAAAAAAAAAAAGCCTAAATTAGCTAAAACAGCTAGCATGTAGCTTAAAAATAGCTAAACTTCCAAATACCCTAAAAAACTTAAAAAAAGACTAAATTAGGTAGCATTTAAACATTAGCCTTACTCCAAAACATTCAAAAAAAAGCCTAAATTAGCTAAAACAGCTAGCATGTAGCTGAAATTTTAGCTAAACTCAAAAATAGTCTAAAAAAACCTTAATAAATGCAGAAATAGTCCAAAAAATACCATAATGCCATTATAATGTTCAAATTTGCAACACTCCAACTCTATATAATGTAAATTAACAACTAATCGACTATTAAATTAGTCGTCGACTATTTCCATAGTCGATTAGTCGTTGATTAATCAACAAATCGCGGCAGCCATACTGCTGACCGAGACATGTCGACCGTCTGAGTCAGCAGCTCTCTGCTAATGGCTGCCTAAACTACCTAAAAAGAACAAATAAACAAAGCCTGCAAACTAAGACTACCATGGTCCAACCCCAAACTAACATAACAAAACTCAGCAGTATACGACTGCTGAGGACAAAAAGATATAATTACTGTATTTTTATGTATGAAGGTCTGTTTGTTTTTTAATATTTTTGTTATTTGGACCTTGAGTCAGTAATAATGAATTATTCTATTCTATTCTGTTTGGCTCCTTCTAGATTTTGATCAGTAGAAAACTAGCCCAAATGGCTCTTTTACTGTTAAAGGTTGCCGACCTCTGCTCTAGACAAACCCTCAAAAAAAGCATGTTTGTATTTTTAATATTTAATAGTGTTTCCAAGAACTGTTAAAATGTAAAATGATAAGAAAAAGTAACTAAATGCTCGGAGCTGCAAAGTGCCATCGCGCTTCCTTTCAGAGATTTGCTGCTCCTGCTGATAAATAAAGCAACAGCCTTAGATTGGCAGCAGCTTCCTGTTGCTCTGTGTCTCCATAATCTCCATAAGTCTTTAAAAATAAGTACTTCTAAAGACGAATGTGTCAAGAGTTCCTCTAAGGTGGTCCTCACATCATTCGGAAACCAACAATAGCAAATGTTTCTTTATGTCTTTGGGCCTTAAAAGGATGACAGAGAAAAACGCATCTTCTTAACACAATGCAAAGACTTTCAGAGCGTGCAATCAGTACATTAAAGTCCAAACCAGCCTTTTTGCTCTCGCTTGGCTCCAAAGACTATATTTTGATCAACAAATAGTGAAGCCACTAAAGGTTTACAACTGTAATCTGTCAGATGTGAATAGCGTTTCATCCTGTGGAGCTTTACTCTTCTTGGTTAGAACTCTATGAATTTTTCAAAGTTGTGGGCCATATTCATTTATTTACTATGCGTTTCACACCGTGCTGCCCTTTTTTTTTTTAGCTTCTTTGACTTTTTATACATCTGGTGAATGTAAGTTAAAAGCAAAAGGATGTAAAGGACAGAATCAAACTCGTGATCTGACGGGAAAAAGCTCAAATGACTCTACAGACTTTTCTACTTAATC
>NC_050533.1:21653817-21780746 GCF_002922805.2 Oryzias melastigma
AAAAAAATCACATTTGTTTTGAAATGAAGATTATGAAACCGCCAATGAAGAAATCATTGCTAGTGACAATTAGTGCTCTAAAAGGTAACCACATGACATCTGTGTGCTGCCCCCTACAAGTTAAACTGAGGTACTACAGTTGGAATTTGTGATTGGTCAACTGGTGTGTCCCAGAAGTTTCACGTCATCATGCTCTGACTTCCAGTATTAAAGCCCCGCCCATCTTTGAACACTCGAGACGCTCGAGAGTTGAAGCTCACTGTTTGAGCTCTTTGGTCTTCCCCGAAGACTTGGGAGCTCCCTCTGATACGCTGACGCCAAGAGTGGCGGAGAACAGAGAAGCTTGCTCCGTGATGTTGACGCAGAGAATGGTGGAGGTCGCTCCACTTCACTGAGAACAGCAGAGCGTGCTTGCACACTAAACCAACCCTTGGAGTGCTGGCTGACTGGCAGACAAAGAGCCGCTGTAGGATAGGAAAGCAGCCTGCTTTGACCTACTGAACTTTAGCATTTTTTTTTTGTTTTTTTTAATAAAATTTTCACTGAAGTTTTTTGTTAACCACACTCACATTTTACATAAGTTTGTGTTGAATGTCATTTTGTTTAGTTCGACCTTAGCAAGGGACTCATGTATTGAATTTCACAATAATCCAGGTAAAAATGTCAAAGCAACAAGGCAACGCCACTTCTACGACATTAAAAATCGACAACTTCTATCTCTAATGGGTTTTTTGGTAACACTTTATAATAAGATTCCTTAACAAGCTTTGTTAACACATTAATTAGCATTATTAACATTCTTATAAGGTGTTAGTAAGACATTTATTGGTGTAATAAGCCTAATAAGGCTTATTAAATTCCTAAGTTAACACATTTACAAGCATTATTAATGTGTTAATATGATGCTTATTGTTACATTTATTACCATCGTATACGTGGAACAAATAAGTGTTAACAAGCTTAATAAGAATCATTAACAAAACTTGTTAACAGATTAGTAAGCCTTATTAATGTGTACAGTTCTTGTAAGACATTTAATATCATTATAGATGTCTCACACTGACTTATGTGTTAATAAGCTTAATAAGAACCCCTAATAAACTAAAGGATTAATTTACTGCATTAATAATGTGTTAAATGATAGTAAAATATTTATTAGCATTATAGGTGTCTTGCAAATACCTGATAGTGTTAATGAGAATATTGACTACTCAGTCAGACCATTGTTTACAAAGATCATATTAGTAAACTCGTAGTAAGCTTAATAAATGTGTTAATAAACCTTGTTAACCATTTATTGATTGTTTTGCAGCACCTTATCTAAAGTGTGTTCAAATCCATATTAGTAAACTGGTAGTAAGCTTAATAAATGTATTAATAAACGCTGTTAACCATTTATTGAATGTTTACCATAAACAAGCACAATGCATAAAACTTGTAAAATGAACCTTTTTTAATAACAATTGAAACAGAAATATTTATAAACATTCTGTAACAATAAAAACATCTGAAAATGTTTAAACATTTTGTAAAATCACTTTCAAGTTTTAAATAACATTTTCAACAAGTGAGAAAAACTTTCTGAACTCTGAGACTCTAAACAGATGTTTACAAACAACTTTTCAAAAAACAAACTTTTAAAGGCAACAATAACACATAAAACCACCAAAATATTCCTCATTTTTACATCAGTGATTCACTATTTTCCAGTAAGAGTTACAAAATGCGCAGATTTCCTTTATTTAGCGCCAGTTATTTCTGATCAGAATCAAGTCGAAGTACAAGAACTACCAGAACACCGTTACCCACAATGCATTGTTTTGTAGTCATTTAGACGGCTTGAAGTCAGTGCGGCGCCAGATTTGCAGCAGCACCGCCTGGGTGGGCGCTTTCCCACAATATTTTCATGATGATTGACAAGTAACGTAAGAGTCCAATATACCCAACATGCACCGCAATCCAGGCGATCTTCTGCGCAGCGCCGCGTCCGCCTGCATGATCTCAAACACAGCTATTCTGACGCCGGGTTCACACTCGACACGGAGCGGAGGAAGCTTTCATTCGGCGCCCATGTTAACCTACGGCGTGGTCCTCTCCAGGCGTGGAGCGGGCCGGTCCTCCGTGGAGGGCCCACGCCGTGCAGCGGATCGTTTCGACGTCTGGTCTATTTTGTGCGCGAGCCGGAAGTGATCCGGGTCAATTTTTGGCAGGAAGTTACATCAACATACATGAGAAAATCCGGTTTATTTTCAAAATATAACCAATTTTTCACAATAAAACGCCGCGATTGACAATTGCGATCATGTTTTCGTGTCTAAACAGACTGTAGAGACGAAAATAATCTACACACACACACACACGCACCCGGGCGCGCGAGCACAGATACACAAAACAATCGCGTGCATTAAACACCCTCACGTGTCCTTGGAAGGCTGCTTCAAAAAAAAAAAAAAAAACTATCTGGCTAACCGAGTTTATTAATACATTTATTAAGCTTACTACTAGTTTATTAATATGGATTTGATCACACTTTAGATAAGGTGCTGCAAAACAATCAATAAATGGTTAACAAGGTTTATTAACACATTTATTAAGCTTACTACCAGTTTACTAATATGATCTTTGTAGACAATGGTCTGACTGAGTAGTCAATATTCTCATTAACACTATCAGGTATTTGCAAGACACCTATAATGCTAATAAATACTTTACTAGCATTTAACACATTATTAATGCAGTAAATTAATCCTTTAGTTTATTAAAGGTTCTTATTAAGCTTATTAACACATAAGTCAGTGTGAGACATCTATAATGATATTAAATGTCTTACAAGAACTGTACACATTAATAAGGCTTACTAATCTGTTAACAAGTTTTGTTAATGATTCTTATTAAGCTTGTTAACACTTATTTGTTCCACGTATACGATGGTAATAAATGTAACAATAAGCATCATATTAACACATTAATAATGCTTGTAAATGTGTTAACTTAGGAATTTAATAAGCCTTATTAGGCTTATTACACCAATAAATGTCTTACTAACACCTTATAAGAATGTTAATAATGCTTATTAATGTGTTAACAAAGCTTGTTAAGGAATCTTATTATAAAGTGTTACCGGTTTTTTTTCTAAGTAGCTTCTCAGTGAGGTTGAATAAGTTAGGAGGGGATAGATTTGAATTCCTAGAGGAGTTTGAACATAGTGGGAATAAAATAACTTAAATAAATAAAATAAAATAAATGGCCGACAATCTATATATAGGTCCTGTGGCAATCCCATAGTTATTTAAAGACTCTCATATAGTACCCAAACGTGTGTTATGGGGAATTTTGAACATTTCTTTTACAATCAACATTATTTTTTGGCCCCATTACATTTTTGAACACTGTCTTCTGTTGTGATGTCATCTTTTTTTTTTTTTGTATGTGGCAGGGTCAAAACATTAAAACATTAGAAGTGGAAATAAAACTATTCTTTAATTATTTCCCTGTATTGTTAATGACATGTTATTGTAGTTACTCAATGTTTTGCCATGCAGTTACCTCATCACTGACTGAGGGAAATAAATAGTAAATATTTAATTGATTTCCTCAAAAATCCTGAACTTCAACTGCCTTTATCCCGTCAAATACATCAAAGTCTTTCTGCCGCTGTGAATTCTTTCACGTGGTTTTCAAAGGCCTCATAAAGACTAGAATAGTCTGAAAAACAAGGCATGATTGAGGCTCTGGCACAGTTTGCAAATGAATACACCACTGAGAGGCCTGGAAGAGGCAGAAACAGGAAATGGAATATTGGATTTGTTTGTATAGTAAGATGAGCACAGAGAAAACACCTGGGGTCCATGTCTGCTTCCAAAATAACACGCTGAGCCGTTCCGGCTGCTGATGCTCTTCTCTTGTTCTGCCCAACGACCGCAGAGAGAGGCGACCGGGGCAGAACTCATCAAACAGCCCGCATCCAGGCTGTGCGTCAATTGAGGTAGACAAATGAATGACGGGATGAAGTGTGTCCACGTCCTCTCCTTCCTCACCATGATGTGTCTGCTCTGAGAAAAATGGACTAAAGCATTAAAAAAATGTTTTTTTTTTATCTGTGTAAACACAGAATATTAAGATGTTTTTGAATGGATCAAATCCCGAAGACAGATTAATTAACTGTTTCATTGTTAAAGTATTTTACGTTTGAGGAAATGAAATAAAGCAAACACAATTGATCAACCTCCCCACAGTAAGAATTCCCCCAAATTCATTATGAGATTGGGGGGATCAAGATCTATGACAACTTAAGTTTTCCTGCCATACTTTCACTCTGAACAATCGCACCATAAGCCTTATTAAGCATCAGTCACATACACCCGTACGCAGGGGTTGACCTGTGTTGGGTTTTTGGGTCCAGTTTCATGGAGGGTCATAGAGCTGTATCTTAAGGGTAAAGTCTTAAAGTTCCCTTGTGGCTCATACAGCCACCTTAAAGGGTCCATAGCATGAAAAAAAATCTACTTTTGGGGCTTTTAAATTAATTATACTGATTATTCCTCACTATAAAAAACCCAAAGTGATATTTTGATCCGTTCATGCATTTCTGAGTAATCCTCTAAAAACCTACACCCGCAACAGAAGCTCCTCCCATACCCACAAAAACGAGCGGGTCGTGACATGCTGACATCACAGGTTGAGAACCGCGCCCAGGCTAACACAAACGCTTTCAAACTTTGTGAAGAAACTTCTTGTGAGGAATCTGCGCAACATGGATCCTGAACGTATCTGAGAATGGCACGAGCAGATGGGATACTGTGAAGATGGCAGGAGAAAGGGAACAGACTATTTCTTGGTGGAGGAAGAGAGCAGACTGTTTACTGGTGGGAGAAAGGAAGCAGATTATTTATTGGAGGAGAGAGGGAGCAGACTATTTCCTGATGGGGGAAGAGAGCAGACTTTTTCCTGGAGGAGAAAGGGAGGACTATCTTTTTAGAGGAGAAAGAGAGCAGACTATTTACTGGTGGGAGAAAGGAAGCAGATTATTTATTGGAGGAGAGAGGGAGCAGACTATTTCCTGATGGGGGAAGAGAGCAGACTTTTCCTGGAGGAGAAAGGGAGGACTATTTTTTTAGAGGAGAAAGAGAGCAGACTATTTACTGGTTGGAGAAAGGAGCAGACTATATATTGGCGGAGAAAGGGAGCAGACTATTTCCTGGAGGAGAAAGGGAACAGACTATTTACTGGTTGGGGAAGAGCACAGACTATTTCCTGGAGGAGAATGGGGGCAGACTATTTTCCAGAGGGAGCAAAGGAGAAAACAATAAACTCGTGGTGGAAAGGAACAGACTATTTACTGGTGGAAAAAGCGAGCAAATTGGGAGAACTGGTTTGAACATGGATTGCTGAGCAAAGGCAGAAAGGCACACATGAAAAGGATTTTTGTTACAGAGATCAATGGAGCTTCAAAGAGAACAGAAGCCTTTTACATCCAGTGCTAATCAGAACAATGTTCTCATCATTTCAATAATCCTAAAATGTTCATCTGGTGTTATTGTCTATATTTTTTGACCAAATTTCCCCACAAAATGAACCGACTAGCCATCACCATTCTGTCTGAACCAAAGTTTGGGGATAAGGCCGCACTGTATGTACATTAATAAAAAATGTGATGTTTTTTTTTTTTTTTTTTTGTGGGCGACACACTGACGAGGACGGCTCTAGGATGACGTCATGAAATGAGATATGGATATAGTTTACTCTGAAAAAAATGAAGAAAAGCATGATACGGGCCCTTTAAGGGACGTCATGAAAATGTAAAGTACTATAGTGAAGTATTTGTAAGGATAATGTAAGTTAGGAGCACTTATGCCTCACCAATGATGGTGTCGTATAGTGCCCTGGCGCTACACTCTAGTCAGTAAGGGGTGCATACTGTTTCCTTACCGTATGCTCAAATATGTTGCACGCACAGGTTGTGCTTTTGAGACATTAGTGCCGTAGGCAGAGGTGGTCCAGGCTAGTTTGGCGCCCTGGGCAAAACACTGGACGGTTTTCTTCCTCTTCTCTTCTTTTGTATCTAAATTGAGCACTTGATGTTTCCTTTGATTTTTTTTTTGTGTCCATTTTCCACAGACTGAATCGTTGAAAAGACTTTTTCAAACACCCAGTCAAGATGAGTGAGATGAAGGAAACAAATTCACAGACTCGTTCCTTTTTTTTTCTTTCATTTTTTAAAAAATCTAGTAAATCTAAGAAATATATACATATATACAAGCGGTGAGTTTAACCCCCTCCTCTCTAACTGTTCACATCCTCTGCAGTTCCAATTTGCTTAACAGAGATGAGATTGCAAAATAAAGTCATCACAGCAGCAAGATGACAAGTTGACATGATAGTAGAGGTGCCCAGCGCAAATTTCATTAACTTTACATGGAAAAGGGTGGTTTTAGTCCAGAGAACCTGCGGGGGAGAAAAACAAAACAAAACCTGACAATTTTTTTGGGGGGAGGCGCTCATGTGGGCCCCTACGAGAGGGGTAGGTGGGTAGGGCCGCCACGGTGAGTCGACTAATCGATAATCGACGACTAATTTAATAGTCGATTAGTCGTTACTTTATATTACATGGAGTAGGAGTGTAGTAAAGTTAAAGTTATAATGGTGTTATGCTAGCTTTTTGGATGATTTTTGCTTTCATTAAAGTTTTTTAGGCTATTTTGGAGTTTAGCTAATATTTCAGCTGCATGCTAGCTGTTTGGACTAATTTAGGATTTTTTTATTTTTTAGGCTAACTTGGCATTTAACTAATATTTTAGCTGGCTGTCAGCTTCAGCATTTTCAGCTATTAGCTTCAGCGTTTTCAGCTATTAGCTTCAGCATTTTAAGCTATCAATTTCATCATCTTCAGCTATCAGCACTAGCATCTTCAGCGGCCAAATACACCTTACAGCATTCACACTAGCATTATCACAGGTAATGCTATATATAATCTAATTTATTTAGTTTAAAGCTAATGATGGTTAGGATGTGTGTTTTACATTCAGCTTGTGCATGACCGATTAGTCAACTAATCGGAAAAAAATAATCTGTGATTAGTTGACTATTAAAATAATCGTCTGTGGCAGCACTATAGGTGGGTGACGCCCACTTTGCCCATAGAAAAAACCACCACTGCCATCACATTCTCACTCCCAAGTCGTCACATATTGACGTTTGGTTAAGGACCCTTCTGCATCCCTTTTTTATATTTTGGGTGTCCCCAAGTCTTCATTTTTTTATGTACTAGCTGTTCTTATTAAATCAGGGGTCCCCAATCTCCGGGCTGTGAACCAGAACCGGTTCAGTAGCGCCTCGGTACCCAAAACAGGTATCGTTACTTCACTCCAACTTACCCTGATGCAGGTTTTTTAATGTACTTTTACCATAGGACATTAATAAGGGGCACCGCTCAGTGGAGGCTTCCGCAGTGAACCTTGAACTGTCTTGTTCTTGGTTGTACTGAAAAACAATGAATTTCCCCCCAGGGGATTAATAAAGTATATTGATTGATTGATTTCTCCTCTGTGACCAATTTTCAAACGGTTGACACTTTGAATTGAAAAGGATGCCATTCATATATCACTACAGAGGCCAAGCTGCTGATTGTTCAAGATCAACTGGTTTAACTTTTAACACGCCACTTATGTTTTGAGCCAAAAAACTGACATAAAAACGTGCGTGAATGCAAGATTTTGAACGCGGTAGCCTGAGATGTCTTTTTGTTGGGAGTGGTCACTTTAACGCACGTTACAGAGGCCAGTGTGAAAGTGGCATAAGGCTCTACCTTACTCAACCCAACCCCTAGCGTAGACACCTTTCATCCTTGACTTCCATCCATCCATTTAATAAAATGTTTTGTCCCTTTCAGGGTCACGGCTAACGGATCATTGCCCGGCCACTTCTGGGTAGAGGCAGGATACACCCTGGACAGGTCGCCAGTCTGTCGCAGGGTGTATCTTTGAGCTACCTAAAATGTAGTCATTTTAAAGGCCACATTACACCACAGTTTGAATTGTTGCACTTTAGCTTCCTGTGGCTCCCAGCAGTCAGTGTAACAACATTTTCCAGCCTCATACTAATCTATACATCAACCTCCTCTTCCTCACCTCGTTTGCAATTCGTCTGAGAAGAAAGTGTCTACTAAAAGACTTAATGTAATGACAAAACACTTGTGTGGTTAGTGAGTCCAGCCCTAGCCTGTTCTACAGTGATGGGTGTTTCATGATCAAAAGAGTCACGAAAAAAAGCAGCGCTACCCGGAGCCATGCATCTTGAACTATTAAGGCTTTCATTAGGAGAGATGCAATATGTTCCTGAAATGTTATCGACTCATCAAATGACCACACGTCTTTCTGCCATATTACAACTCTCCTCTGGTGCAGAACAGTTCGTTTCTCATGAAATAGTTTGAGTTGCATTCATTTGGTGTGAAATGAATGACTTCATAACACACACTCTGGAATTACAACCTTTCAATCACTAAATGTTACAAGTATTTCCTCATTAGGGCTGAGCTAAGCCTTACAGCTACAAGCTCAACTAACAAGACGTCTTTTCAATAACCTGAAAATCACAGACACAATCAGATCAAAGAGTCGGAGTCTGACCAGCAGTTGTGAGAAAATGAACACTTTTCAAAGAACAAAAGCTGTGCTCCTCGTTAATGCGTAATGATATGATGTTAACTCCGAATCACCAAAGCAGCACGGCTCCTCCACTGTTTTTGGTACATGTACTCCCAACACTCAGGGCTTTGTATTATTTATAGCAGCCTACATCCAGACCGCAGAAGCTGGCAGTGAATTCAAGTGCCGGGCATGCTGAGAAACAGACAGATGACAACTCTGCTGGTTGACACGCTCGCTGTGTGTTGCGGGGAAAGAGTGAGTGTTGAGAGACAGTAAGCAATCTGGATCAGAGATCTAATCTTAACTCGAAGACTTTGTGGTGCTGTGTGTGTTGGGCCTTTACTTTCGTATCAGCGTGAGGTTTTCTTGGGATGACGGAACACTTTTGACATGTGAATAACCTGACATTCTTTTTCTGCAGCCAATCAGCTGAAACAATGACAGACAATTCTTTATATGAAAAAGAGGGAAGATAGTGAGTTTAGTTGAAAGAAAATTGAGGAAACTTTTTTAAACCGGTGTAAAAAAAGCCGTTGAGCAATTGAGTAATTGGATGGAAAACACAGCGTGTGTGAAGCATTGGAGTATTCTGTTGGTTCCTTGTGTCATGTAAGTTCTGTGATTAAACATTTGGGTCCTTGGTGTTTGTCGTTACACCATATCATGAAAAATGAGGACTAATTGACTCACTGGTTGTAGGACTGCCATGATTAGTCAATTTGTCAGGACTATATTGACTATTAAAATAGTCGATGACTAATTTAATTATCTATTATTTTTTTCATTTTGTTTGTTTAAAACTCAAAACTATGGTGTGCTTTCTAATGCTCCGTCTGCCGTTGTCTTTGACACACATGTGCAGTAATGTTATCAGAGTTGGTAGTGATGTCACAGGAAGTGGAAGACTCAGTTACCATAACAACAGCCAATGGAGCTTTAAAGTGTGTTCTATGGCAGTACTGCGGCAATGCATGAGCACCTGAAGAGGAAGCACGTTGTGACTGAGTATGATAACGCTGAAGAGGGATCGTCGTCTAGGTAAGCTAAGATAAGCTAAGCTAACATTAGCGCAAATTTATTAGCTAAATGTTTTCTTTACATCCTTGCAACCTCTACGTCATCGGAGTGAAATGTCTGCTGAAGGACCATCTGCTCTCAAAAGATATCATGTCTTTCTACAAGTGAAAAATAGTTCCTTTGTTTCAGAATGAACAAACGATCATCCCAATTGTTTTTATTTTTAGTTAGCATATAGCTTAAACACTTCAAGATTAAAGCTAATAATGGTTAAGATTTGTGTTTTACATCCAGTTTACGAACGACCCGACTAGTCGACTAATAGAAAAAATAATTGGTGATTAGTCGACAATTAAAATAATCGTTTGTGGCAGCCCTAATTGGATGTAGCTGGAAGCAAGTCATTTTTTATGGGCAACATCACACTCACTCAGTCCAGTTCTCATATACAGTCTATGGTGTGAAGACTCCTTAGAGGTAAGGGAATTTTTATTTTTGAAGTTTTGCTTTTTTTTCTGTTTAGGAACAATTGTTTAACCTTAAGATGGACCAATGCATATTTCTGAGAGCCATTTACAAGAATAAACTTAATTTTAAATGCACAGTTTTATTTTAAAAAAGAGAGAGAGGGAGGATGATAGTTGTGTTATTTGTATTTATTCAACACTGGTCCATTAAAACGATTTTCCAACAAACTTAAAATATACCAGTGTTGGGCAATATAGACAAAAATTGTATATCAGGATTAAATTGTTTTATATTACAATAATGATATATATCATGATATACCACAATAAACAATATTTTCCCATATTCTCTAAAAAAATGAACAAAATTATCATTGCTGACTTTTCTATGACTTTATTTTTTAAGTAACATTTAACTGAATAGTCACAAATGAGAAACATTTTTGTGAAGTGTACAAGAGTTTCAAGTTTCATAGGACAAAAGTTCAGCAATAGGAACGATAGAAGAGAAATGGCACGATAGACACTTTTCTATCATCCACAGGATATGTATCGCCATATCGCCCAGCACTAAAATATACATTTTTACTTTTTGTGTTGCAGAAAAATGTAGTAAATGATATCCATGTATTTGTAGTGCTACAGTTTATTTCTTATTTGTTACATTAATTCAAACAAATTCTATTTACATGGTAATAAACTGCAGTGTTGAAACTTTGGTTTTAAAAATCTGAATAAAGGATTTTACTCTGATGCAACAGAATTCAAATAAAAAGATCTTTGAAATTATTGTGTTTAACCAACTGAGTTTCAGTCTGATTGCACCTGAAATCCGGTTTGACTCACTCTCTTGACTGAAAATAAGCTCTGCCAGTGGACACTTTAATCAGCCTTCACTGAACAGTGTCAAGTCGGCCTACTGTTTTAAGCACAGCTACAGCTGCAGGAGGACATTTGGATTTCTGATTTGTGAGAATGAGATCTGCTCAGACAACCAGCAGTCAAAGGAAGCAATCGAAGTCAGGCAAGCTCCCAAGAAAGACAAGCCTTGTTATCCAAGAGGAGGAAAAAAAAAACATTGTTCTCACTCCTGGGTGGGCACAGTTCACCGTGGAGCACTAACACGGCATAACATTCTGGAGGTGGAGGCAAGCAAAGCAGCCTGAAAGGAGGCGCAACTGAATGAAAACGGAATTGCAATCAGCTAATAATCTCTGTATAAGTTCATTAAAAATGCAGTGCTGTGCAGGAGCATCTAACTTTGAATTGTACAGAAACCTTAACGATGTTAACATGAAACCATGTGCAGCTATCAGCTTGCTTGTTTTTAAGCACTGTAGCGTATCAGGTGTTCTGGAGTCACCTGAGCTCCTATTCAAGCGCGTTGGTATCTCGTTCCTGTTCATTTGAATAAATAAAAACTAATTGTCACAAATGCATTGTGTTACAGTTCTGTTTTTTTTTAAATGTAACTCATCCCTGGTTGTTCAGAAAATTAGATTTAAACCACAAATGTAAAGGTTTTCTCTCCATATGTACCAAATAACAGGAGTGGAAACAGAAAAATGATAAATATAAAAGAAAGAAAATAAAAACAGGGTTTAATATGTTTTATGCATAAAAAATATATAGTTTTTGGTATGTTTAAAAATATGTATTTATGTTTGTTTTTCTATAAACTAACACCATTGAGCCAAGACTATAGGCTGCAGCACATACAGGTTACTTGTCAAATTGATTTCAGTAGTAATCTAAAAAAAAAAAAAAAAAAGAAAAAAAACGTTTTCCTTTTTTCTTTGCTGTTGAAATAACTAGATGAACGCCTGTTTGAAAGGTCACTGTAACCACTGAGAAATGACAGAAGCGCTGTGCATTTCAGACAGCAGCAGAGCCCCTACTGAGGGAGAGCTGATAAACATCTCAACATCAGTCTGGTCTGAAGACACACTAACGGTTATCAATTAAGTCTGTGCACAAAGACTGTGTTTTGGTGGCAAAGTCTGGGCTAATACTTGGTTATGTAGAATGAAACCACTTTTTCATTATTCATAGTTACTGTATTTTACTATCCCCCTTTTGTGTTTGTATGAAACAATTTTTTTGTTATTTGGTTTTATTTTTAGACTGCTTGTTAGGAGATGTTGGCCATATATTGGTGTTTTGTGGATCAATCATAAGATGTGATCAAAACTCTTTTCCCTCAGGTTGAGTAATCTCCTGCTCTGGGACAGATGTTACTAAGAAGCCAATAAAAGCAGTTTGATAAGGTGAGATCAGACACAAAAAGACGGAAGGCTTCACCTAATAGCTATGAAAAGGTTACAGCAATCTGGAAGCCCCGAGTAACGACTCTTTTTTTGGAGGGGGGTCTTATAGGAGCTCTGAGGCGCAGAAAATGAAGCAGTGGCAGCTGGTTTATTCTGTCAGGGCCACAGCCAACAAAGCACATCCACAGTTTTATCCAACACAGCCCCACAGCAATTTGTGGAAGTGACATGAAACATGATCCATTGATTTGGGTCAGGAAGGAGACGAGATATAGGAAAAGACTCGGAGCATTTTGTCAGGCTGTTGCAAAAAGGAATGATGATCTTTTTAAATAGGCAGAAAGTCCATGCTAAAGGGCCAGAATAATTTAGCAGACGCCCACGTTTATCTTCTGTTCAACACAAATTATAGGAGCAGTTTCTGAGTTTTTTCCATCTTCGCTTTCCTTATGCACACTGCTCTGTGGCATGCAAATAATATAAAATTATTAATGTAAAATTGGGTTGTCTTCAATTTCATAACTATGACTCAAAAGTAAACGGAACATTCCATGTGAGCCTAAGATCCACTCCAATTAAAAGTATGTTTTTTCTTTTTAATAGCAAATTTCTGATGATGGAGGACGTATATAAAGAAATTAATTTCAAAACTGAATTTCTGAGTATTTCTTTATTGAAATCATTGTGAATTAGGAGCAGAAGAAAAACTGTTTGAAAAATATTGTATTTCTCACCTCCTGCTCTACTCTATTCTTCACTTACAGACAAAAAGATCCATGAACATCTTTCTTCTCCTAATCTGAGCTTGTGTCTGGATCAAAACTTTACGGCTGGATAGCTCTGATATTGCTTGTCATTTTTGTTGCATCAGTAATGTTAGTTTGGGGCTGTAAGCTAGCGAGAAAGAGTGTAAACAGATAAAGTGACGGGAAATGGGGGCGGGCTTGCTCTGCACCAATGGTCCCACTAACCACTCAGAAACTAGAACAGAGTTTTTAAAGTCAATTTACTTGGGGGCCAGTGAAGGCAGAGTCTACTGTGTACTGTCTATATCTTTGTTCCATTCTCTATGTCTACTGAACATGTTATTTGAACATTTGTTCATGTCTATGTACTATGTCTATGTCCTGAGAAATGACAGGAACTAACAACGCTAACAACTGTTGCTAAAGACTTTTCTGACGACCAGATCCAACGACAATAGCAAACGCAAAGTTTTAAGCATAAAAATGAAACATCACAAAACAAATACAAAGCTATCATGAAAGTAGCGTGGACATGCAGACGATAATAGTAGACATTGAGCTTTCATATTAAGGCAGGGGTCACAAAATATCAACTTGGGGGCCGCAAATGGCCGCGGGCCGCCAGTTTGAGACTCTTGTTCTAGAAAGTGGCACAGGTTTTTGGCTAAAAACAGCACAATCATAATCAAAAGTCCACTAGAACCACTTAAAAAAAATAAATAAGAAGGTTATAAGAGTGGGACTTTAAAACATAAAATAGTTCCCATAACCCCCCTTGATGCACACATTGCTTGTTGCTTAAACCCAAAGCCCAATCCGAATTCTTCCCTTTTCCCTTCCCAAACGGGGAGTTATGGAAAAATAGTGTCTCAGAATTCGGATGTTACTTCCATTCGATGAAGTCACCAATAGTCGCCAGCCAGCTTGTCGCGGAGCTTCCAGCATCGAGCTTCAAATATACCATAACATCAGTTTTATAACTTTAAAATTGTCTTGCTACAACAAAAAGTCATTACTTATATTTAAATGTATATTCTGTGCTTCAGGGAACACCTACGTGAAGAAAACCGCTTCTCCTCCACAGTACAGCGCGACGAAGGGCTCTGTATTCCTCTGATTGGAGGTTTCCTCCATTAAAAAAAAATACCCCTAGAAGTACAAATGGATGGATAGGTAGAAAGGAGAAATTCGGATTGGGTCCAAGACTTCTGAATAAAGGCTGCTCCATCATCACCACCAAATTTATTTAATCTAGCCAGCACATCCTGTGTTTGTATTGGAAAATGTTGATGGTCAATGTATAGAGCTCTTCCAGCATTCCCACTGATTGGAGTACTGACTACACAGGCTGTGAATGCTTTTCCTCCGAGATAATCAGGTGCTTTGTTTGCAAATGTGACGCTGCACGCCTGCTTTATATGCAGCGGAGTGCAGAAAAGAGCAAAGTATTTTTCCTCCAAACTGCTGCATGATGGATGGACTGAATGGCACAATTTGTTTTGCCGGCACGCCGAGCCTCTGTCAGCGAGGCTATTGTCGCAGCCAGAAGGAGACGGCATTTACTTGAGCAGAAGAATGACGCAACAGTTTGCGGGGTAATTAGCCTGTCCTTTAAGTGACGCCGGACCATGTGGACAAAGTGCAGCACAGCTTAAGTCCGGCAGGATATTATTGTTCACTGATTATCTCCCGGTACGCTCTCAGAGTGAACTGCTCTTTCTATACCGTGCTCAGGTTTTTGTCTTCATTCATGTTGCAATGACTGTAGACGGAATGATCTAAATGATGAATGCTTCTGTGTATGTATACAATTGAGAAGTGTCTGTGCAAACGTCTGTTCTGTGTTTGATTAGTTCTATGTCTTACACATAGAGGCATACATTCAGATCTAAAAATAAAAACCACTTAAAGCGCTTCAAGCCTGATATTCCACCTGTATCCTGCATCAAATGTCAGAGCAAGAAGTATGATAGATGGAATCCACCTTCATCACTGCTCCATCCAGCTACACGCCCAGAATAACTGATGTTTTGTATGGCGAGCACAGCCATTCATGGAATTAGGAGGGAAAAAAATGAATAAATTAGGATCATTGCGTCCCAACAGGGTTTCTTAAATAAAATAAGCACACGTGTGCAGACTTGAAGACTCTTGGCTGAACTCAATTCTATATCAGAGAAAACTTGAAGCAACACCTGAACACATGTAAATCCTCGCTTATTTCTTTGATCAGGGCTTTTTTTTTATTTTGGTACGGGATGAAAGCCTAATACACAAACACATTTTCTCTTTTTTTTGTCAGCTTTTGCGTCAAAAACAATAATTCAGTAGTGCCTGTACTCAACAAACAATACTCTTGAGATAGTGAAAACTTTTTTTCTTTATTTTTTATTTGCATTTCTCTAAGACACGTGTCAAAGTCAAGGCCCGGGGGCCAGATCTGGCCCTCCAGATCATATTATTGTTGTTGTTATTAATGGCCCAATGTTATCTTACACGTTTTTCCAAGTTGTATAACTTTTACAAACTTTTTTTTTTTTTTTGCTATACTACTGTTAGCTTGGGCTTGTGAGGAACGATCTTACAATAGAAAAAACTATAGTTGGAGTGGGACTTTAAAGATATTATATTTTGTCCAAAATTTTGAAAACAAATGTCCTTTAACTTCTAGAACAGAAGTCAATTTATCAATGTGTATAAATCTCGTCTAAAACTTGTAACCCCTTGTCCAACTAAGGGGGATCACATTTTAGCTAACTCCTTGTAATCCTCTTTTAACAGGCAATTGAAAATATTTTTTAAAAGGTATTCGTCTTATTTTTTAACCACATTTCCAAGAAACAGTCCTCAGTATAATGATTTTGAGGTCTTTAGGGACAACATAATCCACTATGACTTCCATTGTTTTTATGGAATATGTCCATAATTTTGTGGCGGACCAGAAAATGTCAGACTGATTGTCATTAGCTTTTCAAAGTCGTTTCAAACAAAGTTGTTTTTTCCCTTCCAGTTTGTTCACAATTTGTTTTGCTGTTAAGAATCTAACAATAATTTTCCATCCAAATTCCCTACACCTCCTAGATCTGGTTGATGTTAGTTGTGTCTCACACAATATAAGCCAATCACTCTCTGACAGCTCAATATTTAGCGCTTTTTCCCCCATTTTAATCTGGTAAAAATGTTTTTTATTGAACACACAGGACTGGGCATTGATTCATTGTTCCTTACTATAGAAGAACAGTATGTTAAGTAGATATGGGCCAAATACGAATTGCTTCCTTATCCCTCTTGCTACTCACTATTGCTCCACTTGTATGAGCATTTAACCCTTCCGCTCTCCTTGGATTGTTTACATTAAAAGTGGGGTCATCTGGACCCCACAAGACAGTACGCTGAACTTTTTTTTATCATTGAAAATGTCCATGGCAGACATAAAATCCTGTCCACCTTTGTCCACATTTGTCATGGAAGGAATCACACATCAATATATGGGTGGAGTCATCTGGACCCCAAAGAAAAACTATTTGGGTTCAGCTATGGTGTCTCAAAATGTTGTGAATCAATAATTTTGAACAATTATTTTGGTGTGCACCAAAAATTGTAATCTATGTGAGTTGCTACTTGGAAAAATCTGTGCAATATTCTTTTTCAATTTATGAATTATATCTCATTTCTTAATCTCTGTACAAAAATGTTCCTTCGTTTGGACAAAGGTACTGTACGTTGGCACTGGTCAAGATCAGATCTCTTCTCTAATTTCTCTTAGAACATCATGTCCTTTACATTGCTATGGATGTACAAATTAGAGGAATCACAGAGAATCTCCCAATTTTCAATGGACTGACATGAACTGCACACATTGGCTTTCTATTTCTCAGCTGCTTTTATCTTAATCATTGTCAGTGGTCAATCGAGAGTGTGACACAGCTACTGGTGAAAGATCAAAAAGTGGATAGAGATGAGTACAACCCTGAAACAGAGAAAAACTTTAAGGATCAGCAGGTCAAACTAATCTTTTACTCAAAGGTGAGAGTACGAGCTTTTCACGTGGCTGTAATACCTATCAGAGAATTAAGCAGGGCCGCAGTGCCTAAAGCCAAAACACAGTTCTTCACTGACATGCCTCCTCAGTGGCAACTTCTTAAAGATGATTACACATGCAACACTTGTGACAGAACAGACCAGAGGCCACTGCTGAATTAAGCAATGCCTGCTAAATATTAAGAAGGTTACAAATTCTTACGTTTTATCCTCTTCATCTGTTTGCATAGTTTTTGTGTCTCCAGTTGTACCTGGTGCCTTAGTCATAACTGTCTTTATAGGTGGAAACAGGCTATGTCTTAAGTGCGTAAATCTTACATTATCCTTGGAAACACTTAACAATACACTTACCACAGGCACAACAATCATACGTTACTTGTTGAAAATATCAGGTTGTATTTTGTACACTAAATAAATAAATAAAAAAGAGTAATTTATATTTATAAAATGCAGACCTTCATTAAATGTGATATTGTAATGGAAACATGTTCCTTTTTGTGGCAGTTGGCACATTTACAAAATACTCTCCAGAGATCTGCAGCATGCAATATTTTCTAGCTTTTCCATCTCTGGCAGTTTTCCCTATATTCAAAGATATGCTTGCCAGCAGCCTATTAGAGCAAATTACATTATATTACACAACTTGGAGTAATCACATGGAACGCTAGCAATGAAGCACAACACGTTTTAGTTACTGCCAAGTGAAAAAAAATGCTAATTGATGAGGCTGTTTTTGTGCAGCAAAAAGAAATTGAAATGCATTTGGGCTAATGTTTGGATAAACACTTCTTCTTTACATTTTGTAATCATTTCTCTTGAAAATTGCAAAACAGCTGTTTGTGCAAAACTCAGATTATCTAAACTATGACATTTTTTATTTAAGAAAAAAGTTTGAGAGAGAAATTTGGTAAGTTTGAAGATAGATAAAAGATCCAAAAGGGAATTAAATAAATATTTCCAATTTAAACATCATGTTTAATGATGCACAGGTTGATGTGATTTGGATTTATGTGCTGCAAAAAAATGATAGTAGAGAAATTTGAATTGATGAATTGAGTTTTATTTTTTTTTATTTAGTGCAGTCAGGGATGACGGAACAAAAAAAAGTGAATTGTAAGGTTAAAAATTTACTAGTAGATATTACTTTTTATTCCTTGTCAAAATAATAGCGCTCTTATTTTTTGTGTTATAAAAGTGTACTTCAGTTGAAACAAAAGGAAAGTTAAAAAAAGACTGATTCCAGCCAGAAATCGTTTTTT
The DNA here is from genome assembly GCF_002922805.2 of Oryzias melastigma. Classification (NCBI taxonomy): domain Eukaryota; kingdom Metazoa; phylum Chordata; class Actinopteri; order Beloniformes; family Adrianichthyidae; genus Oryzias; species Oryzias melastigma. The sequence continues at coordinate 21,672,263 of NC_050533.1, forward strand.
TGGCTTCTCTAAAAATATCTTTAGTGGCAAAAAAAAAAAAGTTCAAAGACAATGGCGAGAAAGAAAATATCTAAAGCTCATTGAAAGAAATTTGTAGTAGCGAATGACAACACTCTTCTTTCTTTTTACCTTTTTTTTTGCTAAATAGTTCACATGCTAGAGTTCACTGCTTCCTATTACTGTATACACCACAGGGAAGTCATTTGAAAGCAGAATTGGCAAAGATTCGATCTCGGGTGCCTTTTGTATTGCAACTAGACTGTGAGAAAACCTGGTGTGAACCAGTAACTTTGCTAATTACTAATTACAGAGTCAGTGGGGGGAAAAGATGGTTTATCCCCATTGTGACCTTATTTCAACTAAAGCAATTGGAGAACAAAAGAAAGAAAAGCTAGCTTACATGTCTTCTGTCAAAAAATCATATTCATAGGGGAAAATCTCATTTCAACTCATTCAATTTCACTCCCAACTCGTCATATATAGACGTATGATTCAGGTCACTTTTTGTTGTTTTGGGTGTCCCCAACTTTTCATTTTTTTGGACGTGCTGGCTGTTCCCATTAAATCACAGATCCTTAAATCTCTGGAAACTATACTGGACATATTAACGGACGCGGAACTGATATTAGGTTATGATACTGGTACCAGGTTTAGGTTAGAGTACCAGTATAGTATTAGCATTAGGGTACTGGTTCCTGCACCGATCCACGTCCCAAAGGCTGGGGATCACTGCATAGCATATGCATTTTTTCCTTTGTCTGTGGCCTGGTACGAAGCGACCCGCGGACTGGTACCGGTTTGTGGCCTGGAGGTAGGGGACCCTAGAATTAATTTGAACAGCCAGCACATTAAAAAATCAAGGAGTTTGGGACAGCCAAAAGGCCATGACAGTGACGAGTTGGCTTGGTCAGAAGTGCAGACTGTTTCCATTAACAAAAAAAAAAAATAAAAAAACTGATGTAGAGTAGTAGGCTGGGATATACAGGCTATATATATATATATATATATATATATATATACCTTTGTGTAAACATACATATATATGTATGTATGTATATATATGTATACATATGCATATGTATGTATATATACAGTACATACACATATATACACATACATACATATATATATATATATATATATATATATATATATATATATATATATATATATATATATATATAACAAACGACATGGTACAAAGCATTTCTTTAAAAATAACTAAGAGGTCTTTACAGGTTTTCCCTCAAAACGAAGTGGTTAGCAGTTATATGGGGCGTGTTAGTGCAAAGGAAAATCTAAAAGAAGCAATCTTTCCCCTATTCTGAAATCTGCAGCTGGAGGATGATATCAATGATGCTCAGTGAGCTGCAACATGAATTTAAGCGCAAGATGATTTTACTCATTTCACATATTTAAGGAAACATTATTCATACCTCAGTTGACACTTTGATAGGGTTTTGTCATGGGAAAAATCCGTACCATTAGAGCACCATTAAACTTGACCTCTAACCACAATCTGCAAATCTTGCTGCATTTTAAAAGGCTTCAAGGTAAACGTTTGACTTAAGAGCATTTCACGGTCCGGCGCTTCGTAGGTTTACCAAAACCAAACACGTAGTAAGCAAGCAGAAGTTTAAAGACAAGGACTGCTGTGCGTGTTGTGGCCTCACGCTGAGGGGGAGATGCAAATTTGTTGCATTGAAACCAGGGCAGCACTTTGCAAAGAACCTATCAACAGAGCAAGGAGCACCTCGTGATTAAAAGACCTGCTGTCAACAGAGGCTGCTGTGAAAGAATTCCAATTGTCCTGGCAAAAATGGAACGTTTTGTTCCTGATGACGGCAATTTACAACACAGAGTGAACAACTGTGAAAATAAGATTTTGAAAGTCTATTATGGGGGACTCCAAGGTTTTAACCCTAGGGTTTTTAAGTGTTGATTACCCTGTTATGCTGCACACTAAGGTATGCAATTACCTTCTGAGAGTTTCATCTGAATCGGGTCTATAGAACCAGGATTTAGTCAGCCCGACAATGGGGTAGAAAATTGGGGGGATAAGTCTGGGTGTGCTGATAATTTGGGGTGTTATATACCTACAAACCCCTAAAATGCATAGAAAACTAGGCTATAACCAAATCAGTTCATCTGTGTGAACCACTGATAGTGGCTCCACTGCTGAACACTGGCACCAACCTTCCACTAGAGGCAATTTGAAGTTCAGCGTCTTGCCCAAGGACACTTTGACACATGGGTGGGCAAGGTGGGAATCAAACCCGCAATCTTCCGCTCAGAAGTCGACCGCCCTGCCGCTGCACCACGGTCTGCTTTAAGTTTGTGCCCTATTGTGGCTCATTTCTTTTTCTTTTTCTTTTTATGTCTGTCTATTTTTCCAGTTGTCTGTATGTCCATCGTTACATTTGTTTGTTTTTTTTGTTTTATTTTTTACAGATTTTGTTTGGTTTTTTTTTTCTAGATTTTGGTGGGTCATCACTTTTTTTTCTTTTTTGGGGGGTGGTGGCGGTGATAACTGTTATTTTTTTTATTTTTTAATCACCTTTCTTATGCCTATATCCAGACTTGCCCAAGGACATGAGGAAGAGTATCTTATTGTGCAGTTCTTCACAACCTCCATTTACTGGGTTTGGGACAGGTGCTCTGTTGAGGCTCATTCTTCTTTCTGTTTTCCTTTTATTGTTTACATATGCTTGTTTTAAATTAAAATCGCTTTACTTTCTTTTAATTTTATTTTAATGATCACATTTTTACTATTTCTTTTGATTGTTTCTTTTAATGTTTTAAGTAAAGCACTTTGAATTGTCTCTGTACATGAAATGTGCTATACAAATAAACTTGCCTTGGCTTTTATTTACATTTTTCTGTCGATCCATTCTGACATTTGTATCTATTTTTTGTCTTTTATTTTATATATATATTTTTTGCTTTTGTATGAGTTTTTCTGCTAAATTTTGGTTAGTCATTTAAATTTTTTGGAGGATCGGAAGGGCAGTCACTGTATTTTCTTATGCCCGTATCCAGCCCTGGTCCAAGGACACGAGGAAGAGCATCTTATAATGCATTTCTCCAGGATAAAATCGAAGGAAAGCGGAGGATGAATATCTCTGGAAATGAAGCGCTCGGCATTCAAGCAGCTTTTTAACAGCCGGTTTAGCAGAATATCACGTTTCTTCGTGATTTCCGGCTCCAACAACCCCGTCGCCACATGAAGACGGTTGCCTGTGTGTAGTAGCAATTGACCTCTCGGACCAAGTTTAGATGACTCACTGTCTTACCATGAAAACCCATGAATAATAAGTGAACGGCTCTCACTTTGACCACAGAATCGTCATGCAGACAAAGATGTTTCTCCCGTTCGCTGTGACTCAACAAGACCACTCATTGCTTCTGTTGTGAGGATTTTTTTTTTTTTTTTTTGCCCTCTCTTACTATTTCTTTATTTTGCTCGGGGGCTTAGGAAGATAAGCTCTACCAGGCCTTCTCTAAATTACAGATTCTTCACAGTGGCGAAATCCCCACAGAGCCTGAATGTTATCACTCCAAAGAGGCACAAGGAGCTCTCAATTTTAGATCTCTGGAGCTAAACAGTTTTTTGTTGCTAACCTTGGGGCCCGATGCACATGAGTGAGGAAGATGAGCTTGCCTGCCGGTGCTGCTGTCATGCTCTCAGTGATAACTTCAGCAATAGCTGTGTTTTCTTTTATTAGAGCAGGAAACATCGTGGGCCGTGAGGGAATTTATGATTATGTGGATTGGGAATGAAGAGTGTTTAATTACATGAAAGCTGCATTTTTTTTTTTTTAACAGTGATGTAATAGCTGTTGCAAATGTGAGGCCGCATGGTGACTGCAGAACATAAAGTGTTTTCCGCATACTGGTTTTAGTGCCATTTAATTGCCAGTCAAGTTTATTGCAACCCTGAGGTGCATAAAGACATGAACAGATTAATCTAAAAGCATGGAAATGTCCTCCGGAGTCTCACTGCGAGCAAGAAAATGAAGCTGTCTCTTCTTCACCGCTGTGCGCTGCCCAGGGTCAATGATTATCATTTTCATTGGCAACAGTTTACAAAACATGGTGTCATGTAGCTCGCCTGTTGTTTGAGTCTGTTCTATCGAGGTCGGAGTGATCCAACAGATTCCTTCATTGTTGCTTTGTTTTTTTCAAATGGAGCTTAGAGAAATTGAGTTGATGCAAACTCTTCTGGAAAATCAAAGCAGGCAGGGGGAAGAAAAACAATCATTTGTTTACTAAATTCTTTATTTAACCATTTACATAACTTAGACTTTGTTATGTCAGATAAATTTCTAGCATTTATTTTGCTGTTTAGGCAAAAATGTGTTAAGCGGCACCGAGTAAATCCTATTTTTGTTCTGCAGAGAGCTATCAGAGAACACTAACATTACTAGAAAACAGCCAGAAAAAAACAAGAAAAAAAGTAGATTCTTTTAATCACAAGTTCATGAATGTTAGAGAAAAACAGCACATTAGTATGTACTGTTTATTAAATGCATGCATCTGTGTTTAAAATTGTGTGCTATGATCTTGTGGCATTTTTATCATAATGGATCACATGAGTAAAGAAAATTAAGCTTAAATTTGCATTTCTCAATATTTATTTATTCGAATTGTTGTGAATCAGTAGCAGACAAAAAAATGCTGCTTAAAAAAAATGCTTCTTTGTGACGCCCCAAGCTCCGCTCCATTGTAGACGAATAAATCCAAGTACGTCTGGCTAAAACTGAACAGCTGGATTGCTCCAATAGTGTTGGATTGATAACATTGGATTGGTGGCTGTGATGGGCAACGTGCTGATGGGAGAGGGTGTAAATAGAGAGCTCTCAGTGATAGGGAGGGGAAGAGGGGACGGGGTTGCCTTGCACCAACAGTCCTGCCCACAAATCAGAGGCGAACTTCGATTAAACTCCTGCCACTCTGCAGAAACCATGTCCTAGAAACAGCAATTGTTTTTTGTTTTGTTTAGCTTAAAAATGGCATAATCATAGTTAAAAGACCACTGGGTCTTACAACAGATCAAGAGATGATCAAAGTGGGTTTTTAAAGTCCCACTCCAACCATTATCATTACTGGAGCTGCAGATCATGACGTGAGACATCTAAATGGTTTGACCAATCATGAAATTCAACTGTAATACCTCAATTCAACCTATAGCACAAAGACGGTTTTAGACCACAGTTTTTAGAATCATACAAGTTTATTTTAAATTGCCAAAAAATGTATAAGACATTTTATGCACAGCGGCAGTTGCTCATTAGAAAGGCAATTCTGGGTTGTGGGCGGGACTCAGAGTCACACGCCCCTTTCCCCGTCGCTTAAAGCTTTGTTTACACTCTCATGCGCAAGCTAGCATTAGCGGCGCAAAAATAAAAATGAGCAATATTGGATCAATTCAGAAACACAATTCCCAAGTGTTGAACTGTCATCATGTCTCGCACACCTAACCATGAGCGGGCCAAGGTGCGAGCAGGGACATAGGAGACTTTGACACGCCTGTTTCAGTGCTGTGTCATTGGTCTGTGAATTTTCTAGTATCCGGTCTTCTGATCCAATGCAATTTGAATTAATACATACTCAGAAATGCAGTTTTGATTGTAAATTCTTGCATATACTGTAGGTCCTCCACTATGAGAAAAATGCTAAAAGAAAAGATAATTTTCATTGGTGTGGGTCTTAAAAGGGTCTGGTGTTTTTCCACCAACTAACATCCAAGAATGTCCCAATTACTGAAAAAAAGATGTAACAATAAAGATTCCCTTGAGTAAAAAAAAAGAACAGTGGTGACTTCCTAATTGTTTAATGCCAGATTGATGGCGTGCTAAATCCCATATTGCAGCATCTGTTCATGCTGTTAGTGAAAAATCTGCAGGTTTAAGTTGTTTTAAATGCTGTAACAAATTTTACTGCAGGAAATAAAAGTTGATGAGTCTACAAATGGTTTCAGATAAACAAGTAACCACACAAGTACATCATAAAAATGTACTTTTTATTCAGATAAAAAAAACATATCTTGAATGCTTAGTAAACATTTTTCAAAAGACAAGGTTCTGGCGTTTATGATCTGAACGAGGTGTCTGCACTCTAAATGATTCATTTCGCTTTGTTCATTGTTTATATGGGCTTCTTTTGCATATACCAACAAAAAAGTAATAATCAGATGTAATGTTGATAAAAGTAATAAGTAAAACTCAGCAACAAAATGTTCTTTTGTCCATTAGCAGGTTAGCAAAGATATATGTATATACACGAATCCTTATATATATATATATATATATATATACACACACACACACACATACATATACACACACATACATATATATATATATATATATATATACAAACACACACACATACATATATACATACATACATACATACATATATATAGATATATATATATACAAACATACACACACACACACACACACATATACATATATATATATTATATAATTATTATTTATATATTATATATTATTTAGAGATATATGAGATATATAGGGCGGCCGTGGTGCAGCGGTAGGGCGGTCGACTCCAAATCGGAGGCGAGCGGTTTCGACTCCCGCCTTGCCCGCCCATGTGTTGAAGTGTCCTTGGGCAAGACACTGAACCCCGAATTGCCTCTGGTGGAAGGTTGGCGTCAATGCTCGGCAGCGGAACCACCACCAGTGTGTGAGTGTGTGAATGGGTGAATGGGTCTGTGACTGTGAAGCACTTTGGGCCCTCGAAGGAGGGTAGAAAGCGCTATTCAAGTATAAGCCATTTATATAATTTATATATATATATATATATATATATATATATATATATATATAAATAATTTTTATGGTGGCCCTAATACTCGCCGTACTTTATGCAGTGAAGTCTTAAAAAATGGTTTTGTTTTGGACACTCTTGGGGCATTGTAAAAACAAAAGTGTTGCAATGGTTTCGGCATCCTGACATCAAAGAAACAAGTCGTGAAAAGCTACTGCTCTAACACAACTCTCCCAATCTAAAAGTGTGTCAGAACTAATCACTCCAAGCTGCCGTGTTGGCAGACATTCCTGCCACCTTCCTCCTCCGAGCCTGTGATCCATAAAGCTTGGAAGCCGCAAATTACTCTAACAGGCGGGGGTACATTACACCTCAAGTTTGCCGACAGAAGCCCGCGTCTTAGTCAATCGGAGAATCAACGTAGTCAAGAGAAAACAGATTGTTGTGTTTTAATTGATCCAGTCATGTGATTAATTGCTTTGTGCGATTAAGTAATCATGACCAGTAATTATGTAAAGTAAGTCTATTTTTAATCTAACCTAATAGCTGCTGTAAAATGTTGTAAAATTGTGGCACATAAAGACCAAAATATAATTACCCGGCTCTATACGTTCTTTGTATCATAAAGATTTTACTACAAGGTATTTTTTTTTTAGTATTAACATCACCAAAAAAAGTGTTGCAAAATTTGAAGTTGTAAATTTATAAGAAAAACATTGTAAATAATATGTGTTTTAGGACCACAAAAAACAGTAATATTACAAGATTTAAGTCCAAGTGAGGTCACCGTTGTAAATGAGAAATTGTTTTCAATCGACCTACTTGTATAAATAAAGGTTTAATTAAAAAAAGTTAAAATGCAGCCCAGCACATTACATCCAAAGGTTTGTCTCTGAGCTCCCTCATTTTACACACGAAACTTTGTATTACCAACACCAAACTCCAGAAAGAGGTTACACTAAAAATAATTTGATTTTGAGTTGCGAAAGGTTGAGAATTTATTTGTTTTTAGAAACTATCTAGAAATATAGCTGCACAAAATGCTCTACGTTCTTCATCATTGAGCACAGTTCAACTAAACAGACAACTTTGGTGTTTTTTCTTGTTAATTTATGACTTTGTCTTATTAATTATTACTTTTTTGCTTTTTTTTTCATAAACTTACGTCTTTTTCAGAGTTGAAAATTTACATTTAAAATAGTAAATTAACAGCTTTAAAATGTGTTTATTTAAGAGAAAAAAGTCATAAATTTAGCCTATGATATTTAAAGTCATAAATATTTGACTTTATTCTCAAAAAGTAATAGTTATGAGTATTTTCTTGTAAAGTTACCATATTACAAAGTTTTAATAAAAAAAATAAAAAAAACTGGCCCCTGATACTCCATCATATTTTTCAGTCTCAAAGTTTACAAAAAACATTTTTTTAATACCAAATAGACATGCCATTAATTTATGATAATGAACACCTCATCAGGCTTTATCTCTTAGTTGTGGATTTATTCTGTAAAAGCTACAAAGTCGCACAGTGATGATGTAACAGCATTGAATACATGCTGAATACAGGACCACCAAGATAGATTTAAGATGAATTTTCAGTTGAATTAAATGTTAATGCAAGGTACCATTTGGACCCTTGTTTTATATTTGATAACAAGACAATAGTAACACATGAAAAACGAGAATAACATGATTAGAAAAAAATAACGCACTAATTTGTCTGTAATTATTTCATCGTGATTGTTGTCATTCACCCTATCGCTTCAGGGTTTGCTACAGTGTATCAGATTTCTCTGATTGGCACACTTGGTTTGGCAGGTATTTTATACCTATAGACCCATGCCTCTATTTAATCTGGGCTGGGGACCGGCACAGGGAAACCCAGACTCGGGATCCCCCCATGTGGCTGTATTGTTAGGCAGTATCAATTATTTTGACACTTCTAGTTTTAGCATCAAGATGTGTAATTGTATTCACTACAATTAGTATTCAGACACATAGTGGCATCTTTACAAACAACGTTACACATCCCAGCCCTGCTGTGAAGTCTCTGTTTACCCTTGACATCACGTCACTGCCCTCCGGTTTCACCCAGTCAGCTGAACGCTCTGCAGGCAGCTTCAGCTCCCAAGCCTTTCAAATGAAAAAGTTTGTTGAAATCCAGGGGCTTGAGTGGGTTGTAACTGCTGACTGTGATAAATGAACCTGCCATTAAATGACGGGCGCCACAAAAGTGCGGAAACAACAACAACAGAGAATTCATGTGGGAGAGGAGGGAAAGGGTCACAGCGAAACTGGAGAGTGGGCTCTCAGAGCTCACAGGCTTATTGGATCTGGAAATGAAACAAAAGAAAAGATAAAAGACAGAAAAGAGATTAGATGAATTTGCCTTTGCTATCTAATGTATTTAAAGGGCCTAGTTAGGATGGCGAACAGAGTTTGTGTGCAGACACTCTGTCGTCTGTGCTGCTCCCATCATTACGGCACCAGAAAATGTACCCCCACTGACTGAAAATGCTCTCATGTTTCACATCTGTGGCGGCCACCGCCTGTGTCCCCATGGTCATATTGGTCAGTAAGAAATAGCATAGTAATGTTCCGACTTGTATTTCACACAGAAAGCGAGCCGCCGCCTGAGAGCTCCCTAAGGTTCCCCGTAAAGCTGCACAATCTCTCAGCGCTTCCGAGTCTGCAGTTTGCTTTGATGCATTCTGGTGTCGAGTGGCTTCTGCAACCACAGAGAAGAAGAAGAAAGAGCTGCTCATGGCCACCTGAATACTGCACAGGCAGGTGAGATGACGGCAAGCGAGAAGGTCAATACTGTGACTCCTCATCCTTCTTTCCCCAAAGACCGATGGCTCTTACAGTGCTATAACTTCACATTAATTTTTAATTTCCTGTGCTTGGAAGTGGGTGGTGTAGTGGTTAGTACTCACTGAGAGAAGGCCATGGTTCAAATCCCGACAGGGACCTTTTTGCGTTTTCTCTACAGGCACCCTCCTACAGTCCAAAGTCATGTTTCATAGGTTAATTGGTGTGTCTTAATTGCTCATAGATTGGAAAGTATGTGGCCTTCCAACGTACAGGCGACCGGTTCAGAGTGTACCGCCTTCACTCAGAAGTCGCTGGGCTGGCTCCAACAACCCCATGATCCCCACAGGGTTTGTATGGATGTACTGAGAAGATGTTATTAGAACTGATGCACAAACGGAAGCAGTGGGTCCAGTAATTTCAACAAGAATTCCTCAAAATGCCAAATCCAAACTGTCTAAGACAGGGGTGTCAAACTCAATCGCACAGGGGGCCAAAATGCAAGACACACCGAACAGCAACACATTTATTGAACACACTAAAACTACATTTTTTTAAACTTTAAAACCGAAACTTTTTTAATATAATTATGAATATTAAAAGGCAGGAATATTATTTGAGAATAAATCAACTTCAACCTTAAATGACTTTCAATATTTTAGTCTCTGCAAACATATTTTGTCAACATTATGCAAGTTAAAAATAAGCACATCACGGTTACATCTGGTGGTTTAAGACCACTATAAAGCAGCACTTCTGTAAAAGGATCAACGCTCCAACTATGGGTTTAGATAATATTGGAGTTTGTGCCAAACACATCACTTAGGTCAAGTGGGTCTGGTAGTTTAGTCATACAAATGATCTAACATTGCAAAGACTTTTTTTTTTTTCAGTGTGTTCCCTCGTTTCCCTCAATTAGAGTAAAAATGTATCCACAATAGGTGAATTCAGGAAAATTGTATAAGTTTTAGGGCTGTTAACCACTTCATAGAACACTATATAGACTTTTCCCTCTTGTTTAAAGGGTAACCAAACAGGGAAGGTTGGAGGTTGACTCCACCCACAGCCGAAATTTAAAAACCCAGTCAGCGGGGAGGGGGTGGGGAACAGGAATGTTATTACTGGAGCTGCAGATCATGACGTTGGACTTCTGAAATGACGTGGTACTTAAATGGTTTGACCAATCACAAAATTCAAAGGTAATACCTTGATTCAACCTGTAGGGAGCAGCACACGGACTGTTTTTCACTATATTTTCAATAATTTAAACAAGTTTATTTTAATTTGTCAAAATTAGCAACGACCAACAGACAGCACTTTTAAAGCTTCATTTATAGAAGTCAACAGACCAAAAAAGTTGATTTAGTGTTTGGTAACCCTTTAAAGTCCCAAAACAATTTTTATTTTATTTTTTGTAAAGTCGTTCCCAGTCGTCTTGATTATGATTATGCTGTTTTTAGTCAAAATTAAGAAATCCCTTATTGTTTTTTTATTACATATTTTGCCATTTTCTAGTACTGTCAGCCAGTAGGCGCTTCATTCATTTGAGCTTTTTCTAGCATCCAGTTTTTTCTTTCAACATGATTTGAATTGAAAAATACTTTGCAGTTTTAATTTGAAATTATTTTATATAGGTTCTCTAGTATGAGAAAAATACTATGTTAAAAAAAAAAGATTATTTTCTATGGAGGGAGTCTCTACACTCTCAAAGCTCAAGCAGTCATAGAAAAATAAGTCCAGAATTATAGATTTAAAAAAGGATCTGATTGTGATCAAAGATTTAATTAATCAAGCTGAACACATTTCTTCACTGGAGATACTGCACAGATAAGAATGACTGACAGGGTCAACAGCCAATCAGGATGCAGAACACAGTGTTAAAAGAAAGCATGGAAAATTGCACTGATAAAAAATTGTGAAAAAGACCATAAAAGATGAAAAGATGATATAGCAAAGGAACACTGTTTTGAAGAAAAAAAAATGTGATTTTCATTTTATCTAGCTATAAGACAACACAAATAAATTATTTCAGCTCCACAAAATCAAAGACACAAGCGCTGTGTGTTTGTTGTTTTTCATTTCTCAGCCAGAGCTCACTGGTAAATGTCACAGGTAGAGCAGCCCTATTCCAAATGAGGCACACTCTTTACGTGATTCAACCTTGCATTTCATTAGTCACTGCAGCCAAATCAAACAATCTGGCATTTCTCTGGCATCTCTGCATTTAAACATTCCATATGTGAGTAGATATCTGTACCTATTGACAGTTAAGAGCTGGTTTAAACCTCCAGTAGGCTACACCAAAGCTTTGTCTTTGTAAAACAGGTTATTTTAATAAATAAATGTTAAACATTTGAATCGTTCATTGTATTAGTGTAAGAAGGCTTCCTGCTGAGGATAGCCTGGGGGTTTTACATTCCACACAGGGCTCTGAAATATGTTTTATTGATTAAAAATGTAAAAAAAGTGGTAATTGTCAAAACCTGTTACTATGTTTTACTGCAGAGTTGCCACAAGATACTGGAGTAAGCCTTCTTGCTTAAACTCCTGCATTTATTAATGCGTTAATGTCCACTCATCCATCTATTTATGAGCTGCTGCATATCTGGGCTTTTGGGATAGCAATTTAAGCAAGGATGTCCTGACTTCTATCTCCAGCCACCTGTTCTGAGAGGACACCGGAGTGTTGGCAGGTCAGGTGTTTTCCACAGTCTCCTCCCACCCGATCGTGCCAAAAGGATCTCAACAGATTGGTGCTCCGATGGCGTTCTTGCTCGACGTCCACACATCCTCAACTGGCTGCTTTTCATGTGGAGAAGTCTTAGCGTTAATCCAAGCTCCTCCCAGATGACTTAGCTTCAAGGCCTATCTTCAAGGAGACCCCAATCCCCTGAGATCAAAGCTGATTTTTGCCACCTAAACCTGTGATTTTATCTGTTCATTAACAAGCTGTGGCTCATGGCTGGAGGTGAGGGCATGAATGCAAATGGACTCCCGAATGGAGATCCTCCTCCGCTCCTCTTTACCACCATGACCGAGTACATATCTACATTAGTGTAAATGATGCTTCCATCCATCAGTCCATCTCATACTCTGCTCTCTTCTCTTGTTTTTGACCAAATCACTGGGATCCTTAAATTCCTCTACGTGAGGGGAATGACTCATTCTAAACCTACAGAGGTCACTGCATCTTCTTAAGGCGCTTTCGCACCGAACACGATTCGGGCAAGACATTTGTGTCCCTCGCCCCTTAAGAGGGGTACCTAAAAACCCTCGCTGATGAGAATGGTGTTTTTAACATGATCTTGTGGTATCTTTCTTATGATGATGCACATATACCAAGAAAATTAAGCTCATATTTATTTATTTGAATAATTTGATTCAGGAGTAGACAATAACGTTTTTAAAAAAGAGCGCATTTGTGACATAGGAAAATACACCACAAGCTGCCTACTCCGCCAACAGGAGACGATTAGATCCATATATGTTTGGTTTCCTCATCTGAGTTCAAACTCAAACACATGGATGATGGGAAGTGGGGAGGGGCATGCTTATTTTGCTCCAAAGGCTCCACCCACAGCTCGAGTTTCACATTTCTAATGAACTCCTGCTTGTCTGCAGAAACTTTATCCAAGAAAAAGAAAACAGGTTTGTGGATTTTGAGTAAAAACAGAATAACCAGAACCAAAAGACCACTGAGTGATTTGTGGTTGTGTGTTGTCCGGACTAACATTATTAAACATTATTCAGAGCACTTTACAAATGAAACAACATGGTCGTGTGGAAGTGGCTGCTGTCTCAAATAAAGATGGATTTCCGAGGTTCCAAGACATTTCTATGTGCCACAACAATAGTTTCCCAAATTCATCTTAATCAATGTCCCAGTACCTCCCTCTCTTCATAAAATCTGCATCCACTTTTGATCATTTTCATCGAACAAATTTCTTATTCAAATTCATTCATTCATCGGACAAGAGTGAGCTGCTTAACAAAGTTAATGTTTAACCAAATCTTAAAATATGTCATGCATGGAAGCTTGTCAGGATAACATTGCTACAAATGTCATAACCCCCCTAAAAAAAAGATAAAACCAGAAAAATGATGAATAATACTCAGAATACTAATCTCTCTACTAAATTTATTTTCTTATTTTGGCATAAATTAGCATTATAAAAGCTAAAAGGCATACAAAATGTCATATTGAATGAATACTGTTGTCAACCTTCAGCGGGCTTTACATGTTTATCTGACTGTTAGGATGTGGTGGAACCCACATCAAAGCACAGCCATAGAAGATACTGAATTATAAAAAGGCTTCAGGGTTACTCATTTCAATTTCAGCTGGTAAGAAGCTCCAGATCCCACACTTGAGACTTTGAAGGCAGCTGGCAAAAGATAAAATACAAGAAAACAAAGACAAAAATGGAAAAAAGGAGGAAAATTCACATTTTTTGTGATGTGGAAAGCAGTTCAAATGATAATTTACAGAGCACTCACATTTTGTTAATTTATGTTTATCTCCTGTGGTTTTATTATCACCTAAAATATTGGTTATGTCTTTTTTTTTTTTAATTAAATATATTGCTCTGCTGGTACACCCTTGCAGTAAACATGATCTGAAGGAAAATATTCAAATTAACTATCTTTTGGAGTGTTATTTTGCAATCATCCTGACCCTCTTCTAATTAAAGTATGTTGCTTGGCAACACAAATGGTTAGTATGCAAAAAACAATTCAACTTTAAGTTGCAAAAAACTGTAAACTGCTGCTGCATAAAATCATCAAGCAACATCAGTAATGTCCAGCCGTATGGTTCTGATCCGGATGTCAGCTGGACGAGGAAGTGAAGATCTTCATGGACAGAACTTCCTCCAAAATCCTGATTCTTTCTCCTTCCAGTTCACCAAAGACTCTTTTAGCTAATTCTCCAATGTTTATTGACTGTGATCAATACATTCAATCATTGGTTTCTCAGAGTTCTTGATAAAATAATCAAAGCTAACATCAAAATGCTCTTTCATTGATTTACAATCCTTTCCAACTGCGGTCAAATGAGCCGCCGTTCACATTTCCGTGGTCACATCAAGAAGCTCCGTGGAGTCTGGTGGAGATTTTCCAGCGTTCTCAGTCCTGCTACCGTAAGTATTGGATGAAACTCACACCAAAAATCCAGTGATGCTGATTTGACCACAGAAATGTGAACGGCGGCTCATTTGACTGCAGTCAATGTGAAGATACCATCTTCTCTCCTCCAGAACCTGAACTAGACACTAGGAACAGATGAGGGTTTAGTGCATGTGCAGCAGAGCTGTTGATGGAAAGAAGATCATTCATTCAAACAGAGTCGATTTGATTAACAGTGTGATTGACAAAAATTTAAAAGGAGAAATACTCGGAAATGCAAAAGCAAAATGATTTATTACATTTGTTCTCTTTCATAAGAAAAATGCCAGACATAAATGTTAAAAACTCAAAAAAACTGATTTGTGCAATTGCGTCACTAGGGGGAGCAAAAGAAATTCTGTTTATAGTAGGCAGTTTATCGATTGCAGATGGATCGATATCAAACAGTTATGGGAAAATAATAACTTATACATTGATTGATATACATTATATAAGGTTTATTGAATTCATTCAAAATTTGTGTCAGAATTTAAAGAAAATGTTTCCATTTTACATTATAATATGTTTGCTCCAAAAGATTAAAGACAATACTTCATAATAGGGGTGGGCGATATAACGATATAAAATCGTCTTACGATCTCCAAAGCTGACAATGTGTCATTTTTGAGAGATTGTTTTATCACAATCTTCTATGCAAATATAAATATTTGAATAAATATAAATATTTGTTCAAACTTTTTTCAACTAACATCATTATAATTCATTTTTTCTTAATTGGAATTTATTTTAAAGAAATCGAGATAAAAATCGAAATTGTGAAATTGCCATATCGCCAGCCCTACTTCATTACTTTTTTTTGAAAAAGGGGATAATCTATAAAACTTAACCAATATTAATGAAAAGAAAAAAACATTATTTCAACAATATGAAATGCTACTTTCCAAAGAAAAAACCTCAATAAGCCCTGAGATTTCAGACAACCTTCAGAATCTTGTGGTTCCACAATCACCTGAGCTGTCTCCATGACACTGGATCACTGTAATATCAACAGCCTGGCTTCTAAAAATGAGAGAAACTGTATAGGGGTGAGGATATCATGTTTTTTCAGTGCTAAGACAAGAAACCAGACGAACAAAGACGGAATACAAAAGCTCTCCGAGGCCACAGCAGCTCCCCTCAAGCAGATGATGTCTCTAAACCTTGCATCAAGTGTCAGCCTCACTCTGCACATATGCTGCACTCCAGCAGCTGGGCCACAGTCATCTGACATGAATACAAACAAAAGACCAACCCAGTGGCAACAACACTGATGATTAAATTCATTAGGGAAATGTCTCCCTGCAATGCGTGGCAATTTGAGGTGAGGAAGGGCATGAAAACGCCCTGCAGCTGCACACAAGTGTTGCTCCACTGTTGTCTCACAACAGATCAAATACATCTGACTGTCTGCATGTCAGCTCCTCCTACCTTGTGGTTTGGATTTATCTGTGTGTTTTCAGCATGCCTGGATCAATCTGTCGGGGAAAGTGGATGAATGAAGCCATGAGAGACTAAGCTCTAGTTTTTCTTCATCCAGAAGAGTCGAACATTGGCGCCACTACGGCTTTTGTGGGTGTAAAGCTAAATCGCACGTTGTTTCCACTTGATTCCAATTGCTTTCTATCCGCGCCTTCACCCATGAACGCCACATGAGCCGGAATTGATCTCCTTCAAAGTTTAATAAAAGAGTCGTTTTTTTTTGTGTGTGTGTTCCTGGCACATCTTTCCCATCATTTTCTTTTGCAAAACAACAATTTCCAACCATTTTCTAGGAGCACACCACACTGCTCCCCAAGGTAAAACTGCTCCACTTCCAAGAGAGTCTTCAGCATCCATCTGCCGTTGCCCGTAAATTGTGTTCGCCTGCAATTGCAGGTTATCTCATCTGTCAAAGCCGTCCTATCAATTTCAGCAAGCAGTCTCAGCGGAAGGCATTAACCCTCCTGCGTCACTCTGCCATCAAGCATTCAGAGACAATAAACACTGCTGATCCCCACATATCACAGGAGCAGAGCTGACACCTCTGCTGTTGCTCTTCACAGAAACCGACAGAACACACCAATAACAACTAATTCATAGCAAAATAAATGAGCACAGTCTCTCTTGTGTTTGTCTGTACTTAAAAAGGGATAACCAACATTTAGCAGGTTAGAATACAGACAGCGGTTGACTGAGGGCAAACAAATGAGCCGCTCTGTAACTGATAGGCCAGAAAACTGAATAAATCATCTTAGATAGGAACTGTTGTGTTAAGTTCACACTAGGCAATTTTGCACCTTTAGCACACATGTCAAAATCAAGGCCCTGGGGCCGGATCCGGCCCTTCTGGTTTATATATCTGGCCCTCCAGATCATTTTATATTATAGTTTATTACGCTTAGTTTACACTGGACGAGGAAGTGGCGTAAAGCAGTGTGGAGTGCGTGCATCATCCGCAATGGTCAACAGGCACTTCTGATGATGCAGAACATCATCAGAATCAATCATATGATTAAATATTGCAATATATTGCAATATTGATATTTGGGGACAACCCTGTTTAAAACTAGATGAATGTTTCATATTTACTGGGTATGGAGGTGTCCACCCATGCAGTACATTGTCTTTACTATACATGCTCCGAACGCACCAGGAGCTTCTGGGAATTCAGTGTCTCGCCCAAGGACTCCTGAATGTGTGAGGAGCTGGAGGTCACATCGGATCTCCTGACTGGTAGACAAGCACTCCATCACCACGGTCACAGCCGCCCCGCTCTGCAACCTCACTGCCACTTATCTTAACCTGTTCTGAGAACCAAGTTTCCAGCTTGTGGCATTTAACAAAACACAATTTATTGCTGTCTGAGGATTTCATTAAGACAATTTAACACAAAGAAACAAATATATGGATTTTAAAATATGAACTATTTCTGGTCTTCTACCTCTTTTTCTGTTTGAGTTGAAGCCTTGATCACAAAACAAAAAGGAAAACTACAGCATTGCATTTTTTTTGCTTTGCTTTCTCTATTTTTTTAAGTCTTTCCATCAATGTCTTAAGCTACTTAAACATCAGGCCTTTGAGGTGCATTCAAGAACCGGCGTTTAGCACTTTTTCTTGAACGTGAGTACAGCCTATGGTTTGAAAGAGATTGAACACTGGAGGAGAATGTTGGTCTAATAGATTCTTTTGACAGAACAGAGAATCCAGTTCCCAGTTAACTTTAAATTATGAAGTTAAGAGGTTACAAGATTTAGGAACTCTTGTGTAAGTGTTTGTGTGTTTTTAGCTTATACACGCACAAAGCACCAACATTAAATATGGAGATGCATTCTCAAACAGAACCTTCCTGAAAGAAAAGGAAATGACTTCACCAATAAGAGTGTTTTAAAATAAAAAAACTCCAAAATTATAAACAACTTTCCTTCATGTTCACACTGGACAAGCAGTGTGTACTAGGTCCATGGTCAATTTTCAAACAGTTGGCACTTCTGTGAATTAGAATGGACGCCATTTATATGTCTTTTCTTCCAACTTGAAGAATGTTTCGCTTATTTCTACAGTGTATTTTTTCTGCAGTATATAAATAGGATCCAGAATACACATCACCACCAGTTTCCCCCCTAAGAGAAACTGCTAAATACTGACCCAAGAGCTCCATCTCAGACTGCAAACACCCTTAATGTTCCTTTCAACACCTCATCTGCTGCCATTTCACAATAATTACACAAACTATCACAACAAAGAGATGTTTTGACTCAGACATACTGGTTTAAGGTGCTGTTAATGTCAGAGAAAGTTATAGGTAGATAGATAGCTAAAGTCTGGTTATAATCGGGCATCGTCACATCGATCCAATAAAACTCCAGACAGCAGAAAAAGAAGGAAGCAGCCGCACAGCTTGAACAAATGGAGTACATTCCAAAGATGGATGAATCATTATTTCTTTGGGACATCACAGACTGATGACGGCTCTTAGGAAATTACTTCCAGCTGTTGTTAAGGAAGAGTTGACAGGTGAATGAATCAAGAGATGCACTTGGGTTTGGGGCCTTTTTAGAGCCAATTTAGCAGATATATTTTTCTTTTTAAATAGTAATCATAATAAAGAGATTCTGAACTATTTGTTTTTATGATGCAGATATGAAAACACTCTGAAATGGCTTCAGCATTGATGGATTAGCACATTAATACAGAATAAAATCCTACTGAAATCTGACTGGATGCATTTGAATGAAAACAGATATGTTGGTAGTTTGTCATGTGGGGGGGGACTTCAAATGTCGACAGGAGCCCCGCTGTGGGAGGGGAGGCGCTCCCTCCCTGCCGCAGACGAACTTCGTGCGCTGTCCGTGGTGCTGAACAGCCCTCCCTGGTGCGGTGCTCCCTGGCTCCATTCCTCACTGCCAGTCCCGCAAGTACCGCCTCGTCCAACATTGGGCGGGAGCCTCGCGGCGGCCATTGAAACTCCCCCCAATAGCAGACGCACGCGCACGTGCACCCACACCAACATCTTCGGGAGTTTCTGCTCGAATCAGACATGCGACAGAGGTGTCTGTCTTTATCTCTCGCGGCGCGCGCGCGCGCAGGTCCATCCGTGCCACTTCACGGAGTTTAATGAACGTGTGAGGTTTCTCTAATCAGCTGAGATCATCTCTCAAAGAGTAGGTTAATCTCTCCCTCCTTTTTTTCTTACAAAACACGCCCCTCCATACAAACCCCGGGATTAATATGCGTCTGGGTGTTCCGAATGCGCATTTCCTCCTCCATCGGATGCGCATTTTTTCTAATTGAACCCCCTCCCTCCTCTCCCTGACTAACAGTTCAACCAGCTCACCCCTGATTAGGTTACTTTTGTGCAAACGCTTCCCGCCTGTGATTGTCCGGGAGTGTGAGCCACCAATCATCCAATAAACACCCCCATCTGTCAGTGCGCCGCGCGCGCCACAGGAGCCGCGGATTTCTCGCATTAAACTGAAATCGGCGCGTATGGCTGACTCTGAGGTGAGACAAACAGCCAAAGCAGAACAACAAAGAAGTCTTTGCAGAGTAATGGAGAGGTTCACATAGCGTCACGTTTGGGTTTTGCGTCTTACCTGAACCAGCGGACAGTTATCCATCGTGGGCCACCACGCGCTGCGTACAGTAACCGTAGCGTTCCAGGTTGGAGGTTCCACCCGCACGTTTTCCATTCAGACTAATTCCAGAAAACCAACTGCCTACTATGTCGCTTCTCTGACTTGTGTGGTTTTTTTGTTTTTTTTTCTCTGAAGAAATGCTGCGCTTTGCCTGGAGCCAAGCTGCGACAAGAAGAAGAAGCTTCACAGCATTTTTGTAGTTTCCTCTTTAAGTAAAAAAAGAATACATAGCAGCTCTCTCTGCTGCGTGGGGCTGCTGTCTGTAGATTTCCACGCGACAGCGTCGCTACATGGCACGGACGCGTTCTCCCTTCCTCCTCCCCGCGCGGTGCGGTCCGTCTCTCGCGTCCTTGGAATCCCAAACACGGTTATCCAAGGCGAACTTCCAAATCAAAGAAACATTTTTTAGGAGGGAAATCCGTTAATCCAAACGAAAAATGAATGAATAAAAAAGTTTTTTTTTTTCTCCTGTTTCTGCTATACGGGCTGCGTGTCTTCCAATCACAGCGGCTGAAAATCTCCAGGAGAGAGACTGCAGTGGAGCGGCGGATTACCCTAGATGGCACAAACGCCACAAAGTATGGCAAGGCCCGCGGAGAGAGGAGAGGAGAGCCAGGAGGTGCGGGTCAGCTCCAAGTGCGGTGTCTGTGGGCAAACACGCGCGTGCGCGCACACGCTGGAAGGAATCTAGGGCGTTGATTGCGCGTAATGAGCCACTTTGGCAAGGTCCGCAGGGAGTACCGAGCGGCTGCAGAGGATTAGGGACCTACCTGAGATTATCAGGCGTTTAGCGGTGTTTAGCCCTCACAGCAACTAAGTAACCTATCAGGACGGTCACAAGCCTGGTCTTCAATGCAGCCCACACACGTGCGTTCTGTTCTCTCCCATTTCTGGAGAAGCTTTCACGGTTACCTAGTAAAAAATAAATAAAAAAAAATATTCTTTAGTTTTCTCAAGTGCAAATCACACCAACAAATCATTCAGTGAAAAAAATAAATTAAGAAATCTAAGCAAAATTAATCAAACTAAAAATGTATCAAAAAATATAACAAAATAAAAATGAAAAATTATGGAAAACAAACATTTAAAAAATCAAAACGCGATGCTAAAGGCTCTATATCATGCTATTATCAAGCCTTACAAAGTAAACTATATCCATATATATGATAAGTAAGGCTGAGTTGATAACATTGATTGATTTAAATGGACTTAAGCTTAATAGATTAATAATTAATTCATTAAAATAGAGATCGATCTAGCACATAAAGCAAAAGTCCCCCGACTTGATGTTAACGTTTAATGGATTTTCCCACAGGAAGGCTAATGCTAATGCTAATTCGATGTAAACATTCTATGCTGATTAAATGATCAGCTTCATAGTCTAACAGGCATGCATTTTCAAACTCTTTTAGGGACATGTTTTAAGTTGATATAGGAGCCAAAATGAAGATTCTTCCCACATCTCTAAGTTTGTAGTTGTCACCCTGTCACCTTGTTTGATATGTTGATTAGTCACACCTGAGAAATAAGCATCAGCTCACCTGTTCTCTGGAAGGAGGAGGAGAGGAGAGCTTGGGCTGTTTATTTTTGTTGACCGCTACTATTTGTTTTATTTACACACTTCTTTATTAATTGATCTGAAAGTCATCTTTCTCTCTCTGAATATTTCTGCAAAGAAAAGAAACAAATCAAAATTAAGTAACAGACTGCTGCAAAGTATTTATAAGACAGAAGGGCGTCGGGCACATAAACTGAACCTGCTCCTCAGGAGGCTTCAACAGGAAAGTCGCCTCTACTTCCTCTATAGGTAAACCGGGCTCGGGTCTAGGGGGGAACAATACAAAAAGGACAATAGCAAAAACTGGACACCAATAAGAATCAAAGGAACTAAGTTTATTAAATAAAGAACATCCTGTGTCCTGAAATGAAAAAACAAAAATGAAATAATTAGTGTGTTGGTTCAAACCAAAAGACAAACCAAAAGGGAATTGGAACCTTGACCAAACATAAAAAAGTCATGAAGACCGCTAACCCAACCATGTTTACCGTCAGAGTCAGCAGCTCCCCTACTAAGGACTGCATAACCAAAATCTACCAAAAGAAAACAAATAAAGCCTGCAAAATAAGACTACTGAGATCCAACCTCAAACTAAAATAACAAAAGCCAACAGTGTAAGACTGCTCAGGACCTAGAAAGAACAAAACAGACCTTCAAAACTCAAAGTAAAACCCAAATGCTTCTGCTCTGCTCCTGGCGAGGCCTCCTCTTTCCTAAGTACCTGCCAGGTGGTAATTAGGATCATTTGCATCACCTGCCAGGTGAGCAGAATGATGGAGCATGTTGAAAAGGTGCAGCACAGGAGAGCAGGACCTAACAAAAGTAATCATTTGTGGTCTAAAACACAGTTTTCTGCTTATTCTTCTAGAAAAGTTTAATGCTATAGCGTGAGCTCCACCTGGTGGACAAACTGAAACGTCCTCCAGGAGAAGCAGAACAATGTTTACAATGTTAATGATCTGAACATTTTAGTTAGAACTTCTCCTTTAAATAATCCATGTAACACTGGATGATATTAACAATCTCATTATTTTACTAATACATTTTACAATATGTGAACTATATCAGATTAATATAAATATATTCAAAGCATATAGTAGATTATTGACGTATTTCTAAACAAATGCCTAAATATGTTTACTGTGTAAATTAAATTATATTGAGTGGATAAAAAAAATCTAATTCGAATTGATCCATGCTCTTTTAAATCAAATCGAATCATTTCTGGAAATTATTATTTTAGTACCCGCAGCCCTAATGAAATTATATTTTCTGTTTCACACTAAATATTAAATTTTTCATAAAATACAAGTTATTTTCTTGAACCCGTCACAAAAACGAACAACATTCAAAATTTTGCAAAGGCGGATGTGCATTTTTTGCTTAAAAAATTATAAAATGTTGCCAACCATTGCTAGCTTAGCAGAGAAAGTAGGTGTGTGTTAGCCTGGGGGCGGTGCTAGCACCACAGACTCTTCCTGGAAGGGGCTGTTTCCCACTTTGTGATGTCATGATTTTGATTGGGAGGGGCTGGTGCTCAGACAGCAAAAGGGTTTAAGAGATGTGTAAAACTGGAGCAAAATACCGCTTTGTAGTTTTTCATGAAGGATAAACATTATAACACACTTAGAAGTAAAAAAAAAAAAAAAGTAAAAAAAAGAAAGCTGAAAAGGTAAGTAATATCAGACATCTCTGATTTGATTTATGACACTTTACTTTTTTTAGTGTTAATGTCCAAATACAAGTTTTATGATTAGTGGAGTATATAAAGTATCGCTTCATACTAAATAATTTTTGGTTGAAATGATGGATAACCGTCATCTAATCGGCAATGTTCCATACCTAGTTGCTCCGGTTCCTTCTATTATTTTATTTTTTTAACATTTCATTTGATTTCTAGAAATTACAATTGTTTTCTGAAGCATTGGATTTTTTTTAAATGTTTTTTTTGGTTTCTACAATGGGGATTTTTTATTATTATTATTATTTGTCTTTTTGATGTTCAATATGTGTTTGCCTTGAGTAATTTGTTGGTTTGCACTTCAGGGCCACCGTAGTCTGGATCTCTTTGGTGTGTGACTTTCCAGAATAAAAGACTACATATCTTTGTCATTCCTGCTTTATTTCATTGTCTGCATCAGCACATCTCAAATGGTTAATAAAAGAAGAATAATAATCCAACAAAAAGAAACGACTGAAAAAACAGCCGTATGGAAAAAGATAGTCTAATATTGACTCCAAATCCTGACAGCACTTGAGGTATTTATTATTAACAAATTGTTTGATGTACTCACAGATCAAACACCGCACAAAGGCTGAAATGTGCAAACAAAAGACTAAATTAAAACAAGATCGTCGCCTTTTTCTCGTGGCATCATCTGAACCTGCTGTTGTGTTTGAGTGCCGCTCCAGCGGAAAAGCGCTTGAACAAACTGTGGGAGGCGACGGCATTCCGAATGATCAAAAAGCGTTGAAAGGAAAAGTGAATGTGATACAAGAACAAATACATATTTTCTTTTTGTTTTCTTAACAAGCCTCTCACAACAAAAGAAATGGCTTGTATTTGTACATCCCTCATCTGCTGTGTTATTCAGTGCTGGGCTGGAGCGTGGAGTGGAGCTCTCAGGATTCTCATGACTGTACTCCACTGCAAACTTTTGTTGTTTATCTCTTAAAAACCTCAAGACTTTGAACACAAAATAACATTTTCCGCAGCACACCTGTGCTTCAAAACGTGGCTCCTCCGTCTGAAGCAACACCTCCTCAGAAGCTTATCCTTGACAGCATTAGAAGAGGTTATGAGGAAATTCAGATTATCTTCATTTTTCACGGCTTTCTGTCAGACAGTTAAACGCTTTGGTTTGATAGAACAAAAACACATTCCAGGAGCTTGAGGTAATCTTTTCTGTTCACGTTTGAGC
The DNA here is from genome assembly GCF_002922805.2 of Oryzias melastigma. Classification (NCBI taxonomy): domain Eukaryota; kingdom Metazoa; phylum Chordata; class Actinopteri; order Beloniformes; family Adrianichthyidae; genus Oryzias; species Oryzias melastigma. Next base: position 21,696,625 of record NC_050533.1, read on the forward strand.
CGGAGTGATAGCATACATGCACAAGGAGAGCAGATTAACACAGAATACGTCTTTGACGCAAGCTTTAAAGGAATTCTTTAGACTTCATATTCACGTATATAAAGGTATATTCTAACTCCTTTTTCAACATAAATCAAAAGATGGCTTTAAAATATAGCCAATTCCTGCTAGTTTGACTACACTGGAATGTGGAAAAAAGACAGTTTGAGGTTAATACTTGACACCTATGAACTGTCAGTTAGTGCATTTAAAGGAAATCTTTTCTTTCACAATTGCGTGACTTTAAAATGAGTCCAACAAATGTGTTTTATTCATGGTTAAACTTCATAGCATTGAGCATGTGTGTAAAAGTTAAACTGCAGGATAAAATTCATCTGTTTCCTCCACAGTGTACCGTATTTTCTGACTAAAAAACAGTTAAAACCCTTAATTCTTTTGTCAGAAAATGACAGAGTTGTGTCTCATTCATGACACGGGTTTGAAAATAGGGAATTGATTGAAGGTGCGCCTACTGTTCTGGTGCTGTCTATAGTTCATAAAATACGGTGGATAGGAAATAGTTGTATGTCTAATCTAATGTATTCTCAATTTTCTCAATTTAAAGAAAGAATCTGGGTTTAAAAATAGTAAGAATACATCTTAACTTTGAGTATTAAAAAACCTTGTGTTACTTTCAATTCTCAACATCACACATTCGATGTTGTAAAGTAACTTCCAGTCCAGAAACTTGGAGCACTTATACATTCACTTCTTTATTTTGTTATTTATATTTATTTTTTAATCTTGATGTTCAGCTGTAATTCTGACTAAGACTGATTACTTATACGGTTCCTGTATGTGTCTTCTTAGGATGGTTGTTCTGTTTGTCAGCAGCAAACACACAGCAACAAAAGAAAGACATTAGCTAACAGTTCTCAACCAGCAGTTAGTGCAAAACAAAACCCAATCTCTGTTCTGCAGTCTGTTTCAATTAATTTTTCCAACTCTTTGCTGCGTAGCACTGTGTGTGGTTGTGATTTAGGATGCTATTATGCGCTCTCACGTAGGCCAATGTATACGTGCAATATGTGTTCTTACAGCACCGACATTTAAAGAGCAGCAGAAGTGAGGAGAGTTGCTTTTTTTAGCAAAACAAGATGAAGTGAGGTGTAGCAGGAGCTGCAGTGAGACCCTGGAGGCCCTTTGTGATCATTTGTACGGACAGGTTTTGTTTAAGAGCTAAGGAAATGATTTGAGATTCAAAAAACAAAAACTAAATGACGCTTGTCATCTAAAGTAATGCAAAGTCTGCAAATGACCAGCCACACATAAGAAGCAAATCTTTATTTAAGTATTTAAATCAATATATAAACATAGAAAGTTCTTTCTTGTCATTGTTACTGGTGGAAAAATCCTAATTATTCCCACCCCCAATCTTGCTATATTTTATTGTTACATTTTTACACATTAAAAATGTAACAATTATTCACATGAACACAAAAGAATTAAATCAAAAAGATAAAAGCATCAAGGTTAGTTTATTGATTTATCTGCAACTTTTAAATAACCTTGATCAAATAAGGCATTAAAAGTTAAAAAAAACAATAAAAAGACAACTAAAATGTTAAAACAATTATGATAAAAAAAAAAAATATGGATAAATTAAATAAAACCACTAAACCGTAAAACACACCTATCATACTGGGTCAAATGGTGATAAAAATGGGTTTTGAGAAGTTTCTTAAAAATGGACAGTGAAGATATCTGCCGAATGCTCAGTGGTAAAGGGTTCCACAGCTTTGGTGCACAGATTAAAAACGCTCGATTCCCCCTGAGCTTCCTCTTAGACCTCGGAACCTCCAGGAGAAGCTGATCAGCTGACCTGAGGCTCCGGGTCGAGGTGTAGGGACAGAGAAGCTCAGAGAGGAACAGTGCACATTTATCTAAAGATTTAAAAACGAATAAAACAACCTTAAAATGAAGGTAGCCAGAATTGGGGTGATTTCATCCCTCTTATGCGCTCTAACCAGAACCCGAGCAGCAGCGTTCTGGACCAGCTGGAGACCTAGAGGGACGACTGGCTAGCTCCAAAACAAATAGAGTTACAGTAATCCAGCTGGGGTGTGATGAAAGCATGAATTACTGTCTCAAAAGGACGTTTGGGTAAAAATGGTTTCACCTTCACTGTTACGTCCCCAAAGGGCAAACCGGCCCAGAGTCTAGGAGATAAATACCAAAACGGGACAATACTATAAAACTGGACACCAAATAAGAATAAAAAAAAAAAACAGTTTATTAAAGAAACAAAACCCTGTGTCCTAAAAGGAAGAACAAACCATAGTTAGTGTGCTGATGTTTTAGCAGCATCAGTCTATGTGTGTTTGTGTTGAAAACTAGGGTGGGTGGTATTTCAAATATTCTTGCTGTTTAAATACCACCTGTGTTCAGCTACACGGGTGCAGAAAAAACATCTCTGATGTTAGCAACATTCTGAATAAATACATTTAAAAATTTGTTACACAATTCCGAGAATTCTTCCTGGCCAACGCTCACCCCAAGTCGTCTCATATTGACGTTTGGTTGAGGATCCCTTCACGTCACGTTTTGACATTTTGGGCGTCCGCAAATCGTCGTTTTTGACGGGATGGCTATTCATAAAATCTGTAACCATGGTGATGTGATACTGAATGCGGTTCCGGATGTTCACTGGTCCTCTGGATGGGTCCAGTATAGGTACCCTAACCCAGTACAGGTACCTTAACCTGGTGCTAGTTCGCGCCCAGTACTGTATCAGGTCAGGCGTTGGGTTAGGGTTCCTGTGCTGGGTTTGGGTACTGGTGCGCAATGCGTCATGGTGCTGGACTGGTTCTGTTTTGCAGCCAGGAGGATAGGGACCTACGATTTCATGGGAACAGCCAGTACGTCAAAAAACAATGAGTTGGGGCCACCCAAAACGTCAAAAAGTGACGCAGGATTTGGGAGTGAGAGTGTGTTGTTCTAGCAGTCAGACTGTGGGGTATTGAGAACAGAAGGGACGGTTTAAAAAAGCTCACGTGGATTGGGGTTGTTAGTCTCAATGATATTGGACAAATTTGCTTCTTGTGACTTTTTGACAGGGCTGCACGGTGGCGCAAGTGGTTAGCGCTCTCGCCTCACAGCGAGAAGGCCCCGGTTCAAATCCCGGCTGGGACCTTTCTGTGTGGAGTTTGCATGTTCTCCCCGTGCATGCGTGGGTTTTCACCGGGGACTCCGGCTTCCTCCCACCGTCCAAAAACATGCTTCATAGGTTCATTGGTGACTCTAAATTGCCCCTAGGTGTGAATGTGAGAGTGAATGTGTGTGTGTGATTGAGGCCCTGCGACAGACTGGCGACCTGTCCAGGGTGTACCCCGCCTTCGCCCTTCAGTAGCCGGGATAGGCTCCGGCACCCCGCGACCCCGAAAGGGAAGAAGCGGTCAAGAAGATGGATGGATGGACTTTTTGACAATGGTCTGATAGGGATGCCAGCACAACAAGTTGCCAAAACAATGTCACAAAGTCATGATTTTTTGTCCAGACAGACAATACACATCTGAATTAACCTTGTACTATCTTATGGGGTCCAGATGACCCCACTCCCAACGTCAACATACCTAGGATAGCACAAGGTATTTAGCCAGCAACAACTCTGGTGTTACCTTTTTTAAATCACAAGAGTCCACAATAATTCACAACACAACATAGATTTCACAAAAACGTCTTACTCCTCCACTTGAGCTGTAATATAGGTTTAGTGTTTAGTCCAGCAGTGTCTCATGATCCTGTCAGAATGGTGAGTAAAAATAGAATCCATAGCTTAGAAATATTTCTAAATTCAGGACTCTTGGGTCAAAGGCACCAAGTGAATCATTTCCTCTCACAGTTTTTGAGTGAAAAGGAATTTCCCTGCTTACCGTTTGTACATAGAACTCAAACATATTAAAAAAAAAAAGAAATTTACCACTGTGGTGTCAGCCGCACTGGACTGACTCACAATTTATCTGAGGAATCATTTTTAAAGGATGTTCTTTGGAACCTTAAGTTCCTGTTTAGATTTTCTCTCCTGGACGTGTTTTCTAAAGGTCAGTTTTTATTGGTTGCCCCCTGTACCCACTTCAAACAAGAGGACGTCTAGTGTTTCAAGTAATAACTCCCAGACTGAAATGTTCTCAGGCTCTTTATCCTTTACATTCAACTGAGTCATTAAATACAACTGATGACCTTTTTATTTAAACAGGCTTTTAGCCATAAATGGGGGTTTTATGACAGTTTGACTTTATTTTGCGTGGTTTATATTTTTGCACATTTCTTTATTATTTTTTGGGGGGGAAAAAGTAATACGTACAATTACCTAAAGACCCACTCCTATAAAAATTTGTTTTTTTAACATGTTCTTGTGGCATTTCTCTGGTGATGGAGGACATATGTAAAGAAAATTCAGCTTAAAATTATATTTCTAAGTATTTCTTTACTTAAATTGTTGGGATTTTTTGGGGGACTCCCAGATCTAAGGGCAGGCCACTTCCTGCTTCTCCATTCTGATGCATCCATATGCAGATAATTAGATCCACGAACGTCTTTGTTGTTGGTGGAATCTGTCTCAGGTATGCTTACAGGAGAGTCTAAACTGATTGAATTGCTGTGATCATTTTTCACCTATTTGTGGCCTTAATCTGGCACCACATAAAAGTGCATTGAAAAGGGCCAACAGCCTCAGCCATCCCATGTCTGAAGTAAATAAATCTTCCTGGGTTTGTTCTTTTTTCCATAAATGACATTTAGTCTTTGAGCCATCAGATACAAGATTCACAAACCATTGATTTGGTTTGAAATATAGAATTCTATCAGAGAAAAGTCAAATCTAAATAGAGAATGGTTTAGTTACAGATTTCACTTTTGTATTGGACTGAAACCTCGTCATTTAAGATGTAAAGTTAGAAACAATCGATTGTCATTACGGTTGAATTTTCATTTACATTTAACCCTTCAAGACCGGAGTTCCAGTGTTTATGTTCTTTCCTGCAGTTTAACTTTACTGTAACTTTTCAACCATTAACATGATCAGCATGTTAAAGATTTTGTGTTTGAGCGTCACAGGCAGTGCAAGGTGTTAAAGGGTTAAAGAAAGTGTTTAGCATTTTGATTTTGTATGTAAGAAATAGGGATTAACTTGTAATTTTGGCCACAATGTCGTTGAAAGGAGTAGTTACAGTTAAGTAGATAGCCCAAGTTTCTTTAACAGCAAAGTATTTCTTCCATTCCAGATTTTGGATTCGTTAATTTATTTTTTTAACAATTATACAAAAAAAAAAAAAAACTAATTGTGTATGATCTAATCTTTCTGTGGTGTAAAGTTGGACATTTTCAACTAGGTAGATGCAAGCATCTTAACCTAAAATCTTAACCCTTTAACACTGGAGCCTTTCAGCTTTGGTGTTTAGATTCTTACGGCTACAATAACTTTTTAACCATTTCAACACATTCTCACTCCAAACTCGTTATATATGGACGTCCCCTCCTCGTCACTTTTTGACGTTTTGGGCTTCCCCAACATGTCAATTTTTGCTCGTTGTTCCCATTAAATCAGGGATCCCTAACCTCCAGGCTGCAGACTGGTATTGGTCCAATGGGAGCTCAGTAACGGGCCACAAATGCTGATCAGGCGGTTCCCAACCCTCAGGACACGGACTAGTACCAGTACCAGGACAGGAACCCTAACCTCTAACCAATCATTAATTAGAACCTCACCCTCTAAAGCCCTAAACCTATCCCCCATGACCATCTGATAGCTCCTATTCTAAATAGACACTTATTGGTAAAATAAGCCAATTAAGGTTTATTGACATACTTATTCATTTACAAGTTAGACTTGTCTACAAAGGTCATATTGATACATTTCTTACAAGCTTAATAAATGTGTTAACTATCTTTGTCAACATTATATTGAGTGTTTTGCAGCACCTCTTCTAAAGGGTTATAGAAATGTTATACAGGTGCTGCAAGTTCATAACAAGACCCAAAAGCATGCAACATTTAATCTAAGATCTTTTTTATTAATTTTAGATTAGATTACTCACTGCATGTGAGTACAAAACAACAAAACAGTTAGCATCCAACTGTGCAAATATTAGTTATGTAAACAAACTCATATCTTGGTGGTATAACAATTTTAGAAATAGGAGGTTATATGATTACATGTAGTGCAAATGAGGGACATAAAAAAAGAATAAAAAGTCAAACCTGATGAGTTTTTCAGCTGCTGTGAAAACCAGAAACCTCAGAAGCTCAAAGGCTCATCTTCAAACTGCTTTGAAACAAAGGGAAGATTCTGCATAATGCTGACATGCTGGTGTGTCAATTATTTTGAGATGTGTAGCAGAGCTTATTTTGTGCATAAATTGTTACAATTTTGGGTTGCATGTGGTTTGTTATTTGTGTTGTGACTAACAGACTGACTTGTGTGATTGTAAAGAAATTCCCTTTTATTTTGTAAAAAAGAACACTTTCTGGATTTGAAGTTGGATTTATTAGAGTAGAAAGAGCACTTTTTAGCTCTGACTCTGTGCCAAAATACTAATTAGTCTAAAAATCACATTACATGGATTGAAAAGGTTGAAAGCAGGGGTGTCAAACTCATTTTGGTTCATGTGCCACAGTCAACCCGTCTGATCTCAAGTGGGCTGGACCAGAAACATAATAGCAAAATAACCTTTGGTCACCATGTTACCTGTAGATTTGTTTGTGCTTTGTTTCTCAGTTAAAAAATGCTTCAACCAACGTAGTAGCATAACCACTAATTATTACATTGTTTTTTCTATTTATTTATGGATGTCTGTTGTGCATTTCATTTACTCACCCAGTGGCAGAATTGTGCATTGCAGCCATTTCTTCACAGAACCATAACCTGCCACAGGAATAGGCTAGAAACCTGCTTTTTACCAATATCCTGATATGTTTTTCTCTGCATGACTGTGCCAGATTAAAACATCTGGTGGCCTGTATGTTTGACACCCCTGCTTTAAAGGCTTTTCCTGTTTTTCATTGAATGTGAGGAAATCTTAACTTCATTCCCCCATTACAATTTTTTTAATTATATAAAAAACGTTCCCAGTAGTGTTTTAATTATGATTATGATGTTTTTAATCAACATCCCACAACCTAAATGTCTTAAAAAAGCAATTTTGCTTATTGATCGGAAGTCTCTGTTTCCAAAATCTCCTCTAAGGGGGCGTGGCTTTAGGAGCTGAGCTGAGTAGCTCCTCCCCTGATCCCCCCCTTTCTCTGAAAATTATAGATTTGTGTCTCGCTAGCGTATATTTTCATAGTTGCTTCATAAAAACGTCAAACAATATCGGCAATGTCCAGCCGTATGGTTCTGATCCGGATGTCAGCTGGTACGAGGAAGTGAAGATCTTCATGGACAGAACTTCCTCCAAAATCCTGATTCTTTCTCCTTCCAGTTCACCAAAGACTCTTTTAGCTAATTCTCCAATGTTTATTGACTGTGATCAATACATTCAATCATTGGTTTCTCAGAGTTCTTGATAAAATAATGAAAGCTAACATCAAAATGCTCTTTCATTGATTTACAATCCTTTGATTGATTTCTAATAACATTTGTTTTCTTTCATAAGAAAAATGCCACAAATACATGTTAAAAACTAAAAGGAAAAAACATGATTTTCCTCAGAGGAGGACTTTAAGGTTTAATACCAGAAATAACTGCTGGATATACATCCCCTTCAAGGTCTCAAGCTGCGCTGCATGTGGAAAACAACATGCCTCCATTCTCAGCATGGTATTGGAAGGACCTTAAAAGTCGCGGTCAGTGAACACAACCCACTGCTGACCCCGAAATGTGAACTGAAAATTGGTTTCCCGAAGAAGAAATGATAAATCAGAACGTGTTCTGGTGTGTTCTGTATTCCACGTTTCAGCTTATCTCAAGAAAAAAAAAATGAAGGTCACCTTCATCATTCTGAAGAAGATAAAAATATCCAGAATGTTTTCAAAAAAAGGTCTCATCTGTGGGCTGCAGAATAGGAGCCATGCATCAAGGTACTCCCATGCATACATGTACGTACATATATTGTCTCTTGGAGAGATGCCATCAAGGGCAAGTCCTTTCCCCAGAGAAGTGTGTTATTTTAGGAGGACAAAGCCAGACCTCATTCCACAAAAATAATACGGCTCCATGAAAAAAAAAAGTGGTCTCTCGACTGGTCTTCCTGCCTTTTTGCGACGACTGAAAACGTGTGGAGAAAAGAGTCAGACAACAATGACCACAGAGTGCTGAGCAGCTGAAATCTCATATTCTGTTAAGAAAAAAAGCTCTCTCTCAAAGCTGCAGCTGTGAGTTTCCTCACCTCCAAAATGGATAAAAGTTGTCACCGCAGAGAAAGGCTGCTGCAGTATAAAAGAAACATGACTCTCACATTGTTCTCCTTAAGGTCTTAATTGTTCTGCATTCTGTAAACTAAGCATTGAAAGCTACTGAAGCCTTTTGTGTCCAAAACACGAAAACTATTTTTGTAACTAAAGACAGTACTCTTTTTCGGAATATGATGCCTGGTTCACACTGGACGCGGAAGCATGGTGAAGTGGCTCGGAACGGAGGCCGCTTCTATTCAGCGCCATTGTTAACCTATGGGGTGGTTAACATCAGGCGCGGAGCGCCGCGGTCCTCCGCGGAGGCTTCGCACCGTGCAGCGTTTGGTCTAGTTTGTGCGCGTCAATTCAATGAAAGTTACATTAAGAAAATCTGAAAATATTTTCAAAATATAACCAATTTTTCTCAATAAAACACCATGATTGACAAATGCACATATTTCTTTATCTGAACAGACTGAGGAGATGATTCTGATTTTTTTCGATTCTTTCGATCCACTTAATTCAATACCACTTTGAGTTTACACATTTAGACACATTTTATATATATAAAAAAGATCCATATTATCATATTATTCTGATATAGTTCACATATGTTAGCATCATACTAGTGGACTTCAGCTTTTAGTTAGATCAACATCTTACTTTTATGGATTGATTATTGATCTATTAAGGTTAGATCAATTCAGATCGATTAATCGGTTTATCAACCACACCTTAATGGATTCCAATGTTTCGTGAAGCTAAATTAGCATCAGTGTGCTACAGAAGTGAAGTCTGCACAGATTTAGTAAATAATTGTAATTATTTTCTTAATATTCTGTTTCAAGATGAAACGTTCATCCTTGTTCCTGTAGTTTAGAGAAATGTTGCCCCAAAATAAATCTCATATATGATTTTTTTCTTCTTTATTTAGTAATTTTAGCTGCTGTGACTTTACACCGGAACGACTTATAGACTGAAAAATATGGCACAAATTTAAGTGCATGTAGTATTTTGTGAAACCAACCCATTTGTGGGACATGTAACTTATTTAAAAAAGAAGTTATCTTTCAATTAAAAAAAAAAAGGGAAAAAAGTTTTTTATTTTGTCTCTCCATGCTGGTGCACATAAAAGCAGAGCTGCTTTTTTTTCACCCACTCATCTATGTTTAGTCCCTCTCGTAAAATCAAAGGTTGGAACGACACCTCACTTTCCAAACATACACTTTGGTTCTAAAGAGTTCGAGCACACCTCCCGGACATTTGGAGTCCATTTAAGCCATGTCTCTCTGGCAGCTGAGGAACAGCCTGAAGCTCTTAAGGAGTTCATAGCTAAAGTCGTACATTTTAAAATACATACAGAAGCGGTGTAAATCTTTGCAACCTTAAAAGCTCCAGCTTTGTTTTAAAGGAAAATTTTGGACAATAATTTGACACAAACATTGATGATTTAGATATGTAAAAATAAATATTTATCTGACTTGTTTAGCCAAAGGAACATAAAGATTCCTTAAATTTGATGGCAATGTTGGGTTAGCTGTGATGTCCAAAGACAAAATGATATTTACATTTGTGCCAATTCTGAATAATAAATATATTGTTTAGTAGGTTTATTCTGTGACTACTTTGTTGTGTTTTTTTAAATATAAATCAGTATCCATCACTGCACCCAAGTTTCTGTGCTTGTTGGTGGTATTTAGATGAATAAATAGTAGCTCTATATCAGGGGTTGGCAACCTTTAACAGTAAAAGAGATATTTCGGCTCGTTAATAGTCACTCTAGCCTTTAGGAAATTTGGATTTTCATTCATGGCCTTCTTTTTTTTAATTAAAATATGAAGTAAGTCTATTTCTTGGCACAAACAAGAGAAAAAATATAAGAAGAACCTTGCATCTCTCAAAATATGATTTTTTTTTTCATTTATGTGTGACTAAAGCTGAAATAACATTTTTTGTTCTTTTTCCCTCTTTGTCCTCAGCAGTCTTACTCTGCTGGGTTTTGTTGTTTTAGTTTGGGGTTGGATCTTGGTAGTCTTAGTTTGTGGGCTTTGTTTATTTGTTTTCTTTAGGTAGTTTTGGTTAGGGGGAGCTGCTGACTCAGACGGTCGACAGTCTCCATGACTTATTTTATGTTTGTCCAGGGAGCCACCATGGAGAGATAAAAGAGCCACATGTGGATCTGGAGCTGCAGGTTGCAGACTCTTGCTCTATAGGGACATCTAACCATTTCTCTTTAGCCCCAAAGACACTAACATCTATTTTCTTGTTATTGTTAAGCTGTAATACATTTTAGCGCATCCAGTCCTTAATAGTGGTGTCATGGAATTATTTTTTTTATGCGATTAATTACTCCTAACCTGAAATTATTCTAATAAGTTATTTTATTTCAATTGCACATATTTTTTTGTAAAAAAACTTGGTGTAAAAAGCCTCAATAAGAGGCATTTTTATTTAAATGTATGGCATTGTAGCTCAGAGAAGACCAAATTAGGACGAAAAAAAACTAGCTATATGACGTCAACCTGCGTTTCTCCGCTTCAGAGTCCGCTGGAGTTACTACGTTAATTGCGTGAACTGTTGAAGAGTTACCATAACCACAAGAATGTAAACACTGGAGCTAAAGCTCTGCCACTGATATGAGCGCTGCACATTCGGCTTTGTTTTAGTTCATAAAATTAAAATCCAACATAATTCTGTATTTCAGGGCAGTAAATGCATCCTCCCCAAACAATATTTTACTACACTCCACTATATTTGTAAAAATTAGCGATCTTAGACATTGCGAATATTTGTACTCCACTTTTCGGGAGTATCTGAGCAGTCGGATACTTGTTCCAGCCCTAATCATTAATGTCCACAACGTACTTATGTACCAGCCTGTACAGGGTCTTGGTCTTCCACTTGAACAATATTAGATCTTTACATTTGTGCTGTACATGTTAGAAGGTATTTCATGTCATTCAAGATGCATCTTAGCTTGTTTGGTTATTTATGTTGTAGGCTGTTAAGGTTACCCGGCAACAGAGAGCAATGAATTAATATAGAGAGCAATTTAGCAAAAGAAATATCAGATAAGACTAAGCAAAAAAATAATATAACAAACAAACATGTAATTAATGCATAACATCTCCAAATGTAACTGAATCAAACTGTTAGCTGTGTTGAAAATCATTACAATTAAAATTAATGTGAGAGTGATTGTTTGTCTCCAAGCATTTCTAGGAACCTGCTGTGAAAAACAAAACAACTGTAATTTTAGTGTTGACACAAACGCCTCACGTAATGCACTTCAAATAAAAAAAAAAAATAAATAAAAAAAAAATCACCTCACTTTTGTAATTTTAGAACATTTAATTTCTTGTTTGGGTTTTTATTTGTTTAATATAGTAAATGGTTTTTCTTCAGCCTTGTCTCATTGTGTTCTTTCACTGTTCTCAGTATGGCAGACATCTCTAATGTTCTTTCACTGCTGTTTCCTACATCAACCATAAAAAGCCCAGTTTTAGCCCATTCAGCTCCTATGAGCCCCTTAACTTAAAGATGAATACAACCTCTTCTCAACAAAGACCACACAAGCAGAGCAACTGCATCTACACAGACTGAGCGATCTTACAACCTTCAGATCTGTGCAAAGAACTATACAGAACTAGTTAATTGTGGATGAACATTGGTTTCTCTTCTCCTTTGAGAAACTTGTCATCTGTCAAGACATACTCCAGCAGCACTCAGACTTATTTTATATTTAGTTTAGTACATTATAAGCTCCCAATCCGCATAATTTTGTTGATGTTTTACCAACTTGACGCTTAAAATAAGTTTTGTAACTTGATTTTGATCAGGATGGACAACCCGAGGAAGGCAGAAACTCTAATAGACTTTTTAGTCTCTGGAAGGTTAGATAAATGTTCAGGAGGAGGAGTTGTGGTGATCAGGGTGGTGGTGGTGATGTAATTCCAGCAAATGATCCAAAGACATACATATACATGCACAAAGGTCAGAAAACCTAGTAAATTGACATGCAGTATCAGGTCTAAAAACAGAAAAAGGTCAGCTACATGACAGTATATGAGATATCTAGGTTTGGGCAAGAGCCCAAAACTACAACAAAGTGAAGCAGAGCAGGAGAAAATATGCAAACTGGCATTTGGACATTTCTGTTTTGAATTAAGGCCTGTAAGCGAAACCATGTGACCAAAGATCTCTTTAGGTATTGCCCAGGAATTACGACTGCGGGGCAAAGCAACGAGGAAAGGAATCATGGAAGTCCTACTCTTTGCGATTCTTGTCAGAATAGTTCACTTATTCAAACTTTATATTTTGCCGACCAATTCTGAACGTCTGTCAACATCAACACTTTTTACTGCCACTTTGATACAACAGAGCGTGCTGCAAGGTGGTTACTGAGGAGGCTATGTCTAAGAGGGCACATCAATAAGTGTTTGGGATGTATAGATTGTCAGGAAGACTGTGAGAAGTAATGTGTATGACGTTAACAGTTGTTTAAATGAGCCTGCATTCATCCCACCACATTTCAATGACTTGTTGTGTCTCATTGTAGCTCCATGTGTGTCTGCAGCTCATGGTTTCGACCATTAAGTTATATATCACTAGAGACAGCATGCTAGCTTGTTGCGTACGCAAAGTTGGGCGCCATATTGGAATGGTATAGATGCCCGTTTACTGCTGTGTTACAATTGTACAAACAGATCTGGAAAAACAAGAATGTGACTTTTCACAAGTAAAATATTACTGTCAGCAGATAAAGGAGAACTTCTAGAAAACATTTGAACAAGATCTGAGTGAGTTTACTCTCAATAGTGAACGTTTAGACTGATCTTGTCGTCTATTCAAAGTCAAAGGCAGCTTTAGACTTAGAACTTTTATAAACCCGTTTAGAAAACACGGACTGATGAGACTAACAGTTTGATTTAATCTTAGTCTGTGTATCGATTTTGATATAATCACATCCATGCATCAGGTATGCATTACGTTTTTTATATAATAACGTATTTATTTAAGTTTAAAATGTCATTAATTTGTTGCACTTTTTACATAAACATTAATGCCATGGCCTTGGTCTTTTTCGATGATCAGATTTTTTTTTTTAATCGGACCAAAATTAAGCATTTTATGGTCATTTTACTGTGTCTGCTAAGCCGTGTCTCATTGTTTACACACCAATCCAATGTGGCGTCGCCCTTTACGTGTCTTGCACAACAGTAAAAAGGCTGCTTGCAATCTCTATGTATATATTTAATTGGTTTCTACTTTGTTTACATCCCATAATTCCCAGCTGTTTTTGTCCAGTTGTTCTGATCAGAGCACAGAGTCTATTTAGACTGAAAAAAAAACTCAGAGCAAACCAGAGCTCAGTCTGAACATAGATCACCTCAAAAGATGGATCAGAGAACGGTTCCTGGTCCCAGACCAGGGTGCACTTGGGTGTATTTCGACTGAAAATGTGTTCCAGATTATTGGGGGAAACGGACTATGGTTCACGTTAAACGAACCACATGTGTCAAGTCTGAGAACAACCTTAAAGAGAGCACAGGTGTGTCTTGCGATTCCCTTTAGGATCATACAGTCACCTTAAGGGATGTCATGGGATGACCCGTTGTGTGTGATGAGTGTACTTGTAAGGACAATGTAAATTAAAATGTGTATCATACTCCTATGTCACAATCTAATCAGTAAGATTTGTGCTCTGGCTTCTCCTGGCAAATGTTGCATGAATGTGTGCATGTGATACATGTGCGGCAGTAAGGTGTCACACAAACTACACTCTGATTGTCTAAATTGTTCATTTCTAACAGTCAGTTTGTACACAAGTAGCAGGTGTGGGCATATTGATCCAAGTATTGATAGTTTCTATATCAAGAAGTATTGATACTAGCATGATGAGATCTGACACTTCTGATATTTTCGTCACAGTTTTTCTTCAAAACTGTAAACTGTATAAAAAAGAAAACATTGCTTTAAATATTTCGAGGGTTTTATCACAGATCTTTTTGATTTAAAGACTTTATCGTTCCTTGATCAGATGGAATAAGAATACAGCAAATCTTTCCATTTCCTCTGAGGATATGGAGTCTCCTTTAATGCCCATGCTCCTTCACAATGATCTCTTTGTTGGAAATATAAGATCCCCTCCATCTATACCACACACTTCATTTAAAGAAGTTTCCTTTGTTCCAATGTTCTTCCGAAATTACTTTCTTTTATGTTTAAGCCAAGCACAAACACAGAGTAAGTCGAAGTAAATGCAATCAAATTATTCATTCTTTACCCGTGTGTGATCAGTCTGTTAAGTCGTTTACACACTGCAGACGTGATGTTACAAAATCACAGTGGAGATTACTATGAATATGTTATATTTCTTTTTAAGCTTTGCAGTTATTGAGTAAGTTTCTTAGGAATTCAAATACAGTGAGGCAAATAAGTATTTGAACACTTCCTAGGGGGGTCTGTGATGTTTTTCTTAGGTCAGGAGTGTCCAAATCCAGGCCTCGAGGGCCGGTGCCCTACCTGTTTTCCAACCAACCTGCCGTTGAAGCTTCCTGTTGGCGAAACACACCTGATCCAGGTAATCAGTAGTTAATAAGGCAGGGTTTCAGGAAAATCCGCAGAAGGCTGGCCCTTCAGGCCTGACTTTGGACACCCCTGTCTTAGATTCCATGTTCACAGTGAGAGACATCATCTAAAAAGAATCTGGAAATCACATTGTGTGATTTTTTTTTTTTAAATATAGCTCACTTGCATGCTACTGCTGTAAAAGAATATTAGAACACCTGTTCATCAGCTAAAAATCTGAATCTCAAAGACCTTCAAATAGTCCACCTCCACTTATTATCCTAACTTAGAAGCACCTGTTTGAGGTTGTCAGCTGCATAAAGATACCTGTCGTACCCATACAGTCAGTAAGACTCCAACTACTAACATGACCAAGACCAACGAGCTGTCAAAAAACACCAGAGACAAAATTACAGAGTTCCACAATGCTGGGGAATTAACAAGCGGCTTGGTGACTATTGGAGCAATAATTAGAAAATGAAAAAAGCTAAACTTTACTGTCAATCTACATCGCACTGAGGCTCCATGCAAGATCTCACCTCATGGGGTCTCAATGATCCTAAGAAAGGTGAGAACTCAGCCCTGAACGACACGGGAGAAGCTGGTCAATGACCTGCAGGGAGCTGGGACCACTGTTTCCAAGGTTGATGTTTGGTAATACACTAACCCCGGGCTCCCACAGCAAGCATTACAGCTCAGGTGCTACGCGGTAGCTGTCTAGCTAGGGCAGATAACTCCCTTTGGCTAGTGGATGGCTGCAACCACAGACTTGGCTGCCAAAACTCTAAACTCATGTAGGTTCATCTGATAACCCGCCATTTATTATGATATAAGTTGTCAATAGCCCCAACTTCACAAAAAAGTGCTGCGACTCAGCCTCGGCATCCGGCGAAACTTTGAACCCAACTTAACGGATTTGAAGGACAGATCGTGGAGGATGGATATGATCATAAGCAGCGGAGGTTACTCTCGCACTTTTAAAGTTACGTAAAGACTCTGGCGGTCGTATCGGAGCCGTAACGGTTGTCATGGAAGCCCGGGGAAGACGTCATGGTTTGAATTCATGCATGGCACAGAAGGTTCCTCCGCTCAACCAGCACATGTCCCGGCCCGTCTAAACTCCATTTGGAGGGAATCATGGGAGAAAGTCACATGGTCAAATGAGACTTAAATAGAACTTTTTGGTCTTAATTCCACTTGCCAATGTAGCCACGAGGGGGCCCAAGCCAGGGTCTCTTTGGCCCGTTTCCAAACCCGGAGAAATACAGAGGGTTGTGTCTGGAAGGGCATCCGACGTAAAATCTTGCCAAATCAAATATGCGAATCTATATTGGTAGAAGGATGCTGAGTCTAGAGCTGCAGGAAAGAGGTCTAGAGGAAGACCAAAGAGGAGGTTTATGGATGCAGTGAATGAAGACATGAAGGTGGCTGGTGTTAGAGTGGAGGATGCTGAAGACAGGCTTAGATGGAGGAAACTGATTCGCTGTGGCGACCCCTGAAGGGAAAAGCCCAAAGGAAAAGAAGAAGGTCTTAATTCCACTTGCCGTGTTTGGAGGAAGAAGAATGACGAGTACCAACCCAAGAACAGAATCCCTACTGTGAAGCATGGGGGTGGTAGCATCATGTTAGGGTTTTTTGTTTTTTTTTTGGGACAGGACGGCTTCACTGTATGAAGGAGAAGATAGCCGGTGCTCTGTACTGTGAGATTTTGGTAAACAACCTTCTTCCATCAGTTAGAGCATTGCAGATGGGTCGTGATTGGGTCTTCCAACATGACAATGATCCAAAACACACAGCCAGAATAACAAAGGAGTTTCTTGGTGAGAACATTGTCAAGGTTCTGGAGTGGCATAGCCAGTCTCCGAATAGAAAATCTTTGGAGGGAGTTCAAACTCTGTGTTTCTCAGTGACATCCCAGAAATCCGACTGATCTAGAGGAGATCTGTGTGGGAGGGGTGGGCCAGTATTCCAGGTGGAAAAACTACAGTAAATGTTTGACTTGTGTAATTGCAAAGACAAAGATACCAGATATTAACATGGATTTTCTCAAGTGTTCAAATATTTAGCATACAAATATGTTATTTAAAAACTCATACAACGTGATTTCCAGATTTTATGTGTTTCATGAACCTAAGATGAAAATGTCAGACTTCTCCATGATTTCTAGGCGGGAGAACTTACAAAATAACAGGGTGCTCAAATACTTATTTGCCTCACTATACATTTAGAAGATTTTAAACATTTGGAATCAGATTTTGTCCATCTTAAACGGAGAAGTGATTAAACTACAGCCTGTAGTTCTCAGCTAGGAGCTGCTTTATGGCAAAGATAAAGTTGTTTGTTGATGAGTTTACTTCACTCCATTGTAGATTATATAGGGTTTAGATTTCAGAGCAAATTGATGGTCATAGGTCACAACAATGCTGAAAAGCCCGTGTGTGCAGATCTTCTCAACTGGCACATAGGAAAGATTTCTGCAGTTTCTGTTGGACAGCTCTTGTCCTCCATGATTAAATGCCTCTCTGACAGCTTTGTTGTGAAGATGCATGGCTCTGATGCTTTGTTTCTTTGTTGTAATCCATCAGAGGTGAAGAGTGCGAGTTGAGTTTGTCACTCCGTCTCTTCTGATTGCTCATCTTCAGCAACGAGTGTCACTGACTTTGACCTGCAGTTTTTTTTTCTTTTCCACTAAGAAAGCTAATAAATAAACATTAGGATGGAGAGAATTAAAAAGATTTGATGAGGCTTTTATAAAATCAGTGCCTGATAATTACCCAAAAGCACCGTCTTCTTCCTACCTACCACTGCATGAATATGACAAGATTGCCTCATTGCTTTCTATTAGTTATGCTGAGACACTATCAAAGCCTGCAGATTCTAATTACTGTGCATTAGGTTGTACTATCATTTCACAGACTGACCTTCATACCGTATGTCTCATGACAAAAAAGGTTGTGTTTGATGTCTTCTTCTGAAGCAGTCAGTCATCACTTGTTCTCCGAAGAAAGTCAATCACTTTTTGGATGACACCATGACAACTAAACACTAGAAACATTCAGACGCACATTCAGGTGTTATTTGGTCGAGTTTTACGCAAAAAATAAACCTTTTTATTCTCATTTAACAATTTTGGACACTAATTGAAGAAATTTTATCAAGATCATAACAACATTTCCAAGTAACGCAATCTTTGACATACTGTAAACTCCTCAACCCTTATTGCGATCAATGTGAATCAGTTGATTATAAGCAGAGAAAATAAGCTTTTGGCTGTGCGGCTCTTATTCATGCGGCAGAGGCGGCTAATTTCAATGTTAAGTCAACGGTACAGACGCGAATTTGGGTGATCTGAAGTCCCTCGGCTCCATTTGAGCGACGAGGCGCAAAGCAACCAAAATTTAAATATCTGAAGTTTGACTGGTCGCTGCTTCGCATCTGCCAATCAGGAGCTCAGCTTCGGGCATATGACATTTTCCATGACTCGATCAGCAGGTATATTTATCCAATACGAGTGTTTTTGTCCCAATTTTCCATCTATTTCATTAACCTTTTGGAACTGCAGGTTACAGAGCTCATCTGGCTACTTTGGGGCGAGGGCGGAATATTCTAGATGGATCGCTGGCTTTAGCTCCCACAGTGGCTCACTTGCTCAATATGAGCGAGTGAGCCACTGTGATGTGCGGAGGCTGTGGCTCGGGCTTCATCAAGACATTAAAAAAACAAAGAAAAATGTCTCCTAATCTTATTTTTCCCCCTCTGGTAATACTATACTAGGGGTCTGCAACCTGTGGCTGTGGAGCCACATGTGGCTCTTTTATATCTTTATTGTGGCTCTTTAGCTTTAATGAAAAATGCTAACGAGTGAATGAATAAGAGGTTAGTTAAGTTTTGTCATTTCTGTTTAGATTTTTAACATGTCAAAAGTTTAAATTACTGTCAGAAATGTTATGAAAATGTATGTTTTTAATTCATTGTTAGTCAAATTAAAGTCTCCTAAAGTTTTTTTTATTTTGTTAAATGACACTAAAGCGGTTAAAGTTTTGAACAAATGAGGCTTAAAATGATTGAAAATGATTTTGTTATGTGTTTTCAAAATAAAGCTCAGGTTATTCTACATGATTTTTTTTAAATAAATAGATTCTACTAAAATGTTGGGGTTTTTTAGATAAAAGGAAAATAGCAGACCAAAATCATAATGATAAAAAATATCATGCTTGACTGTCTTGCTTTTTTATATAAAGGCAGCAAGAGGACCTTTCTTGACACAGAGTGGATTTTATTTTGAAAAGAACTAGTGTGTGCTGCTGTCAAAAGCAAAAGAAGTTAAAACTTTTATGTATAGATATAGACACTGCTAAATTTAATTATTCTAATATTTAAAAAACTCAATTTATAAATAAATGCTTAAAAGCTTAAATATTATGCACTTTTAGACGATAAAGTAAGACTCCGTGGCTCTTGTTGTGTTCTGGTCTGTAAGAAACTAGACTAAATGGCTCTTTTAGTGTCAAAGGTTGCAGACCTCTGCACTAGACAGTGAGCCTTCCAGCTCAGCCACAGAGACACAGAAACACCACAGAATCGGCTGTAATACAGACACAGCCCCTAGAGTTGGATAGAAGCCCCTGTACTGAGAAAATCTTTTAATAATAATCACATAAACACAAAAATTGAGACATGAATACCAAAGTTTTTGTAGAACTCTTCACAATGAAAATACTGATTTTTTTAACATCATCTGTGTCTTTCTTCTGGGTGAGATATCCATAGATACCGCTCCATGTAGCCATCATCCTAAAAACATTAGCTGGTAGCTCTCCCAGATGTGGCTGCAGCTCGAGCTCTGAATTTGTCGCGTGAATCACATTCAGTGTGAATGCACCTTAAGATTGTAGGTTCGCCTACGTGTCATAGCGTCCTTGGGGAGGAAACTGAGCCCCACATTGTCTCTGGATGTTAAAGGCTGGTGCCAGAGTAAGACACTGTTATGAGGTAAATATAGTACAGTATTATATAAATATTTGCCTTTTAAAATGTACATTACTGACGTAAATTGTTGCATAATTGTGCAATTCTCCGAATCAGCTGGGATTACAATAATTGTTTGAAAGTTACATTTGTCGAAAGAATGTCAACTCTGGAGTTAAAGTTCTAGAGTTAAAAGGTTAAACAATCAATGAATTTTCCCATTCACATGATAATCAACTATTGATTATGTTAAAGTTCTTTTAATGTTTAAAACAACAGCAGTATTCAGAATATAAACGGGACATTATGACAGAAGGAGACAGTGAGTCCTTTTGGATGATCCTAAGGGTGCTTGATGTGAGATTCCAAAAAATAATGGTAAAAGTAGCAGCATTTATAGTAGTGGCAGAGAAATCTGTCATAGTGGTGTTGACAGGTTCAAGTCTTCCTTCAGGCCAAGTGTACTACATGTGTCCACTCAGTTTTAGATGTGTAGGCGCTGTGAGCTGGCATTTTGAACACCTTAAACACCCTTTGTGATTTCTTTGACCGCATGCTGACGTGATGCAGTCAGAGTCAGTAAAGGCGTCTATCTGACCACATGTCAGCCGGTGACTCAGTAACAGTCATTACAGCACCCAGGGGAGGAATGTGAACAACACAATGAGAAAAAAAAAGATTTAATTACTGATAAATGGTTATTGGATTTTCGGGGGCAATGATGTTGCTTTACTAAAGAGCAAAACATGGAGTCCAACTGTGGAATCACTGTTAAATTGATAACAGAATTCTGGAAAAGTACAAGCAGAAGTGTGAAATTGGAGTTTAATGCTTGTATGAGTTCAGGAGTACAGTGGTTCCTCGCCATTTTGTGGTTCACGCCTTTTCACAGATTTTTTTTCAGTGCAATTTTGCATCCTCATTTTATCTGTTTCTTACAGCACGCTGTGTTCTGCATCCTGATTGGCTGTTAAACTTGTCAATCTATCTCCTCCGTACTGTGTCTCCTGTTCTAAATACACTAACCTTATCAGAGATACATACATCTTGATTGTGAGCAGATCTTTGCTTTCATTCTATGATACTGGCAGAGGCGGAGCGTCCAAACTTTAAGTCAATTTTAGTGTCATTATTGATAACGATTAAGGAATAACCAATAAAAGCTTCTTTGAGTATTATAAAACTAACAAAAGCAACATTTTTTTTTTATTAAAGCTTTATTTACCCAGACAGGACAGATTAAGAACAACATTGTATTTACAACTGTGGCCTGAAAATGACATTTTGAGCCCCTCTAATTATTTGCCACCCCCCTGTATTGTGTATGTTTTGTCCATTTCTACACTTTTTTTTTCTCTACAGCGTCACATTACTAATGTCAGGAACCAAAGGTCTGTCTAAGCCTCTGGTCACCGACAGGAGCCGTCTCCAGAGTATTAACCCTAGATCTGCCTGTGCACACAGTCCCTGGATGATCCTCACCCGACATTCCTTGACAATTACCCATATGATACTTAAGCAGAACACAGAGCCTCACTCAGTGTGAAGTATTGTTTGTGCCATTCAGCCTGCATACCGAGTATTTCATCCTGATCTGATCTCCTCTTCACCTGATCTTGATTTGTCTTTGATTCTGCTTGTTTGCCGCCTGCCCTGACCCTTGCCTGCGCCCTGACCACTCTGGTTGCTCTCTTATGCTCCCATGCTCGTTGTTGACTTTTGCCTGCCTGATCCTGATTTAGATTTGCAGACTTTTAGCCAGAAACTTTTCTTCAGGGCCATGATTAGCCCTCTATTTTGCAGAAATTCTACTTTTTCTGTTGAAATTCGGTGATATTTCATGATTATAATCGCCTAAAGTTGTCGAGGCTGGAGAGAGCTTGGTACACACGTCTGCTAGTGACCAAGAACTGGAAAAAATAAATAAAGATCTTAAAGAGTAACCAAATAGGGAAGTTTGGTTCCCTCTCATTTTAGAAGAATGCACTCTTGACTTGCTGATTCTGACACTGGATACCTTGACTATGTGAACAAAGTTTTTAAGTCTGATGATTATTAAAGACTTTTGGTAGGGGATAGTGTCAAAAAATCTCCACCATAAATCTTCTAGAAAGACAACAACAACCAACAAACAACCCCCTCAAAAATCTTTCAGAAGGGTTACAAACTGCTGAAGAATTTTAAATTAACCAACAATGAGTTCAGATCGGAACTCCATGAGACATCAGTAGAGAAATCTCAAACAGCAGTTGGAAGACATCGTCTCAATCTAAATGATTTGGAGCAGTTTGCAGAAGAAGATATTGATGTTACGTTCACTCAAGACTCAGGACCATATCCAATGAAAGGTCTATGTTAATACACGTATATGCTTCCATGTTTACAAGTAGATACGCAAGTTTCTACGTCCCTTTACGTACAAAACGCCATTGAACAGCCTTTTGGTTTTTTTGGAATGGTGTTGTGCGTAGTGTTGGTGGCACGTCTATATCAGCTGAGACAGCTGCTGCCAATGAGTTAACACACGATCAATTAATAATGAGTTATTAGGTACTTACCTCTAGAGAACCAGCAGAATAAAAAATATTAGCGGTCGTGTGTTCTTGTTTTCCATTCAAGAAAGCAACTGCGATGAAATTACAACAATAGAAAGAGAAACGTTTGTAAAAATTGCAAACATGAACTATGTGTGATTGTGACCAGGGAATGGAAAAGTCAAATAAACATTTCCAAGACCTATCCACCAAAACAAGACAAAAACAACAAGCACAGAAAATGGTCTAAATCCATAATACTTCCACTCGCAGATGCAGGTTCATGCATGTGTATCACACCAGAGTATCCACTCAGCAGTGACAGCTCTCCAGCTAATCCCTCTGCACACAAATCTGTAATTTAAGCCTAATTCTGCTTAAGAAACTTTGCTAAACCTTAAAAATAAATAATATGTTTGCTCAGAAACTTTCTCTCAAGAACCGTGTTTTGCCAAACAGATCTGTGGGTTAAAAGCTTGAATCATCCAATCACTGGACACAAGGTTGTTTGTTGAATATGTCGCTGTGTTTATTACCTGCCCCACTCTGAGGGAGGCATGAATCCTAACTGAACAAACCTCAACAGCCTATGACAGAGGAAGTTAGAACAAAGGAATGTAGAACAAAGAATGCTTCCTGATGAAAATAGAGGTGGGATGAAGAATGCTTATAAATTGTTGTGTTTGGGTCAAAACTGACCAGTTTTCACACTTGAAAACGTGTCAATTTTAACCCGAACACAATATAATGGTTAAAGCCAAAAGCAGAACATCAACTAGAGCTGCAAAACAAAACAGGACTAACAGTTGACAAGGATTTTGCAGAATTAACCCATATGAAAATGAGCAGCACGTCAGCTGAATATGAATGAGGATAATTAGGAGGGACAGCGAAGAACATGAAGACCAACAGACAGAGCAGAACACAATGACTGATCCATCCTTTAGAACTTTCTTCCAATGCATTACGTTCTGAAACAACAGCATTGTATAGATTTTTGCGTAATAATTTGATTAGTCCACTCAAACCCCTTCCAATGAGGTCATTTAACTCTGAGCGTATCACACAAATCCACACGGGACTAAAAAGCCTAGAAAGTGGAATTTAATATTTAACCTTTCACTGAGCAAGCAGGTTACCAATAAAAGAACATTTTACAATTTGCAATACATTTTATTAGAATACTACTCTGAATACCAGCATTGGTCAAAAATGCTCCAGAGAGATTTTAGTCAGATTTTACTGGTTTAGTGACATAACAAAACTGTAGTGGATATTTTATTTTGCTGCAGCTTCCAGCTTTGAATGTGTTGTTGTGTTTTTCTATAGACAACTCCATCTGTTGTTTCTGTTCTGCTGTTGTGTGACTCCTGTTATCCTTTCTGTGTTGATTTAACTTGTCTTTTTACTAGAGACCATCAAACGTTTCTACAGGGACTAAGGATATATTTGCATTTTTAAATGCTTTATTAATTTATGCTGTCCCTGTATTAAATTAACAATCAATCAATCAAAATGTTAAGTACACAGCAGGCATGTGTTTTGCTCAAGAACGTGAGATCTTGAATGCGCTTTTAGCCTCAGTTGGTACTAAGGGGCCTAAAGTATGTCAAGAAAATATCCCATCCATCCATCCATTTTCTTGTCCGCTTCGTCCCTTTTGGGGTCGAGGGTGCCGGAGCCTATCCCGGCTACTGAAGGGCGAAGGCGGGGTACACCCTGGACAGGTCGCCAGTCTGTCTCAGGGCCTCAATCAGGCACACATTCACTCTCACATTCACACCTAGGGGCAATTTAGAGTCACCAATCAACCTATGAAGCATGTTTTTGGACAGTGGGAGGAAGCCGGAGTCCCCGGTGAAAACCCACGCATGCACGGGGAGAACATGCAAACTCCACACAGGAAGGTCCCAGCCGGGATTCGAACCGGGGCCTTCTCGCTGTGAGGCAAGAGCGCTAACCACTGCGCCACCATGCAGTCCGAGAAGAAAATATCCCCCACATTATTATACTACCACCATATAGTGCCTTGGATTTTAAATGTAATTCGGACACAATGCTCACTACTTTTCTTTTGTTTTTCTAAAAACCGGATATGGCGTCATCGATTTCACGAAGTGAAAATCGAATAGAAATGAACATTTCACTGAGTTTATTTATGACTCCACTGTGTTCTGATGGCCAAAATGTGGATGGTTTATTCAAAAATTACATTTAAACACGTGTTTTTGGTCAAAATTGTTCAACCGCAATGCATTGTGGTCTATATCCGCTAATCTAGTGACCATCGATGTATGCTAGCTTTTTGCAAAGACTTCTGGGAAATTTCAATTGCACTTGATTTTGAACTGGTAGATTCAGACAGCACTAGAAAATGGAAAACACACTGTATAGTGATTAGGGGCAAATTTGGACCCAACCCATGCTTTCATGTTGTTGATGCCAAATTCTGACCAAAATGAATGTTGCAGCAAAAATGGAGACTCATCAGATAAGACAACATTTTTCCATCTTCTATTGTCCAGTTTTGTTGAGTCTGTATAAATTGTAGCTTCCGTTTCCTGTTCTTTGTTGACAGGAGTGATACTTGGTGTGTTCTTCTGCTGCTGTTGTCCATCTACCTCCAGGTTGGACGGGTTGTGCGTTCAGAGATATTCTTCCGTAGACCTCGGCTGTAACCTGTGGTTATTTGAGTTATTCCTGTCTATCTATCAGCTTAAACCAATCTGAACTCCTCTGACCTCTGGTATCAACAAGACATTTCTGTCACTGGATATTTTATCTTTTTCTGACCATTCTCTGTAAACTCTAGAGATGGTTGTGGGTGAAAATCCCCAGTAGATCAGCAGTTTCTGAAATACTCAGACCAGCTCCAACTACCAAAGTCAATCACCTTTCTTGCTCATTCTGACGTTCATTTTGAACTGCAGCAGATCGTCTTGACCATGTCTATAAACGCATTGAGTTGCTACCATGTGATTGGCTGGTTAAAAAGTAGCATCATCAAGCAGTTGGACAAACGTGACTAACAAAGTGGCCAGTGATTGTAGTTTCTGCAGAGCAGCAGTAGTTCATTAGAAAGTTGTGGTTTGGATGGTCGGCGTGTCACAAACACAATCTTTTCCAAACAACATTTTTTCATCTTAATTCCTATTATTTAAATTAAGAAATACCAAGAAAACATATTTTAACTGTAATTTTCTTTATATATGTCCTCCATTATCAGAAAAATCGACCATTTTTAATGGAGTGGGATTAAAGAGAAAAATGCATTCAGTTAGAAATGGGTGAAAATCAAATACGATCAAAACACAAGGAGAAACTTAAATTGGCAAAAATCCTTTCTTGTTTATCTAATGTATCTCACAGCCATTTTATGGTTTGTGCTCTTCTCCCTGCATCCTACCTTATATATGTGTGTGTAAACTGTGTGAGACTGGCAGCCTCCCTGATTAAACACCCCACACCTGACAGCATTTAGACTTCAAATCAATACATAATTCGATGCCATTTAATTGGCTTATTCACACATGAATACCCACCTCTTTTCCTTACAGAACACAAGCAATGGAGCTTTTCATATGTGCACCGCGGCTGAACTTGAACACTCACAGCTAATTATGACCACATTAGTGTCGTCCTGCATATAATCACGGTGAGCCATCATATCCTGACACATCCAGATTCTTACTATTCCAGGGGGCCGATATTTACCAGTGTTGTGCTTTTATTTACACACCACTGTGATTTCTAGTCATTTATTCCAATTGCTTACAACATGCACATCTCAGTAAACAACAGATTAGTTGAAAAGAGACCATCACAAAAGGCACAGACTGACAGATAAACCTTGAAAGCCTCCAAACACTAAAACCCACTTAAATAGCTACGGAAAAAAGTAGCAAATAAATAACAGAAACATGAAAGAAAACAAAAAGGCCTTGAAAAAATCATGCTACACTTGGAAAAATATTGAGAATAATTTGACCACAGAGACATTTTTTATTTTTACCACACTGGGCAGAAATTGAAGGTGAGAGTTATCTCAACAGATTAGAAAGAAAATGAGAGACATTGAAGATCTCCAACACGTTTCATGTTTCTCGTGCAAATACTTGCACGTATGTTCAAGATCTAAGGGAAATCATTAATCAGATGTTTAAGGTCCATGAGTGTTTCTCTTTAACGGTGCTCTCATTATGCACAATCATGCTGATGCTGCTTGCATAGACTGTTTCTGGGTCTGCAACTTCACACACTGAGCTTTGCCCATAAAGAACCAGTAATGGTTCTTGCATTAATGCAGGATAGGGACAAAGTTTTCAGCCTTTCAGGTCCTTAACTCTGTAAAGCCAACTGCAAGAAAGAATGGACAGAAAAAGTATTTTTTTAAAGGGTGTTTTTAAACCCTTTGATTAAATCTACAAAAAATAAATTATTATATATTTTTGTATTTAGATATAAATAGTATCAATGACAATTTGTTGGTTGATTTAGTACGTTTTTCTTCTCAAAACAATGCTATTTTAAGAAGCAAAAATGAGAATTTTCTCCTTAAAATCATCGTCTGTAGTGTAAAATAGGGATGATACAGGTGCCACCAACAACATATGCTGATCAGCTCAGTGGCCTTGTGGTAGAGTGTCCACCCTGTGAATGGACGGTCGTGAGTTCAAATCCCGATCCAGTCATACCAAAAACCCCAAAAATGGGACCCAGTGCCTCCCTGCTTGACACTCAGCATTAAGGGGTTGGATAAGAGTTGTTAAACCACCAAATGGTTCCCAAGTGCGGCTGTAGCTCACCTCTCTCCCAAATGCGCAAAACAAATTTCACACACCAAGATGTGACAACTAACTAATGGACTTTAACTTTAATCTTATGAAGTGGAAATGAAATCACCATAATCTCTTTCCCCCAATGTCAATGATGTCCCAGTAGCCAATGATTTTTAATCCCTACCCCATGTAAACTTAGGGTGGGGCTTTAAATTTAAACTTTAAATCGAGGACTGAAAGCAAAAAGTGAGAAACAAAAGTGGAAAATACAAATCAGAAAAACAAATAAACCTTATTTTTTATTTGGTAACAGTTTCAGGTTTACAGTTGATATATTTTTTTAAATTCAAGTTTGAAATTTCCTTTCTTTTCTATATTTTTATTATTTCTTTCAGGTATAAAATGTATTTTTTCAAATTTACAATTTTATTTTTGCTATTTTCTATGCTTCCTTAAAGTGTACAATGTGTACTTTCATGTTTCAAACTGCTTTCAAAGTTTTTTTTTTATTAGTTTTGTTTTATTTATTTTTTTACTGGCAACTTTTACAATCTGGTTTTCATATAAATAAAACTACGGCCCAGGGGACCGCATCCGGCCCGCCTTCACATTTGGCCCGGTCCCCCAAACACTATCAGAGAGGCATATTTTTTTTTCTCATTCTGGCCAATTAAGACTCACATAAAACATATATATTTTTTTTCATCTTTCTGCAGTCTGAACGATAACGGGAGAGTACAGACTATTTCTTGGTTTCATTTTAAAAAATGTTTAAGTAACATTTTTTCTGTGAAAATTTCAGAAATGAATCATTTAAAATTTGGCTACGTGTAGTTTTCTGGAAAACTATCAATGTTTACGTTTAGCCTTTGATCGTCACACTTTTTCTGTTGGCCTACAAACCAACCCGGCCCCCCATCAGAGAGGAAACCAGTTATGTGGCCCTCATAAGAAAAAATTTGGAGGCCCCTGCTTTAAACCAATCTCTGTTTTGATCCCATGACCATCACCTTGTCCAGTTCCAGGTATCCCCTCCCCCACTCAGTGCTGAATCAGGTAATCCACGATTTCAGTCGAGTTCACAAACCTGATCCAGTTATGAAAGATCAGGTAAGCCATGGATGTCTAGAGAAGAAGGTGGAATATTAGATGTAACAGGTTACCACTTAGTACGCTCGGTGGAAAGTTAGGTTGTTGTTCACCATTCGGCATATCTTGTCAGGAATTGGTACAATGAAGCAGCTTTAGATAGCCCAACTTACACAACCCTGTATTTTATCAGGTGTCATGGTAATGGGGCGAGGCGTAGCAGACCCAGAAACTGTAACCCGGGAGGATCACAGAATACAGGATGAACAACATTGTTATTTCCGGTGGATGTCTGGTGACTCAAAGCAAGAGTGGATGCACAGGAAGCAGAATCCAGAGTTGAATGGCGTGGGGACATGGCGTGGCTGGAGGCATGGTTCCTGTGTAATCTGGGCTCCAGTGGTGGAGAGTTGGACCCAGGGAGACCCAGACTCAGGCCCCCTGTGGCTACATTAGTTAGATAGCGGCATGAAGAGTCTTCCCTAAGGACTAAACTCATAGAGCCCCCCGGTTTCCCGTGGGCCAGTCCTGCACCCAGCCAACTGAAGCATCCAGCCACACACTTGGTGGAAAGCTAAGTAAGACTAAAGAATATGGCATCAATATCTCTTACTTCTTCACATTTTTGAGTTGACATCCTTTAAGATTTTTGCTTATGACCTCACATCTATCAAGGGGAGGACATGCTGCAGTGGTAGGGCAGTCAACTTCCAATCGAGGGATTGCAGGGTTTAATTCCCGCCTTGCCTGCCCATGTGTCGAAGTGTCCCTGGACCAGACACTGAACTCTGCATTCCCTCTGGTGGAAGGTTGGCGCCAGTGTTCGGGAGCGGAGCCACCATCAATGTGTGTGAATGGATGAATTGAACTGTGAGTAATAAAGCGCTATATTAGTATATGACATTTTACCATAGACTTCATATTTATTCAAAAAAACAAACTCGAAAGAAACATATTCAAAAAATAGGGAAAGAAAAGACACCTATGTGTTACAATAAAGTCTGAGGCTGCATTTTGAAGAAGGTTGCTTATCATTAATTACAATTCATGCTCTTTTCTCTTCTTTGATTCAGAATTTCTTTCTATTCTGTAAACTATTTTAGCTCTTCGTGACACTTTGGTGACTGTTAGGACTGTCGTTGAATCTCTACTAGAAATCACCAAAATACAACCAAAAGAATCTGTAATTCAATCTTTCAGCAAATGGAAACATTTGAGGCCAAAATGGCAGCAGTATGTCAGATAATTCCTGTCATTGATCGTATATGACACAATGTTTGTAATCTCCCCAACCATCACAATTAAAAAAATAATAATAATAATCCCAATGTGTTAAAGTAAGAACTATTCAATTGTACTCTTGTGACACTAACTTTGCACCTCGAGATTATAAAATTAGCCAAAAGTAAGATTGTGTTTGGCCCAGACGGAGGTTTTTTGGGTGGTTCCTACTGGTTGCACCGTCATGTGCCTTTAACTACCTTAAAAGACGGACTCCTGTCTTTACACCAGTCAGATTTACAGTACAGTTCTGAAGCATAACAACAACAGCGTCTCTTTTGTGGTCAGGGAGTTGCCAAATAAACCCGGCTACTGTTGGGTAAAGGTTGGACACACCCTGGACAGGTCACCAGTATGTCTCAGGAACACACTCTCACAAACAAACACTCACATGCACACCTAGGGACAATTGACCTGCATTTTAAAAGCAATATGGACACCACTCTAATTATGATGTTTTTTAAATGACAAATACTACATCACTGATTTTCTGAAGTAAAAACCTAATAAATATAAGTGAGCATCCATGAACAATAGTTTTCCACAGAGACATATGGTAAATTTTTGGGCCACTGAATTTTGGAATTGCAGGTTGGCGCCAGTGTTCGGCAGCGGAGCCACCACCAGTGTGTGAATGTGTGTGTGAAGGGGTAAATGGGTCTGTGACTATGAAGCACTTTGGGCCTTCGAAGAAGGTAGAAAAGTGCAGTATATGTCATTTACCATTTACCATGTGGACATCCCAACAAAATGGAGAACACCCTAAATAGTCCACTAAGTAGTGATTAGTGAGGGAATTTGGACTCAAGCAGAAACTTTAAAGGTAAAGGTTCGCAGTTGACTTGTATTTTTTCTGATATTGTGACACACAGGTTGTAAAGCTTCTGTTTAATTTATGTATTTTAAGACGGTAACCATCCAATGGGGCTTTGTATGGCCATACAAATTACAGTCTACAAATATTTTATTTTATTTATTTAAAGACAATGATGCTGATTTGAGATGGATTACTAAGTTCTAAACTTACCAAAATGCATAATTACACTTTTGAGTATTATGGTCAAATAATACCTCATAATCCTTGTATGCAACACTGCTGATTGTTATAATCTCTTGATCACTGGGAATAACAGCCACCTCGTGTGTTCTATCCACACCCAAACATGCACACATACATCCACAAACCTAACAGTTTTGTTTCCACATGCTGGTTTCTGTTCTCCAGCAGCTTAAAAGACAAGAATTACAAAGACCCTTGGTGGAATACTGCAGCCCCATCTCCTGATTAAACATTGCTGATGTGTTATTTAACTGTCAGTGAAAATGTCTGTGACAAGGAAGTGGAAAGTAAAAATGTCATGTTGCATCAAACTTCCAGCAACACGCGTGATTAATTTTTGACAGTAACAATTTACCTGACCAGTTGCAAGGGAACAACACATAATTCTGAGCCACCACAGAAAGAACTGGTTTGTGTTTGTTCCCCTTTTCTCTGAAAATACAAGAAATCCTTGAAACAAAGCTTTAGAATATATCATGACTAAACAAGTGAATTCTTTTGTTTTAGCTTCATTCAAACTTGTCTGCTTGTTAAAAGATAATGCTCACTTTAAAGCAAACATCGACAAAAATATTCCTTCTGAGAACGTCTCAGAATTCAGACATTTGACCTCCTTTGAGGTATAAACATGCTGAAAACCAATTTCTTTTCTTGGTTGTTCTTGGACCTGATAGTTTGAGGAATTCATCCATATTTTACTTCTGTCTGTCAGAGAATCCCACGTGAGCTCTAAAGTGAGAACATGTTGTCCTACTGAGAGCTGTGACACGGTCAGAGTCAAAAATTCATTCAAACAAAAATTGGCTTCTAACATTGCAGTTCTGGTATTGTTAGATTTTTCATAATGGCAAATAAGTGATAAACAAATCTGCTTTTCCCGCATCAGAATCAGCTGATTCCTATTTATCCCGTAACCAGTGAAATTGTTACAGTATGTCACAGTGTATTTAATGTGTCACCAGTGAATTTTTTGTTGCGAAAGTGTTAAAAGAAGGAAGGACTTTCATTGAGCCATGTGAGAAGCTCAGTCTTCCCACTTCTAACTCTTACATTAAGAAAAGTTTTTCTTCGAACAAAAAACGTATATCACTGGAATTTTTTACAACAGTTCAAAGATAAAAAGCTTTAAACTTTACCAGCACTTTTTTAAAAGTTTATTTTTCAGTCTTTTACATTTTCTTTTCACGCTTAAACTTTTATTTCCGTTAGCTTGTTGAGCTAACAGCTGTAGCATCTTTAGTTAGCAGCTTTGACAAGCACTTGCATGAACACAGGTCATTTTTTGTTTTTTTTTTAAGTTAAAACTTCTTTTTGTTCTGTACCTTTTTACAAATTCAGCAAATGCTGGAAATTTGAAACCATTTGTGTGTGAAAACTGCACCAAAAGTAATGAAATTTGTGTTTTAATGTCTTTGTTGTGTCTCACCAGGCCGTTGGAGCTCGTCCTCTCTCCCTGTGACCTACTTTACTCACCTTGCACAGGTAGGTGTGTTCAATCACCTCAATTGTGCCTCAAGGTTTGGAGGCAGTGGTGAGTTTATCACCAGGGAATGGGGGAGGATGACAACAGGCATAGCTAATATTTAAAGCAACTTGTCTCATTGTTTTCTTTTTCATCCTGGGATCTACAATGTTAGTTTGCTGTTTCTCTGGTTTCTGAAATGAATATAAATGTTTTCTTTTCCAAGAGTGAGCTGTCTTCACAGCAGATATGTATATGGTTACATCTCCAAAGTTCTATAGGCATACTGGACTCAGTCAAAATGGGTAGCCCTACGACATAGCTTCCAGTTATAAAGTTTCAGATCTGGGCTGCGTGACAGAGAGGAGGTAGAATGTGTTGGAGTAGGCAAGTATGAGTACTTTTTTATCTCTCCATAAAGACCCCAGCATCTTGATCAGTCATTATAAAACTAGTTCCTTCCAGATCTTGAAGGACTTCTCGATGTCATTTAGAAATATTTAATTGATTAAAAAAAAAAAAACAAGAGTGCGTTCCCATACACCAGGACAGGGTGATGGCACCTGTAAGGATAACATATGAAAGCATCACCTGAACATAAGTGCGTGCAACTTACATTTACCTTACAAAAATGTCATAAGCCTCTAAAAAGCGCAATAATTGTATGCTTGAATTTCAAGACGTCTCTTGAAGTGGCTGGACCAGCCTCAGGGGACCTGCAAGAGACCCCTGCGCTCCCCTTGAAATGTGGTAGCTTGTCTCTACGAACCTCCATGGGCCAGGACAACCCCACAACCCACATGCACTAACCCCATACTGGTAAATATGACTACAGCCGGGTCACACCTCACCCAAAAGCGCCACAAAGCGGAATTCGTGCAAAATCCGCTTCACCTCCAGTTCACACCAGAGGCGGATTTCTGCGCTTCTTGACAGTCCTTGTGCAAAGTTTGCAGTCTATTGTTCTGGATTAAAAAATAAAAACCTCTATGTTGAGCAATACTCTAGTGGTCTTTAATAAATGTTTTTAATGAGTATGGATCGTTACAGACATTCCTTGGGCACAGAGGGTGGGGGGTTGAGATGGAGGCTGGGGGTTCTCCATATTGGCAGATTCGGCGTATTTGCGGAGGTCTCCAGTCCCTAAACTAAACTAAAAAAGGGGGAATAGTGTATTTTCATCTTTATAGTCTTTTTATATACAATAAATATGATTGCATTTGTTAATTGCTGTATTTTATTGTGAAAATTGGTTATATTTTGAAAATCGTGTCTTGGCGTAACTTCCTGCCAGGATTGCTTGCGGTTCTCGCAAATAATAGACCAGACCGCTGTACTGCAGGAGCCGGCCGCGGAGGACAGCGGCACTTCGCGTCTGCTAACCAACAATCCTTCAATCACTGGCCGACCTGCTCAACCATCTGAGCCACTGTCCCCCTTGGTGCCATTTTGATAAGAAACCTGATTTTGTAAAATAAAGAAAATTTGCCAGATTTTCTAGCAGTCCAGAACAGCTTATTCTGCAATTGACTTTTTATAGGAAGTTTAAATAAAGAATAATAATAGCAATTATAACACTTTTCTTCATGTAACAAAACCAAGAGGTAATTTATTTATTATCTTTTGCATTTACCACATTATTGGAATTAGCTATACTTAATGCTTATATATAAGCATTAACAGCCAAACAATTTCACAAAAAAAAGGCATTTTCTCTGGTTTATATACCACTTGGTAAATCTGGTTACAGCATAAGTAATGGGATGGTGTCAAAAGTAAACTGTGTTTTTGCTAAACTTACTACATTAAGTCACTTGCTCCAGGTTCTCTCCAACTCAGCGCTGAGGGAGCTCAGACCACCCCGTTCCTATAGCTGCCTTCTCTCACTTATCTGTTTGGATGCAAATGTGTTCCCGGACCAGCCAACAGATATCGCCTCTCCGAGTCATTTCTGGACTCGGCCTCAGGGATCCTACCAGAGGCTGACATGGACATGAAGCTGCGCTGGAGAAGAAAAAGTCTACTGGAATCACATCACCGTGAGTGGTTATCTCCAGGCGAGAGCAGATTCTATGCAAAACACGGTAGATCTTTGGTATGAAATACAGTCAGTCTACCAGCCTCGACCCTGCTACAAAGTAACAGCACAAACTAACAAAATCCATTAAATTGTAAGAAAAGTAACATTTGTAATATCTAGATAATAGTTACAGATTTGTAAGGCCAAGTAATTACCGCAGTAAATACGGCTCTCATGTTTTGACATGTAGACAGAAATGGACGACAACAAACATCAAGGCCAGCAGCTTAACCCCTCAACCTATTGATGCAAAGAGGCATCAAAATACTCCGCCTTGAAATTACCTTCATTTAGCATCTACATGAAAGCAAAAGCATTTTTTTTTTCATAATAAATTCTGGTATCAAGAGGTTAAACTTCAGAGAATGCTTGCTGAAGGAGAACATCTGTTTGCTCTGTTTCTGTCCAAATGTACAATAAACATGAAATGGTTAAATAGTTTGCTCAAGAGCAAAGTCACCAAAGACAATCATGAACTAAAAAATAATTGCCACCAATGGAACTGCATTGTTAAAAATAAAGCTGAGGAAAAAATATATCAATTAAATGATGAATTGTTTCGGATTAAAATTCAGTCTTTTGTTTATGCTCTGAACACATTCTCTCCCCAACTCGTCACATATTAATGTCTGGTCAAAGACACTCCCGTGTCACTTTTCGTCGTTTTGGGTGTCCCTAACTCGTCGTTTTTTGACGTCCTGGCTGTTTGTAAGATCAAGTGTCCACAAACCTCGAAACGTGATGCCGGATGCGGTACCGGACATGGAGTGGTCTTTGGGACGCATCTGGTATAGTACCCAAACCCAGTACCTACACTTGACACTGCATGCGCTACCAAAATAAGTACTGGACCTGAATCAGGTTGGGAAAAAGTACCTGTACTCTAACCCAGTACCGGTAGCATGACACAGTACCAGTTAGGTACTAGTAGCCAAACCCATTACCAGTTCTCAAACCTTGTACCGGTACCCTAACCTGGCACTGGACGTGGTACTAGACGCGTTTGGGTTCCGGTACCCTAACCCCGTACTGATACCCTAACTCGGCGCTACTAGGCTTGGGCGGGATCCAAATTTGAAAACAGTCAATATTTTTTCACATTTTACCTCGGCGTATAGTATTATCTTGACTAATGAAAAATTTCAAAAGCACCCTTTAAGTGGCATTACCAAAATACTGGGTTTGCTACCGTACAAAACAAAATTCAAATTGCAATTATGAAAACAATAACATCATGAATTGGTTGTATTAATCATTTTTTGATGTAATGGAACAAATATATTGGAAAAGAATCAACTAAACAAAACATTTACAGTATAGAAACTGAAAACAGCCTACCTTATTTTTATAATTTTTTTTTTTTTATCATTTTCTTGTTAAAACTAGATCCACTATCTTGTTATAATGAAAAAAATCATCACTTTAATAAGTTTTTTTTTCATGACAGTATTGAAAATGATTCCGTGTCTATTATGAGACACAGACAGTGTACGCTATTGCCTTAATACCGCATTAGCCTACCCGGCACTGGACTCAGAATGCAGTACTGGACTCAAACTGGGCTGGGATGTGGTACCGGACGCAAACCAGTACCGGGTTGGGGTATCATTACGGTCTGCGTCCTGGACCTATGATTCAATGGGAACAGCCAGCACGTCAAAATCGATGAGTTGGGAACACCCAAAAAAAATCAAACCCCAAAACATTTGACGCAGAGGGCTCCTTAACTCTCCTGCGACAGACTGGCAACCTGTCCAGGGTGTACCCCGCCTTCGCCCATCAGTAGCCGGGTTAGGCTCCGGCACCCCCGCAACCCCGAAAGGGAAAAAGCGGCCAAGAAGATGGATGGATGGATGGATGGGTCCTTAACCAAACGTCAATATGTGACGAGCAGGGAGGGAGAATGTGTTGGTAGTTTGACACCAATGGATTCAAATCAGTTCATAATACTAAAACTTAACTTTTTCCTCTGCATTTGCAGCTGTCTGTACTTTACAGCTGCTCCTCCCTCTGAGGATCTGAGATTAATGTGAGACAGAATGAATGAACAGAATTAAGTTGATATCCTTGCAGAGATGATGACCAAAGCAGCAAACAAAAAAAGAGGAGAAAACGATCTGCAGGAACTCAATAGGGACTGGTTAGTAGCTGACTTCAGCTCAGTTTGTTCCTCTGCGTCTCTGGAGACTTTGCCTTCTCTCAAGGTTGTGAGTGCTAATTACATAAACCTTGTACACAGCATAATTGTTTTAAGAGGCCTTCCAAGAGCAGAGAAGACTCATTTGAGTTGCTGCTGCTCTAAGTGTGACCATGGAAAATGAGGTGATGTGTTATGCATTAGCAAATAGATTTTGTTCGTTTTTTTTTTCCCCCTGAACAACCAGAAAGTTTGAATGTACAGACCTTCGTCTGGCCTTTACCAGCCCAAAGTTTGCTTTTCTGGGGAAGAAAGCTCTCACCGTCTTCTTCTATTTAGTGCTTCATTAAGGGACTGTCTCTTTGGATTATGGAACTGCTCTGAAGCCTGACTGGTTGTATTGGAAAACAGGAGAAAGCTGAAGGTAGGAAATGTGCCAGACTCCTATTTACATAAGTATCAGATGTGTAAACAAAATGTACATTATTACCTTTAGGCGGTATTCCTAAAAAATGAGGTGATTCACAAATTCATTAGAGCAAAAAAGAAAAAAAAACATACTTTGATCAAGTTAACTGCTGTTAAAGTCGGTGCAAAGGAAAAATGCATTAAACAAGTTTTACCAACAGTTTAGCAAAAAATGATTTGCCAGTCACTAATTGTGCAAGGTGTCCCCTCAGTTAAAAGGATGAGAGAGGTCAGTAATGTTTACTATAGATGTACTTCAACTGTGCACAAAAACTGATGGAAATTCACGTTGATCTCACGTAAAATGTGCAACCAACATGCACAATGCTGCATTGCTGTCACTTATTTTAAGTGTCCAAGGCTAAATATTACTGTCGATTGCACATATTAAAAAAATAAAATAAAAAAAGAAAGTGACTATTCGCATGTAATTTTCCAAATTCGTGCTGCCAATGTTGAACTTCTTTCTTGGCCGCATAGACCAGAGAGAGCCCAGTTAGAACTCACTTTCTGCTTAGTGACATAAACGCTTAAGAGAGCCGACGTTAGGGAAGGAGCTATCAATGCAAAAAGAATCAAATGTGTGCTGGGAATCGATTAAAAAAATTTACTTACTAGTCACTTACATGGAAAAAATTAATTGTGATTATTTTTTTTTCTTAGTTACAGTATTTGCCAACCTTTCATTATCTGGAAACAATCACAATATGAAATCACACGCAAAATTGTACATTTAGAACGTTTATTTTTAACCCTTTGGAACCTGAGGCCTAATACTCTGATTTTGATTGATTGATTTGTTTTATTTTTTTAAGCATAGATTGTGTAAAATACACACAAAACGCACAAATATTTCAAACTCATTGCAGAAATACTGAAATGCATTGATTAGAAAATAGAAAAAAAAACCCACACAGTTTTTTCTACCTCCAAAAAAAATAAAAAATCCAGAGGTTTAGACTAAAAATTATAGGTGAAGGTTAGACATCCAAACAACTGAGAGGATGAAGGTTATGGAGTTGTGCAAAATTGGTCTCCGGCTGATGGTTGTAAAATAGAGCTGATCTGCTCATTCATCAGGAATCCTTTGTTTGGTGGGTTATTCACTTTACTGTACTTGAAAAAGGGCAGCTCATCTTTGCTGGAGAAGTGGTTTGCTTAATCGGTTCAGCATGAAGTGTGTCCTATTTTAGCATCCTCCTCATGAGCTCTTCACAAACAAAACTCCATCAGAATGTCCCCCAAACCACCCAAATGGAAGAAAGCC
The DNA here is from genome assembly GCF_002922805.2 of Oryzias melastigma. Lineage (NCBI taxonomy): Eukaryota > Metazoa > Chordata > Actinopteri > Beloniformes > Adrianichthyidae > Oryzias > Oryzias melastigma. The sequence goes on from NC_050533.1 coordinate 21,734,686, forward strand.
CACAGATATACCAAGTAGTTGTACATTAGGCAGTAGCAACAAAATTCATTCACATGACCACAAATTAAACAAAAGCTCAGAAGGTTGCAGCATATAAAACAAAATGGTCAATTTATATGCAAATCCCAACCTTTCAGAGACAAAAGACAAATATAAAACCTTTTTTTCCCCACATTTTCCCTGCATTACATGTAATGATGTGCACTGCATAAATTGCTTGCCTGCTTGTACAATTTCAGTATGTGCTCATTAGAACGTCTTAAAAATGTCAATGGTTTCCATTTTCAACCCATCCTAATGTGAAAGTCACCAAATAACCTTTACGAATAAATGAACAATATTTATGTGTTGTCCCAAACATGCAAAGGTTACCCCACTTTCTTCGTGTGAGATCTGCTGTGGCCCACAGAGCAGTGCATTAGAAGTGCAGAGCAGCAAAGCCAAAGCTGTGGGTGTTTACTGTCAGGAGGTCCACAAACAGAAATACACACACGATAAGTCGAACAAATGTGTTGAAACTGAACTGTTGTTATTGTCTACTAGATGTAACTTTTAAATAATTATATTCAATGTTATTTATATAGCCCAATATCACAGAAATAATTGTCTCATTGGGCTTCACTACGGTAATTGTACAAAAGCAGAAAGTCGGTCATAAAATATAAATAATAGCTGATTGCTAAGCTAAACTGATTATCCCTGCACTTAGAACCTCCTTCTCGGTAAAGAAAAATCCTAAAAGAAAACCCTGATTCCAGGAAAAAAAGAAGAAACCTCATGGATGTCAATGAGAAGGAGAACTCCTCTCCCAGGATGGGCAGGTGATGTACCAGGACAGTTTAAGAAGAATTAGTTTATCTACAGTAACTCTACAACTACATATTTGAATAATATTCATCCAGATAGAACTGAGGGTGAGGTCTATAGCCATGATGAGCCAGAGGTGAGGTCCACGGGTACGACAAGCCAGAGGCGAGGTCAATGGCCAGGACGAGCCAGAGGCATGGTCCACGGCCAAGACGAACCAGAGGCATGGTCCATGGCCAAGACGAACCAGAGGCATGGTCCATGGCCAAGACGAACCAGAATCATGGTCCACGGCCAAGAACAGGAGCAAAGATGATCCACCTGGAATCTGAGAGGAACAACACATGAATTGCACTGCACCAAACAGAAGCATAGATAGCTAAATAAAATATATAAAAAAGAATAGAAGAGACTAGAGGAGATCAGTTATTTTAGATATTTGTGGGCTTGTTTTGTTTATGGTTTATTGTTGTGAGTCAAAATTGCTTTATTAGTCTTAATGCTGTAATGCTGTAGCTTTTCAACATTAGCATTGATGTGCTTCTTTATTGTCTCAATAATAATTGAAAAAATAAAATAAAATCAACTTAAATGTATGTTAAAAAGAACTATGGAAGAAACCTTTGAAAGAAAAATATTTAACTGTTGTTCCAATAAACAGAACTTTAGTGCTTTTTTATCATTAATTTATTACTTTTTTCTTGTACATTTATCTATCTACATTTTTTTTCTTATTTAAAGTCAGAAATTTACAACTCAAAACAAGTAAATTGACAATAAAAAATGTCATAGTTTTAGCCCATTACTTTTAAAATAATAACTATAAGACTTTATCCTCGTAATGTAGCAATTGTGACTTTTTTCCGAATATGAGTATTAATTGAAATTGTAATTAAAATAAAATCATGGACGTTTATATTTTTTTTTAACTTAGAAAATTTAAAAGTCCTGTTTTTTTTGTCTTATCACTTAGTGAAAAAAGTTCAAATCACAAAACAACTGTTGCAACATGTTGCATTTATGGACATTTTTAATGTGTTATACCAGGGGTGTCAAACTCAATCGCACATGGGGCCAAAATCCAAAACCCACCTTAGGTCGGGGGCCGAATAGGAAAAACATTTATTGAACACTCTAAAACTAAATCTTTTAAACTTTAAAACCATAACTTTTCAACATAATTATGAACTAGATATATACCAGTACCTGCATTAATGCTAGTGTGAATGGTGTGAGCTGAATTTGGCCGCAAAAGATGCTAGCAGAGATAGCTGAAGATGCTGAAATTGAAGCTGAAAACGCAGAAGCTGATAGCCAGCTAAAATATTATCTAAAAGTTAAATTAGCCTAAAAAAAGTTGAGTTAGCCAGAAAAGCTAAAGCTGCAAAAAATAGCTAAACTTCAAGATAGCCTAAAAGACTGAAAAAAGCCGAAATAAGCCAAAACAACTAGCATGTAGCTGAAAAAAATAGCTGAATTTAAAAAAAGCCAAAATAAAAAAATAAATTAGCCAAAATATACAGCATGTAGCTGAAATATTAGCCTGAGATATTAGCTAAACTCCAAAGTAGCCTAAAGAACTAAAAAAAAAAGTTTAAATTAGCCAAAACATCTAGTGGGAAGCTGAAAAGAATAGCTAAACTTAAGAATAGCATAAAAAAATAACTAAATTAGCCAAAACAGCTAGCATGTAGCTGAAATATTAGCCTGAAACATTAGCTAAACTTCAAAATCGCCTAAAAAAACTATAAAAAAGTTCTAAATTAGCCAAAACAACTAGCGTGTAGCTGAAAAGAATAGCTAAACTTAAAAATAGCCTACAAAAGAAACAAAATTAGCCAAAACAGCTAGCATGTAGCTGAAATATTACCCTGAATTATTAGCTAATCTCCAAAACCACCTAAAAAACAAACAAATAAAGTTTAAATTAGCCAAAACAAGTAGCGTGTAGCTGAAAAGAATAGCTAAACTTAAAAATAGCCTAAAAAAATAACAAAATCAGCCAAAACAGCTAGCATGTAGCTGAAATATTAGCCTGAAATATTATCTAAACTTAAAAAAAAAATCTTAATAAATGCCAAAATAGTCCAAAAAGCTATAAGAATGACAATTTTTTAAACTTTAAAACCTTAACTTTTTAACATAATTGTGAATGTTAAATAAATCAACTTAAACCTTAAATAACTTTTAATATTTTCCTCTCCATAAAAATATTTTTTTCAAAATTATACAAGTTATAAATAAGCGCAAGATAACTTCAGGCCAATAATAACATTAAACTAAAATGAGGGCCGGATAGAATTACCCGGAGGGCCGGATCCGGCCCCCGGGCCTTGACTTTGACACATGTGTGTTATACTCTTGTTGTGTGTTATGCAAATATGGAAGACTGGTCAGAGGCTGTACCATTGACCGTATAGAAGGATTAGATTGAGTGATGTTTCAAACAGGAAGTACCTGCTGAGTCCAAGAAACCAAAACCCCATAGACTTCAAATATCCATTATTGCTCTAGTTCTCTTTTGTTCTTGATAATTCTATATTTTTCACAATATTTTTCTGTAGTTATTCAAGTTATAAACGAACCAATCAGATGACTCAATAAAAATATGTGGTCTCACATTCGTAGCGCTTGTAGATTTTGTGTAGTCAACTTTTAAGTAGGGTTGTGCACCGAAATTTGGTTCCAGGTAGGAACAGTTACGATTTCTCTCACTACTGAAACCGCAAAGGAAGCTGCTGCAATCGGTTCTGCAGTTTGGTGCTAAGTTTCATTGAAGGTCTATTTGTCTTTGGACATGTCGATCACTTCTACTCCGTTCAGTACTTTGATGTTCTAGCCAATCCTTCTGCCTTTCCAGCGATAGTGGGTGGGCTCATATAAGACCGCTGATGGGGCAAACACAAGCACAAGCATGCGCAGCGCTCGAATGTCTGGCTGCATTTCACACCAGATCACAGACGTTTGACAGGTCACAGCGTCACATCAGCCAATCAGAAACTCAGCTATGGGCACATGACATTTTCAGGGACCCGATTAGCGGATAAAAAATGAATACTAATACAAAAAGGGGCGGGCCACTGGTTTTCAGCTCGGAGGTTGAGGACCTCTGATTTAATGGGAACAGCCAGCACGCCAAAAAACAACAACCCCCAAAATGTCAATTTTTGATGCAGAGGTCTTAACCATGTGTCAATATCTGACGACTTGGTAATGAAAATGTGTTGATTTGGGGAGATGTAGGCATTGTTTATATTTACTGAAGTATTAAAATTGGCGCCAAATAGGAACCAAAACCAAAACAAATGAACCACTTTGACACCGGAGCCAAATAAAACCCAATTGGTGTTTAAGTTTTTCCCTTGTATGTCAAGGCATAATTATGAGGTCACATCAATCCATCCATTTTTTAAACGTGTTTTATCCCTTATGGAGCCTTACTTGCCCACTATTGGGTGAAGGTCTGGTACACCCTGGACAGGTTACCAGTTTGTCACAGGGCCACAATCATACACCCTTGCACACACATTCACAACTAGGCACAATTAAGAGTCATAGGTTCACTGGAGAAAGCAACAGAAAACCCACGCTTGCACGGAGAGATCACACAAACTCTACACTGAAAGGTCCTAGTTGAGACTTAAACTGAGGTCGTCTTGCTGTGAGGCAGGAGCGCAAACCACTTTACAGCCCCTTAAAATGTTACCAAAACTGGGAAATTATAAAAAAAAGTACAAAAAAGTAATATCTAACGTTGGGCCAACATTGCAGCTTTTAAAAACATCATCAAAACTTCTCTGCTAGTGTTAACTCAAATTCAGGAAACATAAAAGCTTCCTAATTTACTGAAACAACTGAGTAGGATAATTTCCACCTCCTTAAGTGGATGAAAATGTTTATTTTTCTCCTTGATGATGTCTCGTACTGGCAGACAGTCAGAGCCGAAACGAAACACACCGTGTGAAACCATGTTATTGAAGCTGCAGTTAAGCTGGTTAATAGTGTGACTCACTGGTGAGACTGAAATGTGTTTTTGGAAAAATATTATATTTCTTTGAAATAGGAAAGGAAACATTTTCATTTTCCAACCATATCTTTTGCAATTATCATCATAAAAAAAAAAAAACAAACATCTGTAAGACTGAACTGGATTATTGTCACTTTTTAATATGACCTCCAGCAGATCGCCTTTGTTGCAGTTATCCCAGAAAGCTTTTATTATTACACGCAGTATGAAAAAATGACATTTCATTATGAGGAATGAGAAGCACACAAAAAGTCTTTTGTTTTGTTTCTGAGCTCAGTAAGAGACTGAATGACTAAGAGGCCAAGCAGAGTTGCTGGCCTGTGTGTGTTCGCTTTTGTTCTTGTTCCTGACACTGCTCTGGCTGGCATCAAAACAAGAGTGCGAAACTCAACAGCACTGGTCTGTGTTATCAAAGGCGCTCAGTGGCTCTACCCCCAGCTGGTCCTGATAGACTTTTCCTCATGACCTGATCGCTTTTGTTCTTGTAATGCACGCTCCGAAAGCACATAACAGTAAAAAAACTGAGCTTTCTGCAGCTTTAGGAAATCCAACGTGGAATGACAGATATTAAATATTCCACAAAAACAGACAGAAATGTGCACGTTGTGGTTAATTGTCGTGTCTTCAAAAGCCAAAAGTCTTCATGCTCTTTATTCTGGACTCTAGTCAGTAAGAACAAAGTAATGCTCCCCAGGATTAGAATACCTTGTAGTTTGTTTCCTTTTTCTCTGTTCTTTATTAGCATTTGTCTCACCTTATATGGACTCCAAAAGTAAATACAGTTTTAAAACATTTCCAAAAACAAAAAATATAAACTTTTAAAGGGGCCATACCATGAAAAAACAACTTTTTGAACTTTTAAGTGTATTATACTGTTCAATCCTCACTATAAACAACCCCAAAACACTGCACCTTGTGTATAGACACCATTGAAACAGACAGCAGCACAGCAGTTATTACCTCCGTAATAAATGCAACGTCAGGAAAGAAACGTCTCTTAGCTTTTCATTTACCAGTCAGAAACTTCCTGCAGACGTCTTTGGTGTTGCTGTGGTTCCTCGTGCACTTCAAGTTCTGGACCGGACAGTGGGTCATGAGCGTTAAGTTCTAAGATATCCTTACCAAGTTCAGACTTTTTGGATTCACGGACCCGCGCAGCCATGCTGAGTAACACAGGCTCTAGGACAGGGGTCGGCAACCTTTAACAGTAAAAGAACCATTTGGGCTTGTTTTCTTCTGATCAGAACCTAGAAGGAGCCGCATTGACTTACTTTAACCTTTAAGAAATTTGTATTTGGATTCATAGCCATCTTTTTGTTTTTTTTAATAAATGTGAATAATATCTATTTTTGGCATGAACAAAAGCAAAAAATATATAAAAAGAAACTAGCATCTCTTAAAATGGGTTTTTCTTTTGCGTTTTTACCTTTAATGTCAAAAAAGCAAGCTCGTTGCTTAATTTCCAGCCGAACTTAAATGTAGCATAACTTTTCTCTGTAAAATAAATCAGCCAAAAATGTTAGAATTTTTCTGAAATAAAAGCTAAACTCATAATTAGCCTAAAACCCCAGTGGTTAACAAACTAGCTAAAAATGTTAGCATATTGCTTAAATGTTAGCTAAAATCCACATTAGCATAGAAAAACTAATTAGAGTCCAAATCTGCCAAAAAAAAAAAAAAAAGCTAGCTTGTTGCTTAATTACTAGCTGGACTGGAAAATAGCCTAAAATTCCTCAGTAAACTAAATGAGTCGAAAATGTTAGCATGTTGCTAAAATAGAAGCTAAATTCTAAATTATCCAAAAGAATTTCAGTAGATAACAAATTAGCTGAAACCTCAGTATTTTACTCATATATTAGCTAAACTCCAAATTAGCATAAAATTCGTCAATTAGTCAAAAACGTTAGCATGTTGCTAAAATAATAGCTAATCTCCCATTTTTTTTTTGAAAACTATACTATTATTTTATTTTTCTTCAGCCAGAGAACCACCATGGAGAGATAAAAGAGCCACATGTGGCTCTGGAGCCGCAGGTTGCAGACCCCTGCTCTAGGATGATGTTGTGAACATGTCAGAGAACAAGTCGTTTTACTTCTGGGTTTAAAAAGAGTCCACAAAAATAACTAATATTTCATAAATAACTTGTTTCTTAGAGTTCCAATGGTAACGTGTGATCATTTAAATTGATACAGTTTACTCTGAAAGGCTTAAGAAAATCATGGTATGGCCCCTTTAAATCAAGTTAAAAAACCCAAATAACTCATAGTTATTTAAGAAAATCAGAAATTTTACAAACATATCTTCAAATAGTAAAAGTGAGTCTGGTATCTACCGGTCACCATCTTCTCCTTGAGAATAAGGTCAAGGGAGAGCATCAGCCTTTGGATCAGGAAGACAGAGAAGAATGTCCACAGTGAGACACTTGAGAGAAATAGAGACATCCATCTGACCCTATTGACAGCAGACCTGTACATTACCTATCTTAGAAATGTTGGAAATACCCATATTGATTCAACAGCGTAAATCAACAAGCCTCTTTCAGAGCCTCCTGCAGTCTGCTTATTGTTGTGGGTTTGGACCTAGTGACACATAGGGTTGGAAGTTTGCTTCCAAGTAGGAACCGTTATAATTTACGCGGTTCTACCAAAACCGAAAGAAGCTGCTGCAAACGGTTCTGCATTTCAGTGCTTAGTTTCATTGAAGTCCTTGTCTTATGACATGTCAATCACTTCTACTCTCTTCAGTACTTTGAAGTTCTAGCCAATCCCTTGGCCTTTCCTGCAATTGTGGGCGGGCTCATATAAAGCCGGTGACGAGGTGAGCATGAGAGCGCGCGCACCGCTAGAATGTCTGGCTGCTTTTCACAGCAGATCACAGAAGTTTGACAGGTTGCTGCATCACATCAGCCAATCAGAAACTCCGCTTTGGTCATGTGAGGTTTTTAGTCACCCAATTAGAGGTTAAAATACTAATCCAATACGAGGACTTTGTCCTGTCTCACCACGGTGGTTCCACAACCAGCTTGGCTCTCCTGAACTGTGATGTTTTATTTATTTTTGTCAAGACAATAATAATAATATAAATAAAGGTCCCTTAGTTTTCTCTTCTTGGGTTAAGACGGAACACCCTTCAAACTCAGTCACAGAGACACAGAAACAGAGGAAGCGGCTGTCATCCAGACACCCCCTGAGTGAGATTAAATCCCCGCTAACTACTCAGACTAGCTCAGGATCTCATGTTTGACAGGCGTCAAAAGAGGGGCGCCGGTTTGCGTGAAAGAGTGGCGGACCGTCGGTATGTGCGAAAGAGGGGAGGGGCCATCGCTTTGCGGCTCTGTGGTTGGGGAGCTCTGATTTAATGGGAACAGCCGGCCTGTCAAAAAATGACGACCCCTAAAATGTCAATTTTTGATGCAGAGGTCTTAACCATGTGTCAATATGTGATGACTTGGGAATGAAAATGTGTTGATTTGGGGAGATGTAACCATTATTTATTATTTCTGAAGTACCACAATTGGTACGAATAGGAACCAAAGTCAAAGAACCTCTTTGGCACCGGAACAGAGTAAAACCCAATCCTTGTGACACATGACTACGATTGACATAAAAAATTCTGTGTGGGCCTTTCAGCACATCCCTTCAGAGGTTGCCATAGTGAATCAGCTTTCACTGAGTAGTGTCTCTGTATATATGGGTTCAAAATGTCTTCCGTCCCCAACTCCAATAAGGGGGAATACTATATGTAAAGAATTTTCTATTCGTTGCAACAAGATTGCAGGGGGCGAAGAAGAACACAGCTGAAAAGAGGACAGCTTGGATCTTGAGTCAGGAAAAGCGCTCGCAGTTGTTGTAAAACCTCTGCCAGTCAATGGGTTACATTGTGTGACAACAGACTCCCCGTCCTAATGGGTCCATTCCATTTTGCTATGGACCTACGACTAATGGGGGACCAGAAATAGTACCAGTCAGTCCTGCTTAACAGGTCCATTTTGAAATGGAAATGCTCAGTCCGGTCTGGGTACTGGCACAGGAAGCAACACCCTTGGGCCCCTTCTTAGCAAGATACTTATGCACTAGCGTGAAGGGTCTGACTGAGGAAGCCACACTGGATTCAGCTCCTTGTGTGCCCTTGGAAGTGAATTTTGGTTTCTCACGCACAAGTCCTACAAACTGACACTCAAACTTTGCACAGCAATTTGTAATATTCAAAAAGAGTACTCTTTCAATAGACATGTCTTCAAATGTTGCAAACTACAATTTACTAGTGTGCAATGTTTAACCCATTCAAGGAGTTCAGTAGCATATTTTAAATACCAGTGCAACATATAGCTCAGTACAAAAGCAATAACCTTATATAACAGGATTACGAAGCCTAAAACAGACATTACATAAGTATAACCAACGATGACACCAGAGGAGTGATATTTAAACACTAGACGATAATTATCTCCATCTAGCATTTAGCTCTGTATCACACAAACAATAGTTAGTTACCCACAAGTGTGTCTTGGATTTCCCTGGAGGCTTGTGTGGACACCTCAAAGGACGTCAAAGAAATGTAACATGCAAGTGTCATGCATGTGGTAAGTGTATCGTGAAAAATTTGCAAGGATAATGAAAGTTGCATAGACTTGTGACATATGGGTGAGGCTTTTGTATGGTCTTCTTATGCCACTCTAGTCATTAGCAAGGTGGATGTACTGGCTCCTTACAGACAGAGTAGAAATTCTGCATGCATAGAGTACACATGATAGATACTGTGAGTACTGCATCATTTTGTTTCTGGTTATCGTCACTTTCAGGAACATATGCAGGTTTCAACTGACATACTTTGCATTCATAGTTGTATAGTCCACACTTAAATCCTAGTGGTGTTGATTTGAGTCTAACTTCATCTTACCGTCAAACTTCAATAGTTAATAGAATTTTCCCTCAAATATTGTACTGGCTCCACATACCTGAGGCTGTTACTCAAATTTTGATTTCTCCATCAGACGATGTGTAACAATTTTGGCTTACCACCTAAGACTGGAGTTTTAATGTTAAATACTTTTGCTTTACAAAAACTCTTCAATACCTTTTCAGGAGTAAAAATAAACTGAAATGAGTAAAATAATTAAAGATCAATCAATCATCACAATGTTGTGTATCATTTGACTTCATGTCCTTGTGAATTGGAATTTGCTGCATAACACAGCTAAGTCAACAACAGTCTTGAGTCAGAGGCTTCTTCTAATACTGCTGTACTGATCACTGCAGGAGATCCCTTCTGCCCGCAGCTATAACCTCCTACAACTCTGAAATATGTCTGTCTTTGAGGCTAAATTTGAAACCTTCTTTTTGATAACATTTATAGTTTGGGATGGCGTAAATGGCCTTAAGCCATACCGTTAGTTATGCTGCTATAAGTCCAGACTGCAAGGGATACTTTTTAAAGAAACAGACATGAATCAAAGTCTCGCACAACTCATTCCTGATTGACTATTGCATTGATATTTTAGCTCTGAGAATATTTGATTGCAGTCATATCAAGACCACTTAAACAAGTTTGGTATTTACCATGACATTAGCATAAAACATTAGGAATTCTGAAAACTTGTCCATGAAACTAATACATGTATATTTTCTATACAAATCACAATGTTTGCTCTTTAAAAACAATCGTTCCTCCATGCAATTCAAACAAAATCAGTTGTTTTCTTGTGTCCTTCTAGAATAGATTAGATTTAATAGATAAATCTAGAATGGAAAACCGCATTTTCAAATTGCGCAAAAACAACAACTCAAGAATCAACGTTTTCTTGTTTTACGATTGTCACTTTTTGTAATGCATTGTGTTTTAAGGGTAGCTAAACATGATGTTTACTATATATGACTCCAACAGAGATATACATCAGTCTGCAAATGTGTGTGGCCTATATTGACTGTTTACCAGTCCTAATGTGCCTCCTCGTTTTTTGTTTCAGTCATCTTAGATTACAGGGTCAGCAAATGACCTTCTACTATCTGTGACAATAAATGACAATTTTACACCCGCGTGAACCTGACAGTCGCTTTACAGCAACTGACAGTTTTTATTTGTCATGGTCTGATTTCTGCCTCATGTCTGCAACCTGAGACGGCAGCATCAATTCCGACACCTTTTACCGGTTTGAATTGCCTCTGCAGTTGACATGATTTGATGAGTACCTTTATTTGATCATGACTTGTAGCTAAATGTCAGATCAAAGTAAACAAGCCTGTTTATTTACAGCAACCGCAAAAAAATCTAAATAATCAGATATCTACAAAAATGACAGCTGAAATAAAGGGAATTAATAATTTAAAAAGTGCTTCACACACTTCAGATAATTATTGGATTTCTGTGGATAAGGACCATATACACTCGAAAATCTGGCATTTAAAGCTACATCCACACTGCCCTCAGCAATGAGCAGTTCCAATGAAAAATCTGTGTTCAAAACTCAGGTTCATGCATCACCACCCTCATTGTTAAGACTGTTTTTTAGTTCTACGTACAAAACGCGTGTCCATTGAACACACATTAAAGTTAAACCAGATCATTTACCATTGACAGACTCAGATTTGGTAGTGGCTTTTGGTTTGCATCCCTTTTTTAATTTACCAAGGTGCCATCCCTTTAAGAAACTGATCATGATAAAAAAATTACTGGAACAGGTGGAATTATGACATCAAGTCTTTCAAAAATCGGAATAGAGCTGTAAAAGTTTAAAGCATGGAGTGAGATTCATGAGATTTGCTCAGCTTTGACATCTTTAACCAAGCCTCTACCAATTGTAGATGGTGAATATGTCCTAGTATTGAGTAGTGATAGTCCAGTGTGAACTGCGTCACAGTCTAAATGTGTTTTTAGAACCTGTGTTTAAAGTATCTTTGAATGTGCGTCACTTGCCCAGTGTGTCTGTAGTTTCAGACATAAGTCATACTTTCTAACTCATCCATCCATCTTTTTCAGCTTCATCCGGGACCGGGTCGCGGGGGCATCAGTCTTAGAAAAGATGTCCGGTCTTCCCTCTCTCCGGCCACTTCCTCCAGCTCCTCTGGGGGGACCCCAAGGCGTTCCCAGGCCAGCCAAGAGACGTAGTCTCTCCAGCTTGTCCTGGGTCTTTTCCAAAGTCTCCGCCCAGTGGGACATGTCTGGACCACTTCTCCAGGGAGGTGTCCAGGAGCGATCCAGACCAGATGCCCAAGCCACCTCAACTGGCTTACCTCAATGTGGAGGAGCAGCGGTTTTACTCCAGGTGACCAAGCTTCTCACCCTATCTGGAAGGGAGAGCTCACTGTTCTTTCTGTCATGACCCAGAGCTTGTGACCATAGGTAAGTACTGCAACAAAGATTATCCAGTAAATTGTGAGCTTTACTTTCTGGTTCAGCTCTCTCTTAACGAACCGGGAAAGTGACCGCCTAAACTCCTCCCCCTGGGGCAGAAGCACTGGACAAACTAACTTCCTCCGGTCAATAACCACCTCCTCAGTCTTAGCGGTGCTGACCCTCTATTCTAAATTCTAACCCCATTAGCAAATGTTCTTCCACCCATTAATCCATCCCTTTTCTTATCGCGCTATATTCCTTAAGAGTTACAGTTCTGCCAGATTCTGTCCTCCTACTGATGTGCAAAAAAGTATACACTGGACAGGTCGCCAGTCTGTTGGAGGGCACACAACAACTTGCTCACACATGTACACAGGTAGACCTAGAGGCACTTTGGAGTCACCAATTAACCTATGAAGCATATTATGGAACTGTGGGAGGATACTAGAGGAAAACATGCAATTTCCACACAGTAATGTCCAGTTGGGATTTAAATCAGGACCTTGTCGATAAAAAATGAGATTGCTAACCACTGTGCCACTGCGCAACCCCAGATTTTCTGTACATAAGCGAAAAAAATTATCCAATGTGGTTAGAAAAAATGTCTTACCAATGTGTCTTTTTTCTCCAGAAAATAATTATTTTTCTTGCAAGACAGAAAATACAACAATATTTCTGGGTGAATTAGCCACATCAATGACATTTGAGTTTTCCTACAGATGTGGCCATTGGAAATCGTTCAATGTTCATACTCATACGATTTTCACTTTGTGAAATCTGACATTTTAAAAAGCGAAAGAAAAGTAGTGAGCATGGTGTCCGAATTGCTTTTAAAATCCAGGGCACTACAATATAGTTTTAATTATTTAGGGATTAGGGTGGGAATTTGGACATACCAACCATTTTTTCTATATTTCTCCACTTAGAGGGATAAATGTATGGTTAGGGAAGCAATTCGGATTTGGCCTGTGTGACTTTATGATCTGCTTTTTCCAGCACTCTTTTTCTTTTAATAATTATATCAAATCAAATAAATGATAAATTAGATTATGCTGTTAACATAATGACTTGAATAGGTTAAAAGCTCGATAAATTTACATATAAATCAGATTTTTGTAATGCATGTAACAGGTTCTCTGTGTACTTTTAAACTCAAAAAGATCTCTGCAGCAAAACTAGAAATCCTAATTTGGATTTCACTGTCCAGCATTGTGTTTTTATCGTGTTTCTGCCGCACTTCCTGGACAGAAGTAATCCTCTGGGTCCAGAGTTCTCCTTCTTTCTCCCCTTGGCTTCACTTTCAGAACTCGCATGGACTTCTTGAGGGTTGATTGTCCTTCATCCTCAAGGTTTTCTTGAGGTTCTTTTGTTACAGAAATTCTGTGAATATGCAAATGCTTATGAGGAGAATGATGGGATTAATTAAGAGTGCAGAGGCAAGTGCATGATTACAATGACCACACTGTGTGGTAGAATAGATAAACAGCTCTGAACACCCAACACAGCAGCATGAACCCCCGAGTGTTATGAACTCTTGAAATCAACTGTGAATAGTTTTTAATGTCTCAGCAATGTTTTATTGTTTCATCACCCCATCACCATCATTTTGTTTTAATTGAGGGGTGACAGGGCAGGGAACATTATTATATTTGAGTTCAGCTTGAATGAAACCTGCTCCTCTTTTTTTCTTTTTTTTACCTCTTTTTCATTCCTTTAACTTTGATTTTGGATTCAAAGCTTCCCTTCAGGCTAAGGTATCCTAATGGGTATCCCATGGTGTTTAACAAGCATAAAAAATGACGGCGGGACGAAGGTATGCTGGAGTAGAGCTTCAGCTCTTTGTATTTGAGTCCATTGTTCTTGACGTTTTTTTCAGACTGCTTCATCTGACCCTTAAAAGCTCCTGAACACAATTCTTGCTCCAGCTGTCTAGTTTCAAAATGCTTTTAAAGATTTTGACTTTCTAGTCAAGGGCTTTAACTTGCAAAAAAAAAAGAAAAAAAAAGTCAATGCTGTCAATTTGTTCTCAAAATTACTGGATTCCAGGAGACTTTTATGGATTGATTGTGAGGTATGCCTTTACTAATGCATGACTATTTCATTAGTATGGATAGGTAGTAATACATGTAATACACTGCACTTACAGAAATATGCTATGTGACCACACACACACACACCCTTATATATATATATATATATATAAAGTCATAAAATTATATTTTAAATGCCTTATATTAAATGTCGTTATTTGAGGGTGAATCAAGTAATTTGTTGCCATCATGTTTTAATGCATTTCCCACAATTCCAAAACTAGACAATTTGATCATTTGAGTATGTAACATAACAAAAATGAAAAAGATTCTGTAATTCAGGTTTCTAATTTATAAAAAGCATGTTTTTTTTTTTTCAACCACTGTGCAGCAGCACACTAGTACGCCATCAGAGATAGTAATTCACCTAATTGGTCTAAAAAACATTTTCAGGAAATCAGTTCATCCAAATATGATCAGGTTTCACTCTGAATTGAGCTAGGAATATAAATATCAAAGATTACTTTTTTCTGTGTTTATCTGATTTCTATTCAATACACTTGGATAAGATTAACTGTACTACAGTCTTGCTGCAACTTTGGTCAAACGCTAAAATATCAGAAAATTTTCCACCCCTTAAACCGTCTCCACTAATTGTTCTTGGAGGCCTAATTATACATGTGGTCAATCTAACCAATCAGGAGTGGTCGATGTCCTCACTTCCTGATGAAAACAAACAAACAAACAAAATAAAAAACAGTTAAAGATCATGTTCAGAGGTGAAACTTCTCACAGGATTCAGAGTTACATAAAATAATGGCTCAAAAATGTTAGTCTATCACCGTTTGCTCACTACATTTCCCATGATTCATTTGGTTAATGTGACAGCTTCTCAAACTGCACAGCTGTTTCCTGCCATGAAGCACAAAAACGCAAATATGAAATAGTCTGTTGGTATAGTTTGAAAATGCAAAACCGTTTATTTTTCCTTCATGCTTTGTGTTGGAGCACAAAGTATTTGAACCAAGTCATCTATCTAAGTCAAACAAAAGTTTTCTAATAGTGTATTGAAGGACAAATTACATTTCAGATATTAAGTTAAAAAAAAAACTAAGTTATATTTAAATATAATTGATAACAAAAAAAGAAACATAATTAGGGATCAGACACACATACAGAAACACTCACACTGAGTTTAAATTTTAGATTTTCCCCCCAAAATAAAAAAATAAAAAATTTTTTTAAAGTTACAGTTTACAATTTAGATTTAGAAAAAAAAAAAAACTAGTACAGCCTGAGCATTTTCACTTTCATTCCTTTGTTACAATTTAATATGAATATAATGCTGGTCCGTTTTGGGTAAAATTAGTCTAAAATGCAAAGATTATATAATTATATTTAAAAAAAAACCTTAAAAAACCATTTAAGAAAACTGCAACTTCAACAAGAAACAAAAACTGTGCATGAGACCCCGTTACAGACAACAGAGCTTTCTCTATTTTATGTTTTTGGTTGCTAGTGTGCCTTTTGATTTTGTTATGGAAAACGTGTACCCTGGCTCAAAAAAAGGTTAAAAAGCACTGATATAAAGGATCTGTGGTAAAATTCCACTCACACCAAGGTTTCATCTTCCAGAGGAGAAAATTTGATGGCATTCATGTTCCTCTGAAAGACAAATCGTCACCTTACATCAAAGAAAAAACTACAAAACGATGTTTGTGCTTTTCATCAGGACAGGTCAACAAAGCTGTAACCTTGGATGTAAACACAAGTCTATTTTTTGTAAAAGAAAAGGTACAAACTAATTCTATTCTTTTCATGGACATTATAGTCAGGGCTATGGATAAATCAATATATTTTTTTTATCATAAATAAATAAAAACGTAATAGAAATCTGTTTTCATGGGAGTTAAGGCTCCCTTACAGTTTAAATCTTTGCTTATGTCTATGCATGCAAAAAAAGTATATTTTCCATTTTATACAAGATTTTACAATGTATTAATATATTCCCATTTTATGATCATGTCTTATTTTGTTGTCGTGACGCTTCAGCGCTCTTCTTTTTATGCGTAAAAACTGGTTCTCCCGCTGTCTATTGATGTTATTTGATCAAAATAATTATGGTTGAAAGATTTTAATTTGAACAGGAAATATGAAAATAAGACAAGTTTTAAGACTCATATATCAAAAGACTTTGTTTTTAAGGTTTTTCAATATATTTTTTTACAAATGTATAAATTCAATGGTTTTAAGACTCTTGAAGACCCTGCAGGAACCCTTGTAAAATCTAAAATATATATAAAAAATGACTTTAAATTAATGTCCATGGAATTGTTTTCATCTTAAAAGAGTTTGCAGCTCTTAAATGATTCCAACACATATATAGTTTTGACATCTGCAAACATAATACTAAAGGGGCCCTACCATGAAAATTCTACTTTTTGAGGTTTTAAATGCATTTACTGTTATTCCTCA
This sequence comes from Oryzias melastigma, assembly GCF_002922805.2. Lineage (NCBI taxonomy): Eukaryota > Metazoa > Chordata > Actinopteri > Beloniformes > Adrianichthyidae > Oryzias > Oryzias melastigma. Next base: position 21,751,357 of record NC_050533.1, read on the forward strand.
CTATAAAGAACCCCAAAGCGGCATTTTAATCCGTTCATGCATTTAAGAGTAATTTATTTAAAACTTTCGCTATCTGGAGCAGCCCCTCCCATACCCACAAAAATGAGCGGGTTGAAACTTGCTGACGCAAACATGATGTTACCCGGTCCCTCCAGGAGGAGTCTGCTCCGACAATCCCGCCCCCAGTCTAACACAAAACTTAATTTTTCCACTGAGCTAGCGGTAATAAGCAAAAAAACTTTCATTTTATATGCAGAATAACGTATATCTTCCAACTGTGTCATGTCTTCAATAAATTCCAGCTCAAACAGGTGTTTGTTAATTTAGACGCAGGGCTCCTGTGTGTATTCAGACTAGAAAAACGATTTGTCCCAGACCGAGTCAATTTAATTTGTTCTGGATCGAGTCCTAAACCTTGTATTTGGTCTGTATTCAGACTGGGATCTACCAGAGATTTCTGTTCCGGACCAAAGCTTGTAAACAAAACCACATGACTAAAGATCTCTTCAGTCATTGGCCAACAGTTATAGGGGTAGGTCAAAGAGAAAGACGGAGATCCTGCACTTTGCAAATACTTATCAAGATAGTTTACTTATTCAAACTTTTTATTTCACTGGTCAATTTTGAGCATACTGTGACTGTGCCATAGAGCGCTGTGCGATGATGCACGACCGCCGCCAGTGCTTCTATGTTGATGTATTATTCGATCTATGCCGCTCTACTGCAACAGAATGAAGATGCTTGATTTTTGACATAATTCTGTACCCTTCTAATGTGTGTTTTCTGGGCGATTAGTGCTACCAGATTTGCGTGGCTGCTGCCCAACATTGGGCAATATCTCTTGTATGTATTGCCTACCACAACCACAAGGATTGTGGATCACGCTAAAAGGAGTTTTAATTAGTCTGCTTTTATCCAACCACATTTTAATGACTAGCTGTGGCATCGGTGCTCCACGTTTGTCTACTAATGACTCTTTGGCCTGATTTCCACTGAGTAGTCAGCAGGAGTAGGAGGGTACGGTCCAGTTAATTTTGGTGAGCGTTTCGACTCAGCTAAGAAGAATACCGCCGTAAAGAGGAAAATAGAAACGCTAGCTCACTATACTGGAGCTTTCTAATGTCGTTATCACTTTCTGCCAATCAGCAGGCGGCAACAGTGATTGGTAATCGTCCTGTTCTATTTTTCTATGGACCTACAATGGATGGGGACCCTCAAGAGGTACGGGTTGGAACTGTGGAAATTAGGCTTTTGATTGAGTTGTTCCAGTTCCAGTACTACCTATGTTCAGGCTAAGGAATTTCAGAGCAAATCGAAGTTCAGTCCGATTGGAAACAAACTGAGACCACCTAGAAAAATGGATCTGAGACCAGTTCCTGGTCCAGAACCTCCTTCAGACTGAAACTTTGTTTCAGATTATTGGGGAAAACGAACTCTGGTTCAGTTTAAGAGAACCAAATGTGTCTAGTTTGAATACAGCCATAGACTTACATCTCTTTTCAATACTGCACCACTTAGCTAAAGTGCAGGTAGATATGGCAATTTAGGACTCAAGCCAAAACATAACCCTCAGACAAAGTACTGCTTTCAAAACAATAACAAGGTGTTTAATCTGGATAAAATATTTCCATAAATCTGTATTCACAAAAAAGATTATTTTGGATTGAATTTAGTGTATTATAAATACCACAAATTTTAGAAGGATATCCAGCCCCAAATAATTATTTTGATCTAAGTACATAATTAATGAAACTTTGGGAGTAATTGTGGATGTGTTCATTATTAAGGATGGATGAAAATCTTAAGTGCAATTTGTTGCAAAATGAGTATAAAGTAACGAGAAAAGAACCAACAAAATATCATCTAATGACACATAAGGATGAGGCGAGAGCAAATATTTGCCTCGACCATTTTTCATTGGTGACTATGTCAATGGAATCAGTGTAATTGGAGTCTTTAATGCTCTCTGCTCCAGCAGATCTATTATAGAAAGATGCTTTGTTAAAGCTTTGCACCCTCCATTAATGTATGGGGGTGCTGTGTGAAAATGAGCATGATTTATTATCTCAGATAATTTAGCTTACTCTGTTTAATCCTTTGGACTCATCTTGTTTGTTGTTGTAAAGTCATAGCATTCCCTTAAATGAACACAAAACATATCTCTTCTTGCCACATGCTGCTCAGCTCCTCCTTTTTCTTAGTTTCATGCTCTCCATCATTTGATGTGACATCTCCAGCCAAGAGACCAGACAGAGACAGAGGCCTGACAGCAGCAACAGCAGAGGGAAGGTGCTTCATTTGTGTGCATCTGGTGGCTGTCAGTAATCTTAGTGCAGAACAAGGATGACCCATATTCCTGCCCTCCAATCTCTGATTGCCACACTGTCGCAAAGGCTTGATTAAGTGTTGACAGCCAGAGCAGAGCTTGAAGTGTGGTGGGAAAAGTGAAGGCAAGCATTTGACTTTCAAATGAGCCAGGCAGAGCTAAACTTGGAAGCAGCATATGGGGGGAACTACAGCTGAACTTTAGAATGCATGCAAAATATGGCGATGAATGAGAGAAATGAAAACCACAAAGTGCAATTATGTAAGGTAATGCAACACTGACTAATGTTTTGTTTTTGTCAAGGAACTTGTAAAAAATGAAATGGAGAAGTGTTTCTTTGTAGTTATTGCAGAAAGGAGAGCTTTGATTGCCTTATCCACATCAATATGAAGTGTCATTCTTCCCTTTTTACAGATTGATTGTACCATGAGAAGACATGGGTAAAACCTCTAAGTCTCACATGGTTCCTATGCTAAACATGTCAGAGTTTGTCTGACGTGGATAACAAACATAATATTTACATGTTGATGTCAGTCAAAAACTTCCACTGAGCTATTAGTTGTGACACTTATGTTGCCCTATATTCAGTTTAAGATTGATTGATTGGTACAAAGAAAACACGTAAAGCTATATTCATATGATGCACATTCAAAACGAGTTGTGCTGCCCATAATGTTCACACTGGACAAGCAGGGAGGGGCTTCTTCTTTTGCTACCATTTAATAATGCACATCCACCACCTTCACCATCACAGGTTGCTGGAGCCTATCCAGTTACTGTTGGGCAAGGATGGGGTACACCCTGGCCAGTATATCAATCCACTTTAGGGCCAGACCACTAAACCTTAAGGAATAATTTAGACTTCTCCCCTTGAGCTATTTGGCATGTTTTTGGCTTGCCAGAGCTCCCAGAGAAAATCCACATATTCACAGGCAGAACATGCAAACTCCACACAGAATGAGCCTTTTTGGGTTTGAGGTCTATGTGTGAGGTGAGAGTGCTGAACACTAATGAGCAGTCCTCTCCATGTTACCTGAATAGTTCTAAATTTAAAGAAAAAATGAGAATTTGCCAGCAAGAGTACTGGACTTACATGGGATTGACTTAAATCCAATAAATCTCTGTTTTTTGTCATTGTTTTTGACCTGTTCATGTGGCATTTTTCTTATGAAAGGGTAATTGCAAATCATTTCAGTTTGCATTTAAGATTATTTTTCTTTTAACGCAATCAAACTGTCACAAAATGTACTGTTTGAATTAATGAGCCATTGTGATGTCACAACAGCCGGGCTCAAAAGTGCACGTGCAAGCTCCCAGATCTGCCTGGTGGATAAATGCATGTTTTTTTGCAAGGTTTGCGAAGCGAGAGGACCCGTTGCCCCATCGCCCTTCTGTCCCAACCGCCAGAGACGTGGTGATAGCACACCCTGTGGGGGTCTTCTACTCTTCCCTGTCCAGCTCGTCTGGGTGGTGGTTGCGTCTTTTGCGGGGCGGTGTCTGGTGTCACATGGAAGGCGGGTTACAGGAGGGGACCAGGTATGGTAGGCACAGATGCTGGTTATTGGTTATAACTTCATAATCATAATGAAAACACTACTGTCATGTTTTCAAAACAAACAAAAAAAAATCACTGGGGGGCTTTAAAGATAAATCTTTAAGTCAAAATGGAGCTGCCAATTCTAACATCTTAGATTATTTATATATATATATATATATATATATATATATATATATATATATATATATATGGAAAGTCAATATTTGTGTTTATGATTGTTTCAAAAAAATATAAGACAGGAGAAACTGAGAGAAAAAAAAAAGATCCATAGATAATCCAACCCACCTTACCCTTCCTTCCCAAAATCCTCGCGGATAGATCACAGTCAGTGTTGGTCCATGATTGACTAAATTGGTGTGAGTGGTTTGAGTGAGTAAGAAATGAAATGAAGGGTGTTCAGATCTTTTCAAATAGTTGGACTCTTTCATAGTGAAAAGTGTTTATTAGTTTATCCAGCCACATTTTGAATGTTGGAGTTAGTTTACCTTTCCATAACATCAAAGTTATTTTCTTGGCTGGAATAGGGCAAAAAGAAAGGAAACATTCTTGTGCTTTACTTAACTTCTTGTGAAGTTCTGACACATTAAGAACCACAAGCAGAGATTCTGGCTGTAGTACATCATTTGTGACTACTGATATAGTTCTGAATATCTTTCCTGTATGGCTGTAGTTTAGGACACAGTGCAAAGCTATGAAGGAATGTTGCTACAGAAGTTTGACATTTGTCACACAAATGCAACACTTCTATGGGGTATTTTTATTTTTTGTGCCCAGATATTTTAGTGGTGGTTTCTGGTCCGGACACCTCCCTTGGGAGATGTTCCAGGCATGTCCCACTAGGTGGAGACCCATGAGAAGACCCAGGAGACGCCAGAGATTACGCCTCTCGGGTGGCCTGGAAACGCCCCTGAGATTCTCCGAGAGGAGCTAGAGGAAGTAGCTGGGGAGAGGGACGTCTGGGGATCCTTGCTTAGGCTGCTGCCCTGGCACTCGGATGAGCAGAAGAAAAATTAAAAAAAAATTCTAAGAGATTTTACTCACGTTCCATTTCCAGGCATCCTTTGAAGTGCATTGTATTTTTACTTCTGATTTTTTTTTTTAACACACAAAACAATGACTATCAAAATGAGATAAAAGATGTTTTCCCACTGCTGACCCACATCATTTAGCCTTCTTTGGTCGTTAGGTTGGGCTGCAGGGTGGTGGAGTGGTTAGCTCTCTTGCTTCACAGCGTGAAGGCCCTAGTTTCACCCCAGTTGGGACCTTTCTGTGTGGAGTTAGCATGTTCTATATGTGCATGTGTGGGTTTTCTCTCACAGTCCAAAGACATGCTTGAGAGATTATTTGGTGCTTAAGCTACAGTCACATATAAAGCTGCCACAGCCCGTTAGAAGGTCATCGGAAGACTCTTTACAATTTTTCTGAAAATAGTTGTCAAGGTAATATTAATGGACTAGTAATTTGTCAAATCAGTATGTATTTGTGGAACAGAAAGTATACCCTTTTATCTGTGTTGCACCTTACAGTAGCTGCTTTTCCATTGACTATGAAATTGCGCAAATTGGGTTTGTGATAATACATTTGGATGGAAGCAACAATTAAAAAAAAAGTTTGTATTTATTTAAAGAAAAAAAAGTTTTACACTTGGAGGAGGTGGTTTTATCGAAATTGACACTTCACAAAACTGCAATCGAAACCCAATTAAATGGTATTAAAGTGGTAGAAACTGGCTGACTTGGGTGCTGCACAGCAGGTGCCATAAGAGGTCCCACAGCTCCTCAAAAGCTGAGCGTGTCATATGGAATTGTTGGATCCACAGCTCTTCAGTTAAAGTCACAAACCACCATTTCTCATAATTGCATGGACCGTAGCTGCCCCCACAGTGTTCGCCACTTCACGTCCTGAAGAAGACGCCAATGTCTCCTTTGATAGATAATGACGAGCACTTGTGCTGTGGCAGAAGTTTGAATATATCTGCTGTAAATCAAAGTATTGTTCACATCTGTCACCATGTTTTTGAATGACTTATCTCATGAGTTGGTTTGTGTTTATTCGCATAGTTATGATTTATTGGAAACAGTATAATTATGAAATTTTTTCAAGATTTCTAGAATTTCTATAAAGTTTTGCGCATATGTGTAATGTAAACGCAGCCTATGAGGCTCTTTGGAAGCATACCGCTCATCTTCTTCACAGAAAAAGCTTATAAAAGCATGTCTCAGGTCTGCTGGTGAAATTTGTGCTCTTAAATCTCATATCTAAAGCTCTGACACTAATCGCTGCGCTTGGCAGACAAGCTTTTAACCTTGAGTCATTACACCAGTTCTCTGTGTCAGATGAACTCCCAATGATGTGATTTTGTGCTTGCATACAGGCCGAGGCGGGAGCGGCACAGGCACTAAAAATGGAGCACGGCAACTTCTAAGTGAGAAAAGGGGCCAATCTTTCCTAAGAGCACTTCTGTCATGCATAGAAATGAGATGACTCCAGGACTGCCCACCGTCTATGAAGAGCCCAGAGGTTTGAATTAGGAATGAAGTCAACAACACTGGAGCAAAGATGTTCCAGGTCCTTTAAACATGGGGGAGCTCTCCAGACATGAGTAACACTTGACCGTCAGCAGCTCCTACACTTTGATATACTTCTTTCATTTTTATGACACGCATACATTTTTTGTTGCATGAAGACCTTTGGAGTCAGTTTAATAGTGATAATGAAGCAGTCGAGGCTAATTGTTTTTCACTCAAACTAAAATGAAGAGCAGGTCAAGAATAGATTTCTACAAAGATGCCTTACCTCTAGAAAAACGAAGCAGAAAAAGATAAAAGATTTGTTCCACTTTAATGAAAACGGTTACTTTGAGGTATGATTTTGTTTTTCTAAAATGCCATTTATTTGTTTTTTATCCCAGTTAAAAACACGATAAGTTCTGAATTCTTCAACAGCAGATCCTGTTGACAAAAAATCTCACTCTAAGTTAGTAATAAGTAATTAACATTTATGGGGCCTTTCACAGACAGCACTCACAAAGTGCTTCACAAATGGAAAGCAACTCATAAAATACAGTTAAAAATACACAAAATTATAAAACAGTCTGTCAGCCACACGCTGGCTGACTGACGCAGTGGCCCAGTCAATAAGGCTGGAAAGCTTGATCATAAAGTAGGGTTTTGAGTTAGCTTTTGAAAGTGTCTAAAATGTTTAAAAACATTAGGAGGGTGGGAGTTTTCTTCCACAATCTAGGTGCCACATACTGCAGCTAAGCCAATGATGCCATCGTTAGCTTAGCTGTAGTAGCACAATCTGTTACATCTAGATTTATGACTATATTTATGATGATGGCGCCCTTGTGATGTTTGCCATTAAAGCTTGTGCTATAGGCACAAAAGTCAGGTCATCTGGACCCCATAGGACAGCGTGCTGAACTTTTTTTTTCAAGGATTTTTCTATCTTCACGAGTGTCTGTAGCAGACACAAAATCCTGTCCACCTTTGTCATGGGAGGGATCACACATCAATATAAGGGTGGGGTCATCTGGACCCATAACATGGCACGAGGGTCAAGGGCATGACATTTCTGGCTAAAGTTCGTAACATTCGATCTTTATATTGATCTTCAAGATATTTATTTATTTCATACCGTGGCACCACAGGCGCCCCACATACGCAATTCAAAAGTGTTTCTTGCGTCGATGTCCACAGATGTCTGTTGAGGGTTTTGTTGAGGGCAGTTATTCCTATTTTACGTAGTTTATACGGAATTATAACGCACATTTTCTGCAATCGTGCATGATTTTTGCAAGATGCATATAACCATATGTGGCTTTCCGAGACCACTTTCCACGTATGACCACGAAGGTCTAACAAACCTTTTACGTATACCATGAATATTCAACTTTTCAATGTTCATCGTGTGTACCGCCCACAGACCACGTTAAAATTACCTGACTGATGCAACAGTACGATACCAACTCATGGTTCATGCACGATTCTCGTATTGTGTGTCAGGTAAATAAATTGGTTGATCTTTCACCCCCTCCAGCTGTCAATATTGCATTTTATTGTACAGCTACTGCGCACTCCATATTTTATTAGCTTTTAACGTATATGTCATTTGTACATTTCCGTTGTTCTTAGTGTTTTTACTGCTTTCTTTGTCATCATGGCCAGGGGAGCACAGATGAAAACTAGCCTTTTGGCTAATTCTGGCTTTTTTAACCCTTCCTCTCTCTTTGGGGTCCAGATGACTCCAATCACATATTGATGTGTGATTCCTTCCATGATAAATGTGGACAAAGGTGGACAGGATTTTATGTCTGCCATGGACATTAGTGAAACTTGTGGAGTCCAGATGACCCCACTTTTAGGTTTACATGTTCTCTGCATGGTTATTCGTACTTCTTCTGTGGTTTTAACATGGTTCATTCGTGATACATCTGTAAAATATTAACATAAAGAACCAACCTTTCTCACTTTTCCCATGTATATTTACATTTGACCAATTTTCACCCATGCAAAATGCGCAAAATGTATGTAGTGGCAGTGTGACACAGCCTTAACACACATTCATTTTCCAAACCCTTTTGGGATTTTAAGGTTGCTGGAGCCTATCCCTGCCACTGTTAGGTGACCACGTTACACCCTGGATGGTTCGCCAGTCCATCACATGGCACCTCTTTAACACAATAGAATAAAAATTCTTGTTGCCGAAGTAAACTTTAAGACTTAAAACTTTCCTGGACCCAAAAGGTTCTAGTAAATGTGAATCTCAGTATAAGATACAGGCAGCACTATGAGTTTTTAATTGATATATTTAAATTATTATGTTTTCAAGCCCATTTAAACAAGATTTTAGCTCCTAAGAGACACATTGAGCCTGAAGCTGCCAAATCCCCCTGAAGGTCTGTAAAGGCCTTGGGCTCTCGAGCTGTTTATCCGGTTGGAAACTCAGTCAAGAACAAAGGACTCATTACTTCCTTCATCTTAGTTATGCTGAATTCTTAAATTTGTCTTTTTTTTTTTTTTTTTTACAAATTAAGTATGATATCTTGTGCATAGATAAGTGGCATCTAATTATCTATCAAACTTGCTGTTTTTTTTTTTATTATTTTAGTTTCAAACAACTTTTGCTGTTTGGAAGTTCATCCGTCAAATACAATGTATATTGAAGTGAATGATTTATTCTATTCTATCCCCTTGTATTATGGTCATTTTTCATGTGTCCATTGCTCAGCCAAATTAAACTGTTTAATAGTTTTTTTTATATTTGTACTGAAAAAATACTGATAGTTTTCTTTGTCATTTATCTATACTTTTGGACTTTAATTATCTCTGCACCACTTGTCTGTGCAGCTGCTACTATGCTTTAATACTTTTGAAGAAGCTCAGATGACAGATAATTTAAAAAACTGTGCTCTTTCATTACAAACGCAGACAGTTCATTAATAATACATGTATTTAGATTCCTGTCACATAGGACAGGGGAGTTAAAATATATCAAGTTACTGATTTAAGAGTAAAACAGTTGAGAGAATAAATTGATACATTTCAGTTTCCAAAAGAAGAAAAGTAACAAAATTGATCTAAATTAGAAAGTTGTGAGCTTTTTATGATCTTAGAATGATGTTGTGGGAGGAGCAAATTATAGTAAGTTATTGCACATGAAAGAGGAATCATTAAAACACGGAAATAACGTGAACAGAAAAGAAAGAAGAGAAATACAAAAAATGCATGAATACTACAAGTAGAAAAGTAGGAGAAAATAAATGATTACAATTAAAAATGTGGAAATTACAGAAAAAAACACATGTGGAAATAGAATATAAAATACATACAAGCAGACATAAATACTTGTGCAAACATATATTTTATTTGTAAATAAATAGATGCTATTCATTTATTTGTGAATTACATCATTTATATATGAACTTTTTGTCCTTCGTAGAGAAAAATGAAAACAAAGCAATACATAGAGTCTCTCTGGTTGCACTGCTGCCCTGTAGTTTTTTATTGTCTTAGGTACACAACAATTTTTATACGCAAAGTATTAAAGATCCCCGTTTTACATAATCACTCATGCTTTTAATTGTCTATTTGCTGCTGAAAGGAAATAGGGGTCTTGAAAAGAACATTTATCACAGCACGATATGTTTTTTCTTGTTTTTTTTTAAGACGGATTTCAAAGTGTCAACCTAAAATCCACTGACCATTCATAGAAATCTGTTAAACTTTCATCAAACTGACACTTCAAATGGTTTTGTGGACTATAGAAGTATTCCTGTTTATTGATGCTCAAATGACACAACATTTTTACATGATATTTTAAATCACAAAGGTTGAGTGCACTGAGCCACCTGAGATTTTTATTGGCTGCACTGATTAGAGATCAGGTCGCAGGTGCAATCCAATTGGTCGCACTCTGCAGCCCTGCTAATTGTGTTGCAATCGACAAGGCACTCTTAGCAAATGGAAAATACAGCATATTAATTTTCTATTAGCTAACATACTGAAGCAAAAAAATGAATAGTGTCAGCCATCGATCAATTTCCTCCCAATATCATTTCTGTCACTCATAAATTTTTGGTGGCAAAAGCCAACCACAGAAAACCCCAGTCCAAATCCTAGCAGGACTCACACTATGAATATAGTAGATTCATGTGCAGTGTGACAATGAATCTCTACTGACTCTCCACCTTCTGCACAGCATCTCACTTCTGCTCAGCGTGTGACTCAGACTTCACCTCTGCCCCACACACCTGTTAGCCCGGCCTACCATGAATCGCACCTCCATGCCTCTCTGTCAGCAGCTCAACCTGACCTCCAGGAAGTGAAGCTGGTGTATGTTACTGCTCCGCGGCAGAGAAAGAAAAAGATGATTGGAACTGTGCAAAATGCAGCAAAAACAATAGACTGTAGTGGCTTTCCTGGTTGTATTTCTGTCTGAAACCATCCTGCTACACCCTTTAACACCGGAGTTATGACATTCATTCGACTACCGTTACTCTTCAACCATTTACGCTAAAAGGTAATCAAAGCAGATTTTGAGGTGGAGAGAAGCAGCTTTGCACTTACATGCAACACCTTACGTTAGAAAAAATGTTGCATATTGGTGCAAAGCCGATTAAAAAAGCCTCTTTTCTCCACGTCAGAATCAGCTGGTTAACATTGTGTTGTTTAAGTGTCAGCGACGACATCTTGGGTGTTAAAGGGTTAATGTGTGGCAGTTGAACCCAGACTTAAGATGTTAAAAAAAAAAAAAAAATCACTGTAATAACCCACCAAAGTTGTGAGGATGTTGATTCCGCACAAAGTTCAAGGCTGTGCTAACACAAAATCTCAAAACCCAGTCAGACAGTTATTAGGCAACCAAAATTATGCTATTCAGTGACCAATAAATATTGAGCAAACTTAAAGTAATTGGAACAATAGTTTAGTTCCTATAGTCACATAGTAGGGGGGTAACAAGTAATTGACTTAATCAATGAATCAATGTATCCAATTCTGTTCAGTGCCTGGTATTTATCTCTGAGTCACACTGGTGGAGGTTTTGGATAAAGATGTCCTGGATCTATTTTAGGTCAGTGAATCGGATCGTTCAAAATGAACCAATATCGACTATGAATCGGATCAGCAACCACAATTTAGGATATCAATCGAATCGCTAAAATGAATCGTTACACCCCTACCACATAGACATCTCTTATTTTATCTAAGGTGAGTTGAAGAGAATCTCAAGCAGTTGGAAAGGGTGGACCATGCACCATTTGGGTTGTTAAAATGCTAGGTCAAAGAAAAGTAAACTTAAAGTTGCATTTCTTCACGTTTCTTCATTCAAATGACTTAAATAGAGCTTATTTGTAACAGAAAATACGCTGTGTGGACAATGAACGGGGAGGGGAAGGGGGGCGGGGTGGGTAAGCATCAAGATGTCATCCATAACTCTAAGGCGAATTTCAAATGAGCAACTCTTCCTCTGCAGGAGCTATGTCCTAGAAAACAACAAGTTTTTCAGATTTTGGCTAAAAACAACATAATCATAATTAAAAGATCGCTGGGAAAACTTTGAGAATAGATCAAAAGATGATCATAGTAGGACTTTAAGTGTTGGTGCCTGGACAAAGTCAGTTAAAATCACATCAAAATCACAAAAGGAATATATTGTTTAATAAATGCAATCACATCGGTATCATGTCTTGCCAAAAGATGTATCTCTTATGAAGCACATACATGAATAGGGGGATTTGTCAACTTCTAGGAAAGGCTTTTGACCTATTTTTTCTAAAACCATTCATAATAAACAGTCAGGAAATATACTGATATAAAAAAAGCACAACAGAGGATCTTGTTACAAAAGGAAACAAAGCTGATTGTTACTGAGCTGTTTCTCTGTTTAGAAACACCAAAATAACATGATACTGCAGCCACGCTCTCTATGCTAATTCCTGATAGGCAGATTGTTTCAGATAAAAACAAAAAAATAGCTTTGTGGAAACACAGTTACACTTTCAATAATTGCAAGCACATTACACACTGCTAGGGATTTTCAAAAGAGTGAATATCATGAGGAAAATCTTTGTGCCGGCTGTCCTTTGAATAGCTTATAATGTGTCACATCAAATGACGGGACGGGACACGAGAAGGTTGTAAAAACAGACAGAAAAAAAGCTTTTATGGTGTTTGTGGCAGTAAACCAGCTGTTGTTGACAAAAACAGGGAAACACTTCCCAAAGTCTTTTGTCAGGTCAGTTCTGCTAACAGGACAGCCCACCTGAGTGAGGATGATGATGGTCCTCCAAGAATGGGTTCTTCGGATCTCAACCATTTCATTTGTCATCAACCTGGGAAATGCTGTTCTCTGAATCTTTACACGCCCTCTATGTAAACCCGACTCTGTCGCCCACTTCTGTTAACTTTCCTTCTGCGTTCTCCACAAGTGGAGCGGTAATTTATTGGGGCCATGGACGGTATGCTAAAAGACATTGTGCAAATAAAGCTGCCTTGTCTCTACAGTGTACCCTCACTAGATCACACACAGACAGAAAGGTGCCATCTTTTTTTTCAAAAGGCCAATGGTATTTGCACGTATTTATCTGCAATCAACACAAAAAGTGATGCAAATTCATGTAACACGCAATACTTTCAACCAAGATGCACATTTCTGGATTGCCTGCATGTATTTTAAGTGCGTCCAAGGCTGGATTTTGTTGTTGGCTGCAGGTACTTCAAATGAAACTTAAATGTAAAGACCCGTTAGCTGTCACATTCCTTGGTGCGTAAAGTGTGTTTTCTACATGTCCTGAAGGAGCGGTGAGATGCAGAGACAGCTGCGTTCAAAACCCATTTGGTGGTTTAACCATAATCCTAAACTTACTCCTTTCTTTGGGAAAAAGTTCAGTACTGGCCGCATGGTTTTAAAAACGTATGTGTGAATAGACACTTTCTTAAAAAATATGACCAAAAAAAATTGTTTTTTTTTTTAGTTTTTAACATGTTTCTGTGGCATTTTTCAATAGATGGAGGACATAAAAAAGAAAATTCAGCTCAATATTGCATTTCTGAATATTTCTTTAGTTAAGTTATTCTCCATCAGACAAAAGAAAGCAGCTTAAAAAAAAGGTTGCAGTTGTGATGAAGAAAATACACTTGGCGGACCACAAGCTCCCTAATCTGATGCATCCACTTCTATACGACTAGATTCATGATGAGTTGGTTATTTGTGCTTCCTTTGTTTTCTGTTGCACCGGTAATGCTAGGTTGGGGGTGTGAGAGGCTCTAAGCTAGTGAGAGAGCACATAAACAGATGGATGATGGGAAGTGGGGTTAAGCTTACTCCACACCAACAATCTGAAACTTTCAGGCTAATTTCTATTGAACTCCTGCAGAAGCTAAGTCCTAGAAAATGCCACCGTTTTTTTTTTTTATTATTATTTTGGCTATAAATAGCATAATCACAACAAAGGCCAAATCTGAATCTTCCCCTACGGCTTGGCTTCTCCCTATCCCTCCATTTGTAGAGGCATTTGAAATGGTAGGGTTGTCCGAACTGCGACAGACTGGCGACCTGTCCAGGGTGTACCCCGCCTTCGCCCATCAGTAGCCGGGATAGGCTCCGGCACCCCCGCGACCCCGAAAGGGAGGAAGCGGTCAAGAAAATGGATGGATGGATGGATGGGTTGTCCGAAATAGGTTTTTTTTTTTGAGGGATGCAGAGCCATTCATAGAAAAAATGTACCACAAGATACACATTTCTTAACATTTTTGAAAGTTATAAAACTGAGGTTGCCATGTATTACTGAGCGCTAATAGCGCTGCGCCAACATACTGACTAGCTACTATTTATGATGTCATCGAGTGGGAGTAATCTCTGAAATTGAAGAAATTCATTTTTCATAACTCTCTGGATGGAATAATTCGGATTCGACTTAAATGACCACAGAGAACGCTTTAAAAATAAATAAAAAGATGATCAGAGTAGGTCTTTATAGTGGTCTCACTGCTCTCTATATTTGACAAATCTCACAAAACAAACAGAAATAACCTTTTCCTGTGCCTCAGCTGCTGTTTGCCCACAAAAATGTATTTAATTAAAAAAAAACGTGAAAACTATTATTGGCTCCTGTCGTGCTCTTGGGACTAAACAAGCATCAGAACAAGGTCTGGAGATGCTATTTAATTTTTATAGTGTTTGCTAGCTATCCTCAAGTCTGAAAATGTTGCCTTCCCAAAATGCCTAAAGCAGGGAAAATAACAAATTCAAGGTCTGCCAGCTTCACAAACATCATTCATCTAAATTTAACCCTCAGAGATATCTGCACAAACATCTGTTTGGTGTAAGCAGGAGGCCTCTGCTTCCACTGATGTCTGTCGACTATCAATATTGATTAAGGTCAGGTCACTGAGGTCAGCCATTCATCCCTGCAGGTTGTCCTGTGCTCATTAAGCGCAAAAGCTGCACTGACCGCAGTCAAATTCCTTTTGTAATGCCATTGTTCATCTAAAATAGTCATGATTTTAATAAAGGGTGGAAATAGAAAGTTGTATCTAGGCATCTGCAGGAAAAAATATGATCAGGGAGGCAGAAGATTATATCAGTGTAACAAAAATAATTATTATAAATTTATATATATATTTTTTTAATCTATAATGGGCTTAAGTAAAAGATCAGACATTTATATGAATGTGATGACAGGAAGTTGAGTACTAAGTACAAAATAAAACACCATGCTGGTTTTCAAAATAAAAGAACTGTATTTATGGGGGTTCATAGCTTCCTCACTACTGGTCTGAAACCGTTTTATGTAATATTTTCTGATAAATTTGCCTTCTTTAAATTCTATTTAATATATTTTCTCAATTTTTTTGTATTCAAATCTTTGAAATCATAACAAAATCATTTGTGTAAAGGACAGGATGTAAAAGAGAATTTGGCCGGGTGTGAGTATAGAACAAGAGTCACTTTGGGTTCAAATGTAAAAACCAGGAAATGTGTTTAAATCCAAAATGCAGGAAACTGGACTTGGTGGCAGAAATGCAAACATTTAATAAATAAACTAAAACAGGATTAAAACTCATGTAGAAATAAAGAGAGGAAAAAAAGATGACCTGACAGTGTCCAACTGAAAACAGACACTTTTGTACACTGAAGACAATTAATAGAAATGAAAACAGCTGTAGATGATCAACATAAACATGAAGTGACTGACAGGAGCCAGAATATGAATGAAACTCCAAACTAAAATCCTCAAAACAATAGTGTGATAATGACATTAAATATGAATAATTTCAGAATTCTGGGAATGAAAGTTGTTGGATTTGTGTTTAAAATATTACAATTTGTATTAAACTTAATTCATGTTGACTCCACTGCATCACAATGCCAAAATAAAGAACATCCAGTGTCTTAACGCTTTGGATGTTTTCCAAGTTCATGATAAAAGTGAACTCGTGTTGACAATAAACTGTTAACATAAAAAAATGACAATTGTATAAACTAATAAAATAAAAGAATAAACATTATTAGCAGATCAAGACACAATCTACATGTCCTCCAGAATCTTCCTCTTTATTCTCTTCAAAAGCATTCAACCATTGCTGTTTCGTGTGTGTGGATACATATTTGAGGAGAATCTTATAGAAGTTTTTAACGTGGCTTTTGAGCCAGGTCACAGTTTCAGCCAGAATGACATGATTCAGAGCTGTTTTTCTCACTCATCTCATCTCACAGCCAGTCCCATGCCAGTCGTAAAAAGCAGAAGGGAAAGGTTTCGCAGATGACGAACACAACACAAAAAAGGGGGAGAAATAGTTTCTTAAAGCCTGTGGTTTGCGTGTTTTGAGACAGAAAAGCTGAAAGAATGAAGTAAAGCCTTTATTGAGTTGCCCTTGTACTAAATCTTCCCACACTGCCCTTGGACATGAGATGACAAATTACCTTCAGGCCTTACTGAGAGTCAAACGGGAGAAAACTGATAGTGACAGAATGCACTCTGTATCAGATGTGAGGCTAATGCTGTGTTCTATGACTTGACAAGTAGATAAAAGCTTCAGATAGGCTTCAATCGTCTAGATATTCCTCTGCTTTTTCTTACTGTTAAAAAGAAGCCACTCTACAGCCATGTCAAAGTTTAGACCTAATCCCAGCAGACAGTACAGAGGCCTTCTGCCGTCTTCTGCCTGAACTATTCTTCTTAGCTTTGTGTCTGGGAAACATTGGAAATAAACCGTTTAGTTTTAGATGATTCTGTCTAATATGTGTGTGCAGACATTTCTTTTTTTCTGTACATTCTCTCCAAAAATGCCTGATATATAATTGTTAAAAGTAGAAAACAAGAAATCTAGAATTACAATAAAAACAAATTTGTGTGAATGCTTCTGTACGTTTTGGCACGTAAAAACTCAATGACACTTTTAACAATTTTAGCAATCTTGGTATCAAAACATTCACCTCGTTCAGGATATTACTGCTTATATTTTTGGTATTCAAGAACTTTATAGTTTTGGAAATATTAATCAAAATATGCCCCATTAAAAATGAATGAGCAATTCTTAAAATTCTTAAAAAATATTGTGAAACCCATGAACTTCTGCATACTTTTAGCCATAGACACCATTTAAACTTTAAAATCATCAGCAAAGATTCAGCAATAAAGATGTATTCAGCTTTTTAAAAGAACTTATGGTTTTTATGCAAATAGAGTTCAAATTTTATGCAAATTTTAGGGCATTTTTCAGTTTTCAATGTCATTTAATGGACGGAATGTTCTGATCTAGAGTGGATGATGTCACAGCTAGAGTGAAGATGCTGGACTTTTGAAGATGAAAATTTTCCGCACAAACAGCTGTTACTCGAATACTGTTTGTCACAGAGTCACGCTTTTTTCAGCGAAATGTAGGAAAATGCTTCTGGATTGGTGAAATTTGATCCTCATACCTGTGGGGCAAACACATTTGCCCCTATAGCCCCTAATCTGACACAAAGTTCACTCAGCTGCCCTATTCCCTCCCATATTAAATCTTCTCACTAGTTTTTACCCCAAATTATGTTTTTAACTTGCGATTGTGAGAACACAATTTTTTGGGTGATTTTCCTTGGAGGGGGACTTTGTCCATGGGAAAATTGTCAACTTTTTTGTGCACTTTGAAACTTATGCAATATTGGTATCAATACATTCAGCTCATTCAGGACATTCATGCTTGTACTTTTGGTATTTGTACATTTTACATTTTTACCGTGATTTAGGCCAATTTATGGAATTTA
Source organism: Oryzias melastigma (assembly GCF_002922805.2). NCBI lineage: Eukaryota > Metazoa > Chordata > Actinopteri > Beloniformes > Adrianichthyidae > Oryzias > Oryzias melastigma. The sequence goes on from NC_050533.1 coordinate 21,768,996, forward strand.
AGCTATTAATACAATTTATGCAAATTAATGCAATTTAAGCACTTTATGCACTTTATTCAATTTAAGCAATTTATGCAATTTAATCAATTTATAGCAACCGTTTTCAGAAAAAAAACATTTACTCAAGCATTATCGCAGGTAATGCAACTTTTCTAGCTTTATTTTTGTATTTTGGTAAATCTGGATGGGCGCTGTGTCAAGCTCAGGCAGGTAGCGAGCGGCAAATTCGTCGCGTGGCAAAGGAGGGTTGTATTATGGTCACATACCCCAAAATGCCATTGTGCGGCGACATAAGTGAAAGTTTTTCAGGAAATTCAGCTGGTGAGCGTGTAGCAGCATTTGTAATCAGGAGGTGGAAGTCACATTTTTGAAGGTGAAAAGGTTTTCAAGAAAAAATACACATTTCATGATTAATGAACAATTTTTATGTAAAATTAGACATCGGTCAGGGGCTGGCTGGGCACATTTTTAGTTCTAATTGGACGATCTTCTGATGGCGGCCAATAAATAGTAAGTGCCACCGGCCATCCAATAGGCCAGTCCAACGCATTCTCACTCCCAACCCGTCACATAATGATGTATGGTTCAGGACCCCTCCGCGTCACTTTTTAACCTTTTGGGTGTTCCTAACTTGTCTTTTTTGACGCGCTGGCTGTTTGCTAAAATAAGGGCCCACAACCTTTAGTACGCGTTACACAATATCGGATAAGGTACCATACGCGGACGAGTCCTCAGGACACGTCTGTTACCCTAACCCGGTACTGGTACCCAACCTTAACCGGCACCAGATGTCGTGATGGACCTGAACCGATACTAGACGCGGTACTGGACTCAAACTGGGCCCGGATGTGAACCGGTGCTGAATAGGGTATTGGTGCGCCCCATGTCCCAGTGCTGGACCGGTCCCAGTTCCAGCCCAGATGTTGGGGATCCGTGATTTAATGGGAAGAGAATGATGAGTTGGGGACCCCCAAAACATCAAAAAGTGATTGAATGGATCCTTCATCAAACGTCAATACAGACAGAAATGTCCAGCATCTTGTTACCCGTTTTGTAATTCTACTCATTCCAATCTTTCAACGATCCTCCAACTTCTCAACCACCTTTTCTTTTAATCCTTTTTTGTGTCCCTATCCCACATCTACATCCCACTTTCTCTCTCTTTCATCAGGTCCAAATAGAAATGTAGCAATTACAGTGGAAATAAAAGTTAGCCTCCAATACAAAATGGCACCTGGAGGGATGAGATGGAGACATCCCCCCCCCCCACACCCCGTGTGTCAGAATATTTTTAAAATTCTATTCTGAGAGTAAAATTGGGCAAACACAAGAGGACTCAGGGTTTTTTCTGTTTGCTCCGCTTCTTCTCCGCTTATACATTTTGTAAATGTGAAGGGGTGGGGCTCTGGGAATTGTAGTTTTACCAAATGTGGTTGTCAGTAGGTTATGCCTTTTTCAGTCATATGTTAGTTTGTGTGTTTGTAAGTTATGTGAGTAAGTGCAGGTTATTTCTTAACTGCTGAGGCTATGCCCCTTGGATTGCACCAAGACTGATTTTAAACATTGTTCTTGTCATAATCATCTTTGCCAATTGCAATACTCATCCTGAATGCTTCACATTTATTATGTTCCAATTTGAATATTGACCAATTCTATTTAGATTTTTTTGTTTTGTTTTGTTTTTTTAACAAGACCAGAGAGAAAAATCCATTTTTGTATAAACTGTTTCCTAAAAAATCAGAGGTAGTTTGGGGTGTTTTCTTTTGCTAGGAAGAGCAATATTTAATTCTAAAATGTTTACCTCATTATCTTGACATTTCTTGCTCCGAGGTATAACACCGTCCATTCTCATTTTTTTGTTACGTTGTCCTTTCTTCTGACTGCAGAGAGCAGGGAGTCACATAGTGTGCACCTTCCTGTCTTCCCCTGGGCTGGGATATCACACTTGTCAAAAATATTTCATTATCCGCATCATTGACCACAATGTCCAACAGTTTACAAGTATCTGTAAAGCACAGGAATAACGTGAATCAAATCCAAAGCATGTCATTTATTGTTCAAAAGCTGTCAGTTTCTTTTTGTTCCATTGAAAAGTGATTTCAGATTAATTCAGTGAGGGGTGCAGCTGTGGTTCTGAAGAGTTGGTCAAATGCTGAAGTAGTCATATAGAAAAAACTTTGGCCACTGCTGCCGTGTGAGTGCAGCATTGAATAAAAATCAACGGATCTGTTGGATAATGAACACAAGACAGTGGGCAAAAAATCTGATCCCTCAAGTGGCTTGTCGATTCATGGTTGTAACATAAACAAGCATAAATTTGTTTTGTATGCTTTTCACTTTCGCCGGGTTCACACTGCATGCGGAAGCGCCGAAAAGTGATGTAGAACGGAGGCTGGTTGTATTTGGAGCCCTTGTTGACCTATGGTGTCGTTTACACTAGACGCGAAGCGCCGCAGTCCTCCACGGCCGACCCACGCAGTGAAGCGATCTTTTGGCGTCTGGTCTATTTAGACGCGAGTGATCAGCGTTGATCCTAGGAGGGAGTTATGGTGAGACACTTAAGAAAATCTGGTCAATGTTCAAAATATACCCAATTTTTCACAAGAAAATACAGAAATTGACAATTGCGACCATATTTATGTATCTTAACAGACTGTACAGATGAAAATACATTTTTCCCCCTTTATTCGTGGGGGTTAGAGACTGGAGACCTTCCCAAATCCGCCAAATCCGCGAGTATGTAGAACTCCAGTCTTCATCTCATCCCCCCACCCGACCTTCCGCGGGCGAAGAATGTCCATCACCAATGTCCATCAGCAAACCATACTCATCAAAAACAATTCTGATCATGCTTTTTAAAAATGTATTAAGGAATATTGGACAATTTTATCCAGAACAAGACTGCGAACTTTACATGAGAACTGTTTCTCTGTGCCTTAACAAAACTTGTTTCTTCCTTCATCAGTAGAGTGCAAAAGGGGATCTCTATCCAGAATTTGTTTTATCCATATTAAAGACCTGGTCTGGATGAAAACTATCCTCCGCGATTATCAGGATATGTGAGTGAGATGATGCCATTTCTCCATGCAGGCCCGCTGAGTGTGTGCGCGCCTGTGTGTATGCGTAGTGGATGGGCTCGGGTGCTCTTCAACTGCGTTCCCCGCAGCACCTTCAGAAGCAAAAGTTTTATACAAGCATCTTGAGTTGTCAGAGTTTTTGTGACGAACCGGAGTTGAAATAAATCTGTGAATCCGTGAAACCATAAATAAAGGAAAGCAAATAAAAGGGGGACCACTGTAATCAGAAAACAGACAGACACACAGACACTGAGACACACATATACATGTACAGGTCAATGGAGTGGGGGTGTATGGTTTTGGGAGTCTGAAAACACGACCAAGGAGAGAGAGGCAGAGAGCACTTGGCAACAAGTCAAGATGGGCGATGTCAAATTAATTACAGAAGCTTTAAATAACCTCAGCTGAGCAGAAGCGCCTGTCGACCGTCGCAAAAAATACACATCTGATGTAAACTGGAGGTAAAGCGTATTCCGCACGCACTCCACTTCGCAGCGCTTCCGTGTGTGGTGTGAACCCGGCCCTATGCTAGGTTCACACCGGTCTCTGCAACACGCAGCTATTTTCAACTAAAACTCTATGCAGGTGCGTGTAGCCCTTGTGCTACCCTAGGCATGTTTACATTAAAAGTGGACTCATCTCAACCGCACAAGAAAGCGTCCTGAACTTTTTTTCAAGCATTTTTTTTATTTTCACTGATGTCCATGGCAGACATAAGATCCTGTCCACCTTTGTTCACCTGTCATGGAAGGGATCATCAATGTAAGAGTGGGATCATCTGGATCCCATAAGAGAGTACAAGGATTAAGCATGTTTTGGGCTTCAGTGTTCAAAACCTCTTGAGTTCTTGCATAGCTATTAAGAGTGTATCGATTGATCAATTTATATTCTAATGATCCAACCTGATCAATCTGTCTGAAACAAGTTGTTAATTGAATTGATCAATATGATTATTAATTGTTTCACAGATGAAATAAGTTGATTATAATTGGTCCTGGAAAACACCATTTAGATTGAGGTACTGTAGGTTTATTTTACCGTGATGTAAAAATGACCAAGCCCCATCACAACGGCCAACACGGGACGACAGCAAAAAAAGATGGAACAATAATTACAATCCAATGTGTAGAAACAGACTTTAGGTCAGGAGCGTTTTTCACTAGAGGTTACATGTAAATTTAAAGCCTTGTCAAGAATGTATCAAATTTTGTGTTCACATATAGACTACAGGTAGATTTTTATTTCGGTCCCAGATGAAGAGAAGTTCAATGTTGCACTGAAAGAGTCTTGGGATTGCACTTGTGTTAAATAAGCATATTGGTATGAAATCTGTGCTTGATAAATGTTCATCTGTAATTACTTGGTGCTCTAGAGATGCTTGGCAATTAAAATTTACATTAATGGGAAATCTCAAGTAGGTCCAAAGATCAAGGTGAGTAATGAGGAGAAAATACACCTAGAAAAAGTATTAGAAGACATGTCCAAGCCATGTTGTAGAAATTTAATTTTGAAACCATGGAAACAAGTAAGAAATGAAAGAGAAACAAAAACGTATTTGGTCAGAAAAATTTTTCTGCAGGAGAACAACAGTTTGGTATGCAACTTATATGAATCTTTTCCTTCAAAAAATAAGCATGAACAGATGTGCATCAAAATATATAATAAAAAATCAAATGGTGTAAAATAAATGAACAAACTTTGTGATTGGGAAGTTATTTACTATTATTTCAAACAAGTCAAATAGATTCATTCTTAGAAAACTAAGAATGTGTCAAGATTGTGTGCTATAGTTTGATATTTTTTGTGGTTACATTTCTTGGTGTTCATGTTGTTGAGTTGTCCTCCTGTCACAGTCACACCAGATTCTGGTTGATCCTCTACATCTGTCTTCATTTCAGCTAATTACCCCCAGTGTATTTATGTCTCTGGTGTTCAATTCTTCATTGTAGGTCATTTGTATTGTCATGGTCAAGTCAAATGTTTAAGTTTCTGATGCCAAGTCTGGTTACATAAATCTTGGGCCCTAAACCACGAGTTCCTGACAGAGTAGAAACTTTCATTAACAACAAGAAAGCAGGGGTCCTTTTAAAGAAGCAGGTTTTGTTGACATTATGAGTTTGTGAGCTTTTGTGTTGGGGGGGTTACAGAAAACAGTAATTCATGCAATTACAGAGATTACTCGTTAAATTATTGACAGATCAAAAAACATTCCTTATTTAACAAGTACCACAATTACATTCCTGACATTATTTAGTACTTATCCTGAATTGAAAGGATTCAGATGTAGACGTACGCATTAACTCTGGGAGCTATTTTCTCCCACTACAACTCTCACTGTTTGTGCCGCTGCCGCTGTTTTGCTCTTTTTACGGAAAATGTGTTCGTAGTCGCCATATGCTTGTAGGAACACATCATTTTCTGTCATCTAAAGTATGAAGCCCTAATGGTGAATTGTAATGTTATTTTGAGTCCAACAACTTAAAGTTGATTGAATCAACTACTTTGAGCTGTTCTTAAACCGAAAACTCAGAGTTTGTGAATTTTGAGTCAGTGAACTCTGAGTTCAGGTGGGGGAGTAGGGTCTTAAGTCTAGAGTAATGAACACCTGTTTAATCTGGAATTTATTGAAGAGAGGACATAACTGGAAAACATACAGTATTCTGCTTCTAAAACGTGAGCTTTTTGCTGAGCTCAGCAGAGAAATTAAGTGTTGGTGTTAGACTGGGGACGGTGCCAGAGCAGACTATTCCTGGAGGGGGCGGTTCACATCATGCTGATGTCAGCACAATACCACCCGGTTGTTTTTGTGGGTATGGGAGGGGCTGCTGCAGACCGCGCAGGTTTTTAGAGGATTACTCTTAAATGCGTGAAGGGATCAAAATACCGCTTTGGGGTTCTTTATAGTGAGCAATGATCAGTAAAAAATATTTCAAACCTCAAAGTGGAATTTTCATGGTAGTGCCCCCATAAAAGAGTTAATTAAAAATCGATCTGAAAGATTTTATCAACTCAGCCCTGGTGGTAATGACTATTCTAGCTCCAAATCGGTTCCTAAAATCTAGAAGTTTCCTGTTCCTGAGGAGGTTCACCTGTGTCATACTTCATGTTCCCTGTCCCTGAGTATGGTCACCATTCATCCCCCATGGCCATGTTTCTAGTTCCAGAGGAGGGTCACAGGAACTGTTCTCCTTCACGATTCCTGTCTTCATGCCCTTTTCCTGAAGACTTCTGTTTTACCCTCCCCTGTTTGGCTACAGGAACCCTGTTTTCTGGTTTAGCTTTTGTTTTTTGCCTCCCAAGTTTTTTTTAGTTTGGGCATCTGGGATCAGCCTTTCTCGGGAGGGGTACTGTGAGGATTCTGAGCTTGTGTTTTTGTAATTATCTGGTTGATTGATTACAAGTTTCTGTCCCTATGTCTGGTCTGGACCCATGACATCAGTTCCTGACAGGTATTCAATTTGGTCATATTTTTACAGCAAAAATCACATGGATCAAACAGTTTTTTTATGTTTTTAATCAACAATTAAACATATAGACAAAATGAAAAAGTTCAAACAAAGCAAAAAAAAAAAACAACTGATAAAACTATGTGAAAAATACATATTTTTTAAAAAGAACTGTGGAAACTCCACCAAATTAGTCACAAGGACCCAAGGATTTATTCTAAGAAGTATCACAATTATTTATTGTAAGTCTTGTTACATTAGTTTTAACCAGCAATTTCAAAGCTAAAAGCCTTTTTGAAACTTTCAGGTTAAATTCTGAATGAAAACTATATTAATTGGAGTCTGGTGAATTTCCTGTTATTATAAACCGCCAATGCTATTGGCAAACTCCCACTGCTGACTTCAGAGACTAATGTAGTGGATCAGAGTTACTACTATGATTTGAATGAGTTGTAAGCAATAATGTAGTTACACTTAAAGGGGCCTTACCATGAAAATTCTACTTTTTGAGGTTTTAAACGCATTTTACTGTCCACCCCTCTCTATAAAAAACCCCAAAGTGGTATTTTGATCCATTCATGCATTTAAGAGTAATTATCTAAAAACCTGCACTGTCTGCAGCAGCCCCTCCCAAAGTCACGAAAACGAGTGGGTGGTATCGTGCTGACATCAGCACGATGCAAACCGCTCCCTCCAGCAAAAATCCTGGAGGACACCCAGCCATTTTCTCCATGAAGCTGTGATGCTGAGGTTGTTATCTCCTGCCAGAATGTGTATTCTGGCAACCATTTGCAAACCGCAGCGCATCCATCCATTCCACCCACCACCACCACCATTCATTTAATTCAAATTTTCCTTATTTCTTTAAAGCACTATCCTCATTTTGACCAAGATAAATTATTTGTGCATGTTATTCACTATACAAACACCTACTGTGTAAAAAAACCTTTAAAGATTATATTATTGCTTTGTCCAAAAATAGTTTCCCTGCAGTAACAACCCTAATGAGGACTGCGAACTTGAATTATCCCATCCAGTGTTAAGGAAAGTATTTTGTTAATTCCTTTTTTGTGAAATTCCAGCAGGCATACTGTACATTTTCTTTAGCAAAAGGTCATCTTGTCTAATAATTCTGCTGCAGTGAGACTTTAGTATAATATATTTAGCTCACCTTAAAACCTATTAATAACAAAACACTCCGCTCTGAGTCCTTAAATCACCTGAGTCTGGGCCAAAGTAACACTGGAACACCCGGCATCTATAAGACCTAAAAGCCAGTAATGACTTGCTTTTGTGTGCAATTTTTGCACTGTAGAAATCAGTAGAAATCTCTACATTATTCAGTACCTAATAATTTAAAAAAGGCCCTACAGTGTTATTTCTTCAAAGACTGGTCATTATTTCATCAGTTTAGAGCGTCTCATAGACAAGGTGTGTTAAACATCCTTGACCCAGAATAACCCGCTCCCTTTCAGTGATTCTTAGCATCATGAGTCCAACATTATAGTTCCTCTACAAACACAGAATAACAATGCGTCTGCTTTCTTTTTTTTAATTTATCCTGTCCAACAGCTGAGCAAACAGATACGAACTGAGAGCCTCTTGTGTTGGATAGATGTCATTATCACAACAGGGGTTTATGGAGTATAAACCCCTTTTGTATGTTATGCTAAACTTTACTTATATTGATTACGTTTGTATCCTTTTTTTTTCTGTTTGACCGAACAGAAAATGTCCCGTTTCACAGGACATGCAGAAGATTGCTTAGTAGAACATAGACATGAACAAATGTTTGATAAACCTGTTCAGTAGACAGACAGTCGACACAAAAATACATTTTTGACCAAAATGGAACTTCATACAGCCCAGCCTCAGCCAGACTCTGCCTTCAGTGGCCCCAAGCTAAATTGACATTGAGAACCTTGTTTTAGGTATTTAATAAAAAAAATATATGAAATAAAAACAATTCTTATCTCAGGCCGGTCTATCCCAATCAAAAGTTATCAAACCTCAGACATAAAGGGCATTTATTTGAAAAATGTGCTGCATTCTCCTCCTTGAGTTGATAACAAGGGTTCTGAAATATTAAAGGTTTTCTTTCTGACAAAGTTATTTGCGAAAACGGGAAAAAAAGACCAAAAAATCTTTATTATCTTTTGCTCCTTCATTTACTCAGTGCAGTGCAGCTTTTTTAGTTTCATCTCATGACACCGTCTGCACCAACACAACAACCTGCGTTGCATATAAATAACCAGATAAAAATACACAGACAGCAAACACTTTGTTTGTCGACAATGGTGCACAGGTATGGGAGACAGCAGCAGTCATATCATCAGCATTTTGAACTGTCTCCTGGAAAAGGGGAGAAAAGAGAACCTTGGAAGACAGCCCTGATAGGTCCTGCAGCACTAACCTTTTCAAATTTGATGGCTGGAGGACTTTTCAAAGCCTCTGCTTGTTCCCGGCAGGTGGGACAAGGTAAACAAAAAAGACAACGATGCACTCTGAATATTTCATTTATCACCCACTGGCAGGAATTTAGAGTTTCTCCTTCTTTCTTAGCTTTACCTCAGTGATCTTAAATACAAGACCAGGAAACTGCTACCAGCCAGCAAGGCCAAGTGGGCCCCACATGGTTCAAAAGTAGGCAGAGAATGTGGGCCCAAATTGGGTTTGTCCGCAGTTTCCGTGGTGGCCCCAGCTGTGTTTGCCCACATTGGTTTCACTGCCTAGGGACTGGAGGCCTGGACAGCGACCCCGCTAGCTCTGCTGACTCCTGGGGGGGCAGCACTTGCTTGTTTTGCCGGACCCTGGGCAGCGGAACTTGCTACGCTGTCCACCGCGTGACTGGCTAGCATAGCCACCTAAGCCAAGGTGGGCAAATACACCTGGGGCCACCACGGAAACTGCAGACAAACCTAATTGGGGCCCATATTCTTTGCCCACTTTTAAACTATATAGGGCCCACTAGGCCTTGCTGGCTAGATAGTTACGATGCTTCGGTGAGAATCTACAATGTAAATAGTCATGAATAACAAAAAAGCAAACATTGAATGAGAAGGTGTATCCAATTTTTTGGCCTGTACTGTAGATGAAGATAATAAATGCAGAAAATGTGGAAGAAGATGATCAGAAAAACAAAGTTGAGGATGAAAGGGTATTTGATTCAGATTGATCATGTTCTTTGATAAATTCCAAAGATACATCTGTAACTCCCTTGATTCATCAAGTAACACATTAAGCCCTATGACACATTTTTCAAATACATTTTGTTCTTGCATATTGTGTTTAAAAAAATAATGCCAGTAAATTCACGATAATGTTAAATAAAAAGGTTAAGACAGAAAATTATTAGGGTTATCAGACAGTGGCCTGGAAAACCTGTTTTTATATTTTACTGAACCCAAAGTAAAGCTAAATGTTGAATGCTGAGCAGCAGGTCTTGGCTTGGACATGAGCAGTGATGCTGTAATACAGTTTTAGAAGCACAGGGGGCTTTAATCACAAAAACTACTGTTAAGAAAAGAAAAAAGAGAGCTAATCACACAAAGATAAATCAACAAATGTACTGCACACTACATATGTCACACATTAATTCCAAGGTGAGGACATAACGGTGTACACCACAACCATGATGTAGACCTTTAGGGCAGTTGAGCAAAATGAATTCAGTTAGACTCTATATAGTTCATACATAGGAATAATGAATACCAGCTGCAGTAAATGTTTACTGTGGTGCTCATCTGACACTGTTACTCCATGACCCAAACCCCCATGCAGTTCTGCAAATCAAATCTTTGTCATCCAGGAGGGATTTGGAAATCCAAAAACCCCACCAGCTTTTCATGCTCAATAATGGCATGTGCCAGACTGATTAGAAGTTAAAAAACAGTAATAACCAAAGTAAATTATGCATATTTTCCTATTTGTGTATAATACAAATAGATTAATCTTTTAATAGATTAATCGTTTTAACCTATTATATAAGTGTTCCTAGTCTTTTGACTGTGACAATGCAGGGTCCTCAAAAGTAGTTGGTATCTGGTGTAAATTCAGTCGCTAAAATTAAATAATTTATTTTCAAGTAAACACAAAACCTTTTCTTTGGATTAGGTATGAATGAAAGCTTTAACACCACTTGATAATCTGTTAAAGCATCTATTTTTCAGGGTACATTGCAGGCAAATTATTTAGCATTCTTCACATCAGAGTTACTCAACTCTGGTCTTTAAGATCTACCAACCTGCACATATTCCAGATCTCTGCACTTCTGGTTACCGGGATCAGGTGTTTGGTCAACTTGCATGAGCTTTTGAGTTGGCAGATAATACAGTGAGCTAGAAAACAGACAGGGTGATGGATCTGGAGGATAAGGGTTGGACATGGCAGCCCTGATGTATGTTGTGATCAAGCTTTGTGTGCATTTAGCTTACTTAGATTTACTGAAAAAATTAACCACGCTATTGCCATGAAGAATTTACTAAAGGGTAAAAAATCAGAGTTTTTCTTATTATAATCCTGAGTGGTTTTGGAGTATAACAGCACAACGAAATAATAGTAATCATATGCCTTACTTAAACTGTATTGCCATGTAGATAATTCCCTGGACCTGGCTGGGTCGGTTTGGTTGCTGTCTGTTTATTTCATCTACCTTTTTACCTGAAGTAAAATAAAAACAAAGAGAACCAGAGTGAGGATCACACCATTATCACCAAATATTCATTTATATACTGTTGCAAAAATCCTGCCTAACTATTTTCATTAAATGCTTCCTTTAAAAGTGGAATCTGAAAATCTGCAGGTTTCACTTACTTATTTTCTTGATTCATTTTCAGATATCAATATTGCGGCACCTCATCCAGAACCCACCTCTGCAGAGCTTTAAAGTTCAAAATAAACAGAATATTAAAAATGTCAAGTAAAGAGTAAATGTTTTGTGTTTTTAAAAGGTGGCCTTAAATAAAATTTGTTTTAATGTTAAAATGTTCGAATAAGTTAAAATTACAATTTTATCATCTCGAGTCTCCAGGGACAATTGAATTTTCCATATTTATAGGTAATTTCCTCTCCTGGATCTATAATAAGTACAAATGGAGTTATCTTGGTACAGTAACACACTTTGTTTTACCATTTGGGTTGATTGATGTCAAGTCCTAATTTATACTTGGCAGTCTGGATATAGGTGGATGGATAGATTCAGAACCCCTTTATGAGTAAAAATGTTTTTT
>NC_050533.1:21781118-21791138 GCF_002922805.2 Oryzias melastigma
GTCACCCGGAGAGAGCTCGGAGTAGAGCCGCTTCTCCTCCGCATCGAGAGAAGCCAGTTGAGGTGGTTCGGGCATCTGGTTCGGATGCCTCCTGGACGCCTCCCTGGTGAGGTGTTCCGGGCATGTCCCACTGGGCGGAGGCCCCGGGGAAGACCCAGGACACGCTGGAGAGACTATGTTTCTCGGCTGGCCTGGGAACACCTCGGAGTCCCCCCAGAGGAGCTGGCGGAAGTGGCCGGGGAGAGGGAAGTCTGGGCATCTTTGCTTAGACTGCTGCCCCCGCGACCCGGTCCCGGATGAAGCGGAGGAAGATGGATGGATGGATGGATGGATGGATGGATGGATGGATAGATAGTGGTAGGTTCCTACTCTTAAAACTGTTGAGGCCTGATTATGCAGTTTTAAGCCAACATCTAAAACCTTGAGTAAAATTCTAGGATATAGTTTCTGCAGAGCGGCAAGAGTTCATTAGAAATGACCTTTTGAGTTGTAGGTGGGACCCTTGACACGCAGTAAGCCTGCCTTCTTTTCCCACCATCGGATGACATTACCCTTGGACGATGAAATCAAAGACATATATTAGTCTGCAAGTGAATGCATCATAATGGTGGACAGCAGGGAGCTTGTGAATGCCGTTCTAAGTTCTACGTCACTGCTACAAGCATTTTCAAACTGCATTTTTTGTCTGCTCTTGATTCACAACAATTTGAAAAAAACGAATTACTCATCGATGCAGTTTAAGCTTAATTTTATTTACATATGTCCTCTATATCATCAGAAAATGTCATAAGATGTTAAAACACAATATTTATTGAAAATTGTCTTGAATTATTTTTATTTGAAATGCACATAAAAGAGAAAATGTGAATTTTAGCTAAATAAACCAAAATGTCACAGCGGCTTTTTTTTTATAATATCATATACTGTATATATTTTTAAACCTTATTAAACCAGGAGACACATTTGTGACATTTGTGTCTCCTGTGCTTCTTTGTCTTTAGGCTCTTTTCGATTTTCCAATTCGATACACAGAGACTCCCATCTTCATGTCTGTGACCCAGTAATCGATCTCTGCAAAATCTCCCGGGATGTCTCAGTTCCTTAAAAGCAATCTGGGGAGCGAGGAGGCTGCAGCAGCAGAAGCTATTAGTGAAGGAAGTACAGGTGGATCTATGGCAGAACCCTTCAGCGTCAGTCATGTATGACGGGGGAGGAACAAACGATACAGCAGCAAAATGGACGCTTTTAATCATTCACAGCAGCGCAGTTGAAGATCACAAAATAAAGCAGCAGATTATTACGAAACAATGGGTCGGGCTCACACTGACAGTTGTTGAAAATAACAGTTCTAAAGAAAGGCTCCCTCCTTTGTTAGGTAACTGCCACTTCGATTTCTGTCCCCTTCTTTTTATTCAGTCTGTAAAATTGTTCTCGTTACAAGCAGAAGAAATAAAGGGTTTGAAAGGAAAAAAGCTGGCAGAGGTGCGGGAAATGACAAAAAGATTATCTGTCTATGTCGGTTTATGGCTCTTTTGATTGAAGATTTGCTTTTTTGTGTCTATTTTGAATATTAATATTTTTTCCTGCACTCCAGACTAATTTTGTTTTCTAACTTGAGCACTACAATCTATCTTTAAACACTTTCATTTGCCCTTGCAAAAGGCACATTTAATAAAATATTATTGGCTCTTTTTTTTTGCATTATGAAAATTGACAAAAAAAAAGATCCTTTACAACTTTTTAAAAGCAATCTTGCCCACAAGATGATAAAGGAACAGCGAAGGCTCTCAAACTCGCATCCACATTAGAGAACGTTGTCTTCTGGCCTCGACTTTGACATGAAAGTCTAGTATTTTAAGGCTGTGTCACACTGCCACATTTTGTGCATATTACATAGATAAATATATGTCATATGTAAATATAGGTGGAAAAAGTTGTGTTATTTTACTTGAAATTACGTAAAATTTTCACAGATGTGTCACAAATGACCCACAGAAGTACAACTTAACCATGCAAAGAATGTGTAAATCCTGTGATTTATTGATTTTCTTCCTTTTGAATTCAGAGCACTGGCCAGAAATCACATTGCGTCAGCACCCACCTCAGGCTCTCATGATACTTTATTTTAATGAAGCAGTTGGATTCCCCTTGTCTGCACCAGTTCTAACACCAGGTTCACACCCCACGCAGAAGCAGCGCGGAACGGAGGCTGCTTCCATTCTACACCCTTGTCACACCAGACGCGAAGCACCGCGGTCCTGCGTGATCGGCCTGCGCACTGCAGCAATCCTTTCAGCGCAGTGCAGGGATCTGGACTACTTTTTGCACGAGTTAAGACAAGACACAGGAAAAAATCTGGTCAATTTAAAAATATATAGCTAATTATTAACAATAAAATACCTCTATTGAAAAATGCGACCATATTTTTGTATCTAAACAGATTGTAGACACGAAGATACAGTAGTCCCCTCTTATTCTCGGGGGTTAGGAACAGAGACCTCTGCAAATGCGGAGAACCCCCATCTCCTCCTCACCCCCCAATCCCCGCGGCCGAAGAATGTCCGTAATCCGATCCATATTCCTTCTGATCATGCTTTATGAACATTAATAAAAGAACATTGGAGTATTGTTCAGGATAAAGAGTTTTTTTTTTTTTTTCTAATCAAGAACAATAGACTGCGAACTTTTCATGAGCACTGTCACTCTGCCTCTCTTCTTCTTCTTTCCCTTTCGGCTTGTCACTCTGCCTCTCTGTGCCTTAAAAAAGCCTGTGCTTCCTCCTGCATCAGTTAAGTGCGAGAGGGCATCTCTATCCAGAATTTGCCGGTTTCATCCATAATAAACACAACACCTGGTCTGGATAATTATCCTCTGTGGTTATCAGGATATTTCTGAGTCAGCTGATGCCATTTCTCCATGCAGGCTTACTATGAGTGAGTGCGCGCCTCTGTGTGTGTGTGTGTGTGTAGTGGAGGGGGTGGCGTGCTCTACAACTGCACCCCCTACCTGGGAAATTCCCGCAACACCTTCAGAAGCAAAAGTTTTGTACAAGCATGTTGAGACGAACCCGAGGAGTCACGTGACTGTAAAAGCACAAATCAATGTGGGCCGACTACGGAGCAGGGTGGCGTGGTGTGTGGTTTAGGTGTTGAAAAACACAGTCAACAAGAGAGAGGCAGAGAGCAGCTGGCGACAAGTCAAGATGGACGATGTCAAATTAATTGTAGAAGTTCTAAAAAAACCACAGCTGAGCAGAAGTGCCTGTCGACCGTCAAGAAAAAATATGTGTCTGGTGTGAACTTGAGGTGAAGCGGATTCCTCGCGCACTCAGCTTTGTGGTGGTGTGAACCCGGCGTTATAACCCCAATCCCCAAGATAAATATGCAAATCCGAATGTTGCATCACTCATAGGGCTAATTCTATTCAAAGGCTTTTCCATGTGCATGTAAAAATAGTCTATATGTGTGGTCACTTGTATTAGACTTTGAGAAGTCAAGATTTACTTGTTCCAACAATTGGATTCAGACCAAATATTTCAGTTTCTTGAAACACAAAAAAGAAAAAAAAAAAAAGTTAACTTGCCTGTTGCAGCCAAGTGATTCACATTACCACTTTAAGTGGAGTCCTCAAAAGGAACTTTGTGTGATTCCCTACATTTTTTTCCCGCACTATAGTGCACAACATCAATGAATGATCTATTTTTGAACTTATGTCAATTATAAGGCATTAAGTGAGACAAAAAAGTCAGATACAAGTCTATATGTCAGTCAAACTGAGTCATACTGCCTTCCCAGTAACTCTAAAACTTGTTTGTAACATGTTAGCATTTTCAAAATACCAATTCCCAACCTTGTAACGCATAAAAAAACAAACAAACAAAAAAAAACAACAGACTGATACCTCTAAAACAAATATTACCGTGACTACGCTAACCCTTAGGTTGACTCTGGACGTGGAAGCGCTGCAAAGCGGTGCGGAACAGAGGCTGCTTCCATTCGGCGCCCTTGTCAACCAATGGTGCGGGTCCCACCAGGCGCCGAGCGCCGCTGTCCTCCGCTGAAAGCTCCTACTGTGCCGCAGATTGTTTCGCATGGTCTATTTCGTGTGAGAGCAATCCGTTTCTTTTTTCAAAATATAACCAATTTTTTCACATTAAACACCGCGATTGACAAATCCGTTCATATTTTTGTAACTACGGACTGTAGAGATGAAAAAAAACTACATGCAATCACAGCACACACAAAAAAACAGACAGACACACACAGACCAATGTAGTGATGCCACACATGTGAACCTAGCGTTAGCCTTGTTAGTACTACATAAATGAACACAGTTCAACACCACTGCACGTTAGCTATTTCACAATAACACTAAACCTTATTTGCAACTCGTAAAAAAAAAAAAAAAAAACAGGCCAACATTTTGACAGAGTTATGCATCTTTCAAAATCCCTTCAGCATCAGTAATCCAACCAGAATTAATCCACATAAAACTCACTCCAGATTATAAGGTGCTCTGCCATTTTTTTAAGGTTTTTAAGTGCACATTATCATGCAAAAAATAAGAGTTTATGTCTAGTTATATAAAAGACGAATTGCTTTGATATTGATAAATACAAGCACATTTAGATTCAGCTGTAAAAATAAATAGCCTCTCTCAGCACAGACGTCAGGACTTCTTCAGGTTTTTACTAATTCTATAAATCTGTAATCACACAAAAAAACTCTTTTTATTCCACAAAATGATATTTTTTTGCAGTGGCATTAATAACTGCCTTTAAGACTGAAGCTTAATCACTGTAATTTGTTTTTTAAAATATGTTTCTCTGTGTTAAAAGGGTTCAAGCCCCGTCACACACTTCATGAATGTAAAAGATGTGCGTGGCAGTTGGTTGAGGTGAGGTATTAATAAACCCTCAGCTAAAAACTCAAATGAACTAAAAAAAAAAAATGCAAAAAAAGAAGAAAGATTCTCACTTTTTAGCAAACAACACTTATTTTTGACGTATTTTTGAATATGACACATATTTTCTTCCACATCTATTTTCAGTCAACATTTCACACTGCAGCTTACAGGCTTTGCTCCAACAGGAAGCCCTGACAGTTTGAATCTCAGCCTGCTCTCCTGTGTTTACCGGTGTTGCACAGAGGAAATGAAGGGCTCCTATTGCAAAACATTCATCTTTCGCTTGTTAATAGTCTATCTCGGATATTCTGTCAAAATGATAAAGGTAAACTTTTTTTAACTGTTTGGACTTTTTTTTATTATTATTTTGAACGAATTGGACTTTTGATTACGTCTGGGCGGAAATAAATGTTGACTGACAGTCAGTGATTTTCAGTGGTTAAAACTGGAGACAGGAATAAAAGGCAAGTCATGCATCACTTTGAAATGCCAAAGGCAATTCTTCTCCAGCTTGCTGTGGGGAGCCGATGCAAACCTTAGTCCTGGACAGAGTTCTCCAGACAGTAAAGCCTTCACAGCAGAGCTGAAGCAGATAATGAAGACTGCCAACCAGTAGCACTTCAAAAAAGAACCAAAATGTGTCATTTACTGTTCCTAAAAACACACACAGAGTGCAAAGCATTTTAGCTTCTATTAGCTTGGTACGTGTAAGACACATGTGCGTGCCAGCAAAAGTCTTCACAAGAGCACATACACAATACTTAGTGACAGGGACCTTAGCTCTGCAGAGTTTGTTCAAATATTAATGGAGCTTTGCTGGGGTCACCTTGAGACTGCAGCTTTTTTGTCTACTTATTTGTTTTGTCCACATTAGATTGCATTAACATCACATTTTTATCTGTAAGAGACAAGTGCAGTGACCTTCTCCAAATAATTTACAGATAACCAGGAGAGAATGAAATACTACAGGCTAAATTATCCCGATGCCAGTGAGTAAGACCTTACGCCACACTGCTCCATCTGTGGCGGTGAGGAGTCCGTCTCATGGCCATCAGTTGGTTTAAAATGTCTCTGTTGCGTCTTTGGCGTTTGCCATTGACATTAAGAGAGATGGACAAAAGAACACTGTGATATCGCCCATAGAAATTACCTTACCTTGGGTTCCAGCGAAATGAAGTCAATTCAGTTGACATTTTGTCCTGATTTTGGAACCAGACAATGTTAGTAAGCAGTCCAAGATCCTGTCAAACACTTTGAACGTTTGAGGAAGTGGATACCACATGCTCTTATTAATGCATCTGATTTCCCAGATTAGAACCTGAACAACTAGTGATGAAGAAAATATATAACGAAAATAGCATGTTAAAAAGAGATACCAGAGAAAGAAATAGTTTTCCTACAAACAAAATGACAGAATAGAAGTGTATGGGATTTTGGCTTTCCGGGACCAGCGGGAACTTCCTGTTTGGAACACGAGGATCAGTCCAGTTCTCTCTATGTACCGTCTATGGCAGGAATAGGCAACTCCGGGCCTCGAGGGCTGCATTCCTGCATGCTTTCCAACATACCCTACATGTTCTAATTGTCTGGACACACCTGAACCAGGTAAGTAGTCACATATAAGGCTTGGATATCTAAAAAACATGCAGACAGTTTGGCCCTTGAGGCCTGGAGTTGCCTATCCCTGGTCTAGGGTCTGTGCCCAGTCCCCCCTTGCTCCCACAGTGGTTTATTCTGCCACGCTTGTGTTGGGTACTGCTTCCAAAACTTTGGCAGTCAGGCCCATAGACCGTTGATGAGAACTGGACATAACAAGTGTTGAGGCCCCTCATAGGAAATGCTTTACCTCCAGCCTCTCATGAAATCAGACCAGTGCCTTTGCCCTCACTTCCTGATACGTCTACCACCATATTGCAACCAATTGCCACCCCTCGACAGTGATTGGTCCGAATCAGTCTGAGTCACGTTTTTAGAGGAGCTACTGACAACATTTATGAGTGAGCTTGTTCCGGCTTGTTCAAAGTCTACACCTCTCCCACCGAAAGAGGATCAGGGGAATCTGTCAATCAGTTGTTCAAGGGACACCACATGCTTTACTGAGGCATCTGATTGGTCAGTTTACAAGTTGAATAACTGGTGATAAAGGAAAAATATCTTAAAAAGAAAATTAGGATGGTTATTCTGACAAATAAAAGGACTGAGTAATAACTGTCTATTTCTCAGTGGAAGTCTATGGGACTTTGTCCTTTTTGCAACCCGTGGGAAATTCCTATTTGTGATATACATGCACATGTTCGTCTGTGGGAATGCCGTGGGTGACTGGTTGTAGCAAACAGTTGTACAACATGCAAGGTAAGAAAAAGTGAAGTAGGTGAGACCCAGGAATGTTGTACGTCCCTTAGGGTGGCTGTATGAGGCACACCTGTGCCCCCCTGTGGCTGCCCCTGTCTACAACTCTCCACTGATCCTAACAATCCAAAAACTCACTGCACCTGTAAAGACACCCATTGGTCAACAAGGTCAACACCCATTTGGGTGCATGTGACTAAGGCAGGGGGAATCAAACTGCGGCCCCCAACTTGATATTTTGTGGCCCCTACCTTTATGTGAAAGTTCCATGTCCACTAACCAATAGCTTCTGCATGTCCAGGATTCTTTGATGATAGCTTTGTATTTGCTTTGTAATGTTTCAGCTTGCTTTATGCTTAAAACTTTGCATTTGCTATTGTCATTGGATCTGGTCTTCAGAAAAGTCCTTAGCAACAGTTCCTAGCATCATTTAGTCCTGTCGTCCCACAGGACACAGAAGATATTGCTTAGTAGTAGATAGACATGAACAAATGTTCAATAAACTTGTTCAGCAGACATAGACGATGGACCAAAGACATACATAGTGGACGCAAAAACATTTTTGGCACAAATGGAACCCCATACGGCCCAGCCTTAGCCAGACTCTGCTTTCAGTGCCCCCAAGGGAAATTGAGTTTGAGAACCCTAGACTGAGACTTGGGCATCCAAGATCAGCATAGATTAATTCCCCCTGTTGTCATATTGACATGGGTCTGATCACCTTTTGACTATATTACAAACATTTGGACAAAACAATACATCCAACACTGTCCAGAGTTTGTGTCACAGCACAGCAAGCATGGTACTCAGATGAACAGATTCCAGATTAGATTATTTTACTTTGTGAATTTACACATCTAGACTTTCAAACTTTAGAGATTCAGTTCATAAATTGTGCTGCTCACAAAAACTAAGATTACGGAAAATATAAGAGAAAGTGAACCATGTGAACTGAGATACTTGAGAAATAAAATTTGTATGTAAGATGCATGTCACCTCATCATCTTTGGCTTCAGAAGGAACATTAATGCAGCAATCCTAAGGGGTTCATTTAACTGATGACACCATAATGACTTAATAAGTCTGTGACCCTTTGTCTGGCATCGTGCTACACTGCTGCACCGACTTGATCGTTTCGATAGCGCGGCTCCATGATTGTTGTGACTCATTATCCTGAATGCTGCAGGTAAAGGTGAGTATTATCAAGTATTCCACAATTATAAATACATTCAGGGTTTAAAAAGGACAGAGAAAAATGAGGCAGGATATTATCCATCTCTGTTAGCATCTACACGACAAATTGGGCATTGCTGCCTGACAAATGGACTGCCATTAGCACTGTATGCTGGCTTAACCCTCCTGTGTGATGCAGGAGGCATTAGCCTAATAACCGTGGTTGCGTAGGGATAAGGTGTTAGAGCTGAATAGAATGTGGTTTAATTTATCCTGTAACATCAGAACAGCTCTAAAGTCTTTTTAATGATTTTACCTGCAGGATTTGTTCACATGGGTTAAAAATAAATTAAAAAAAAAAAAACAGAAAACGTGACGGTCAACATTGTCTTTAAGCATGTGCTTTACACACACACACACACACACACACACACACACCCATACATATATATATAAATAAACATGGCAAATGTTGAACCCAGCTGACATCAGGTTCCGCTTACTTCCAGGCTACTGTCCATGAGGACCTTTGCAAAGGGCGACCTTCAGGTGTTCGGGCTTAGGAAAAGGCCAGAAAGATTTTTTGGTAGTTAAGTCTGTGTTAAAAAGAGAAACAGTCTGCATCGACACAAAGAGACCCAAAGGTGATCTCTAAATCTGCTCTTAGACCTTAAGGGCTAAAGGAAACACCTGATTGTGAGAATCCGCAGGCCTAGACTCAATACTTTTTACAGCTCCAAGTACGATTCCCCACTGACAGTGAATGTGTCAAAGGAAGAGCTGCTTTGCATGGATCAGTGTCTGATCTCTGGACAAAAAAAGGTAAAAGACTCTTTTTCATTGCCAATGTTCCATTTATTTTCTAAGATCTAACTCTTTGACAGATCACAGTGAAGAAGCTGGACAGTGAGGCAAACTCTCCCCCCAGCAGAGCAGTGAGGCAACAGATGGGGATTGCTGATAGCTGGGAGGAAGAAGAAAGGGGGGGGGGACTCCTCTTGAATAGAGTAATCGCTTCTTCACAGGTGTAAAGCTCCGGTCATTTTTCTCATACATTCACTTGACAGATCTCTGGTCAAAAAAAAAAAAAAAAGTGATTTCCAGAAATCGTGATAAAAATGAATCAAAATCAGAATCCTGAAAAAAGTTATCATGGGACATTGGTGATTGGATGGTGATGTTTGAGTTTTCAAGAAGAAAAGCAGAAGAATGTTTAGCCTGACCTAAAGAATTGATTGATCATAACAGAACTTTTGCAGTGGCAATAGTCAGAAGTTTCAAGAAATACTTTCTCTCTGAAGATATTACATTGCCAAATAACATTTGAGAGATATTACTTGTTATGTTTGACAAAATAAAATATATATATATATATATATTTCATTATTTATATTAGTTTGATTAACACATTCGATTTTGTTCTTTTTCAAAGGTATTAATATTTTTCTCACAACTGTCTGCCTAGTAAGATCCATGTTCTGAAAAATGTTATAGTATCCCTTTTTTTAATTAAAATGTATAATTTTTATTTAGATGCGATAACATATGTCTGATTTTGTTTGAAGTTTTCATTCTGTGGTTTTTAGGTTTCCA